>NC_135716.1:8569786-8898457 GCF_964656455.1 Halichoerus grypus | reverse complement strand
CGTGTCTCTGACTCTAGAATCAGCCAGGATCCAAAAGCTGTGGGCTTATCACAAAGAGGCAGCCCGTGCGGTGCCATGAGGACCCGCCCACACGCAACCTTGAAGGGAGCAAAACCAGTGATAAAGAGCATGTCTGCGGGAGGTCAGGCAAGGCGGTGAGGACGTATGTGAGCGCACGCTCTGGACCCCACACCACATGTGCACGGCGGTTCTCCCTTCGGAAATGAAATTATGGGTCATTTCTCCCTTCGCTGTGGGATTTTTGATGCTTTTTCAGTTGTCTTCCTTAATCTTGACTTAATTTCCATTTAAAACATAATTTTTAAAAAAACGTCCAAGGACTCACAGCAAAGCGAGTGAGGATGTAGGCGCCTGCCCCAGTGCCCATGCCAATTATGCTCTTCAGCCTGGAAGCAGAAATAAAGATGCATGTCACAGAAGGAATGAACAATGGGAGCCCTAATGACCCTCTTAAAACCTCCCCCACTCCTGGGCCCTAAGGAACACCGCCTCCCCCAGCAGCCGTCCCGCTCGTCGCTGAGTGTGGCTGCCAAGCCAGACAGAGTGGGGACATGCTGCCTCGAGGACCCAAAACGCATCATGCTTTACGCCTTGACAGGAGACCGTGACCTTGGGGAGACTCGTCCCTTTTCCTTACTTCTCTCCCGACTGCAGCCCAGGCTCTGAGAGACTGCCTGACATTTATGGGAAGGCCTTTTACTGCACCGCTTCTTCCTGCTCAGAAGCTTTATTTTAGACTCTGAAACTTGGAATGAAAATAAATTGGGCAAGAACGCCGAGGTATGATCTTCACACAAAAGGCTCAAGTAAGAGGGACATGAGCACTGGAGAGAGAGGGCATGGAGGGAGAAATGGAGGGCTCAGGCCGCCCTCTTCCAGAATGTTCCATCGATAAGGAAGAGCAATGAAAGAAGAGGGGGCCGGGAAAGGATGGGAGGGGTGGCGGTCTTCAGGTGATGTGTTCGCTCGTGGAGAAAAGCCCAGCGGGCGAGAGGTGGACCAGAGAGTAGAGACGGTGTGAAAAGAGTTCACAAAGGGTGATAGCTAATTTCTTTCCTGACTGTTCACCCTACATTTCCGTGGCCAGGCCAGATCAAGGCCAAAGGAGAGGCAGAGGTTAGAAGCCACCTTTCTCTGCAGGCTGGTGGGGCAGCAGATCCCTCGCTCTTACCCAAACTGGTGGAGGACTCCAGGAAGCATTTCGGCCAGCTGGTCCATGGAGGGGTACAGGTACCTTGGGGGAAGCCATGCAGAGGCCATTAGTGAGGGCCAGACCCCGGAGGAAATGAATCATTCAAAGAGGAACACGCTTGAAGGGCAGGGCCCACGCACAACCTGGCCCCTGGGCCCAGCCCCCCTGCCCAGCCCCCTGCAGCCCTCCTTCCCCGCACCGAGCCGTGCGCACCAGCCTGCTACCCTGCACAAGGCTGCGCCCTATCCCAATCCTCCCCGTTTGTAAACTGACCCTTGATGGATTGCTTCCTATGCTCCAGGTCCCACACCAAGCATCGGAAGAGACTTAGAAGCTCATCTAATCCTTACAACAACTCTGTGAGGTTCCCATGATTTCCCCCGGTATATAGATTATAAACAGCAGTGAAGCTGGGAGAAGCCACTTGGCTTCATGGCCAGGCCCGCACTTGGAGCGGCATCTCACGTGGGCCCTGGGATTTCTCACTCACCTCCCAGAAGGCCTGCGGCAGCTCTCCCATACAACATTCCTGGCCACAGGGAAGTCCCTCCTCTATCACCCCTGTCCCCAAGAGATGCTCTGGAAGGAGCTTGGAGAGAGTACAGAGAAGCAGGCCACGCTGATGAGCTGGACACAGTGAGCTTTGAGAGATGGATAACCCGGGGGGATTTTACACCGGGATGCCTCAATTCACGCATCTTCTGGGACCATGGCTCCTGGGTGACTCTGGAGTCTGCAGGCTGCCCTGAGCCTAAGCATTAAGGTGGAGGCTTCCCCTTCCCAGAGTGCAGGAAACAAACATCTCCTGTCACCAAGTCCTTAGCAGGGCCTGCCCGGGGCTTCTTGTTCCCACTGTGCCCACCCTTCCCAGCAGGAGTACCAGATGACAACCCCTGGCAAAAAAAGGAGCCACTCCCCAGGCTGGTCCCTTTCTCTCGGACAAGAACA
The DNA here is from genome assembly GCF_964656455.1 of Halichoerus grypus. Classification (NCBI taxonomy): domain Eukaryota; kingdom Metazoa; phylum Chordata; class Mammalia; order Carnivora; family Phocidae; genus Halichoerus; species Halichoerus grypus. Next base: position 8,896,296 of record NC_135716.1, on the reverse strand, counting down.
ACCCTGCCCCCGTGACTCATGGAGCATCTCTAGGCCCGCTCTCTTCCTGGCCAAGCACATGCTGCCTCCTCTGCCTCCTCACATGGTGTGCGCTCACCTCCCTGGGATCTCCAGAAAGGCTAGGGAGCTCTGCCTCAGCAGGAGCGAACAACCCTAGGCAGAGTTCCTGCATGCTTTCTTTCCCGACTTCCCTGGAAGAACTCCAAGAATCATCCCTCTCACCAAGGCCTCGGGTGCCATCAGAGAGCCTGGTCCTTTTTATCAAAAGCAGGTGCACACGGCACGCCGCGTTAGGAGCGAGCTCCTCTGGACAGCCCATGATTCTCTGGACAGGTCCCTGCGGGAGCCCACAAAATGCCTCCCAAGACCAGCAGATGGGAAACGGTGTTGGGGGAAGCAGGGGCGACCTTTACTAGGAGGCATCCCACAAGGCTGGCCTCAGGGAGGAGGACTCAGGATACACATTAAGGAGTTCCTTCCACAAAGGAGTTATGGCTGCTCACTCATGCCAGGCTCCTGGTGAGGCCTCGGGGAGACCACGTGAGCACAGCAGGCCCGGTCCAGCACAGGGGCCAGGTGAAACACGGGAGTATAATGACAAAGGTGACAGTGAGGGAGATGGGGGTGTTCAGAAGGGAGACTGAGACAGGGAGCCCTGTTCTGTCTGATCAGGAGGTTAGGGAGAGCTTCTTGGAAGAAGTGACATTGAAGGAGGCATTGGGGTTTGATGAGTGTAGAGTATAGGAAACATTATTCTAGGTAGGGGACCCAGCCTATGAAAAGCTCTGGAAAGAGCCAGAAAGACCCTGGCTGATATGTCTACACAAAGATGGAGCCAGTTTCCTTCTGAAATGGCCATGGCTCAGTTTACAGCCAGCAGCCCCCAAAAGGTGATTCTGGGGAAGCCACTTACCCCCAGCAGCTTGTTCCTGGGATTAGATGTATAGCCAGGAGACAATAGGATTCTACCACAAGCCCCCCACCCCCACCATATGTAGGAAGCTGACTCCAGAGCTGGGGTCCCCATCCCTGCTTTGCTGCCTCAGCCTCGGGACAGAGGGAGCGTACCCCTAGAGGGCCCAGGAGACCCCCAACTACGGGAGGCAGAAATAAGGCAAGGCCCACTCAGGCACACTGAAATCACCTGCTAACTTGGAGGGGAGCAAATACCCTGCACCCTGGCCTCCAGGTCAACTTAATGAAAATTCCACAGGGTGGGGGCCCAAACCTCAGGATGTTTTTTTAAATCTTCCCATGGGGAGCTAAGAGCCACTGGGTTACCTCAAGTCTTTCAAACAGTTGCTCCAAACAAAGATGGATTTACTGACAGACCTCTGGCTTAATCTGCTAGTGAACAGTTAATGGTGTCCCACTGTATTAGGAAGCTTTTAATTTTTGGTCCTGGCCCCATGTGGCTGGATGTTCTTTCCCGTCTCTGATAAAGGTTAATAATTCTGAACACCAACAACAACAACAACAAAAATCTATTTGTGAATGTCAAGAAGGCCCATTCTGGGAGACTTGAAACCCAAGAGCCGGCTGCATCCTGGTTTAATGACAACCTCTAAGAGGTTTGCCTCCCCCCATGGGACACTGATGGTCCAGTGTGGTCAGGAAGCCTGTCTCGGCCTCACAGTGGAAACTGGAAGGCCTCGCTGGCTGCATGCTGGGGACAAGCAGGCAGCTAAACACCTGCGACAAGGGACCCTGACATTCTAAAGAGAACGTGATCCTTAGAGTCAGCAGACTCTCCGACTCCCCCCGTTCAACTAGCTGTGTAACCTTGAGCAAGGTACTTAGCCCTTCCACTCCTCAGTTTCTTCGTCCAAGAAATGGAGCTGTAACACCAGGCACATATATTAGCCATACGTAGGATTAAGTGCAAGTGACCCGTGTGAATAAAAACTAAGCTGTGGGGGGTGGCGGTGGCACCTGGGTGTCTCAGTAGGTTAAGCATCTGACTCTTGATTTTGGCTCAGGTCACGATCTCAGGGTCATGGGATCGAGCCCCATGTTGGGCTCTGTGCTGGGCTGGGAGTCTGCTTCTCTCTCTCTCTCCCCCTCTCCCCCCCCCCTGCACTCGAGCACGCTCTCTCTCAAATAATTAAATGAATCTTAAAACAAAAACAAAACAAAACCTAAACCTGGACCACAGGAAGTACTTCATCAATATTATTTCTTATTGTTCCCTCTCTTTTTCTTCCCACCTTTCCAGAACTCTCTCCTAACTATTTTTCATGTGAAAGTCCTCTCCCACTCGGTCCTGTGCAGGTCATGCACACCTATTAAAAAGCTAGCTCCCTGGGTGGGTGAGAGCAGGGGTGGGGGGGGCAGGGGTGCGTGGCAGGGAGTGAGGAATTAGGGCTTAGCAGGGACAGCGTTTCAGTTTAGGATGGTGAAATAGTCCTGGAGATGGACGGTGGGGACAGTTGCATAACAGTGCGAATGCACTTAACGCTACTGAACTCCATACTCAAAAATGGTTACAGCGGTAAATCCTGGCTTATATATATCTTACTGCAATAAAACAAAAACCCAGTCCGACGCCAGCCCCCTCCACCTGTGTAGCTCTCCTGTCCCCCTCCTGGAACATGAGGCCCCGGGTCTTACCCCACGGGGAAGGAGGCCGCGCCGTCCTGCTGGCCAGGGGCGTCCACGTGGCAGACGGCAAAGTGCTGCGTGATCTCCTGCATGTCCTCGGAGTTGAATAGGGGGTTGTAGCAGGTTTTGTCTGGAGAACAGGAGGGGGAGAGAAAAGAGGAAGGAGGAAGGAGAGAATACATCTGGGTGCTCGGCGGCATGTGTTGGCATTTTGTTGGTTTCATTCCCATGCAGCGGAGGAATGAACATACAAGAAAGAATGCTGACCTTCTTGCCCCCTCCCACTTCCCTCTGGTGATAGAAGGCAAGCACCCGGGTATGGAGGTGGCAGTGGTCGGTATACGGCGGCGGCAGCTGAAGCTCAAACCTGGAGCTGGTGCTGGGAGGAGACTCCCATTCCGGCTCCTGCATCTTCCCCCATCAGCCGCGGCTGCGATGGCCCTGGGGTGAGATGGGCTGGCTGCCCTCATGCCCTCTTTCTGTCTGGGTCTCCTAAACCCCCACATTGGAAGTAATGGCCAGGGCACATGCTTCTCAACCAAGGAGGGGCATAGGAGATCAAGCATGGACCCTCTCACTTCTTATGTGGCCTTGGATGAATCTCCCAATTTGCTGAGTGCTTGAGTCAAAGATGGCCAGCTGGCCACCAACCCACCCCCTTTTCTTCCTGGGCACACAGCGGGACTACATTTCCCAGACTCCTTTGCAACAAGAGGCAGCCATGTGATTGGGTTCTGGCCAATAGCACGCGAAGCTCACGGTTTCTTGTTAACACCTGCCACCCACTCTTCTAGGTTTCTCTCTCTGCTGTCATCTGCCAAATGCATAAGGCTCTGAGGCCCCAGGGGATGGAGGAGCCAAAGCTGGCAGGAGCCCAGGTCCTGGAACCACCATGTGAAAGGTGTCCCACAGAATGCCCAGAGGTATTACGGGAGGGAGAGATAAACGTATATTGTGTATAGCCACAGAGGTCTTGGGGGCTTTTGTTTCTGCAGTTGGCTCACTAAACAGTGAGCTTCTACCACAAGGGTAGAACAGCACCACACGCAATTCCATTCCTCACCAGGGTCTGGTAACATAAGGTAACAGATACCCAAGTACCTAGCATGGGAGCTGGTACCTAATGGATACAAGGGCGGGACACAGAGGAGGAAGAGGGATAAAAGAGAAGGGAAGCTGAAGGAGAAAATGGTTTTCAGTGACTGACATCACTGCCTCAAGGTACTAAGAAGCTGTAGGAAAAACATGCAAGCCAGGCAGGCTGTCAATCACAAATCAAGCAATCGTCCAGCCTGCGATACTTAGGATTACAGAGGTGACTGGATGTGAAGGCCAGCAGTGCCTTCCCAATCGCCACGGAAAGATTCACTTCCATCCTGTGCAATTTTAACATTCAGTAGATCTTACTCCTTTACTGTCTGTGAAAAAAATGGGGAACCCACGTATGCTAACACTTCCTGGGAAATCTCAAGAATACAGCGTAAACATTCACGGCAGCCTCATTCAGAACAGCCAAAAAAGCAAAAACCATCCAAGTGTTCATCAGCTGAAGAATGGAAAAACAAAATGTGGTCTCTGCACTCAGTGGATTATCATTCAGCAACAAGGAAGGAAGTACGTAATACAGGCGACCGCGTGGATGAACTGAAACCATTATGAAAGCAGCCAGTCACAAAACACCACATATGGTAGGATTCCATTTATAACGAATGCCCCGAATACGCATGTCCTTAAGAGACAGAAAGTAGACCAGTGGCTGCCAGGGGCTGGGGGGAAAGGGAGATGGGGGGGCGGGGGGGGGTTACAGATTTTTCAGGGTCATAAAAACGTTCTTAAATGGATGGTGCTGACGGTTGTGCAACTCGGTGAAAGTAAGAACAACAACTATGCACACTGATCCAAAGAAGTCACCGTCACACGCAGACAGCAGAGGGCCCTGAGTCCCCAGCACACCCAGGCACGAAGACAACTATGCGCCATGCATTGTACATCACAGGCTCTTCCAGTCTGTGGCAAGTTCTCGTCCCACAAGCGCTCCAGGAAGTGCCGGCCAAAGAGAAAACAGCTGGATGCCCCACCACCAGCCCTTCCTAGCTGTCCTCTTCCTCCACCCCCAGCGGGAACTGAGGCTCCTGGGAACTTACGGTTCATGCCGATGTCGTGGTATGTGAGGATGACAGGCCGGTTTCCCTTGGGGGTCCCGCACAGCGTGACGTGAATGGAGCCATGCACCGTCTCGATGTCCTGCTCCTGAGGGAAGACAGGAGACAGAGGGGTCTGTGCTGTGGGCTTCGCAGCATTGGATTTGAACCCTGATGACCCCAGGCTGGCTGGCCTGGCCTATTTTTAGAGGGACTCTTGGCTGTAGGCACCCAGTTTCCAACTGTGTTCTGAGGAAGCTCCGTATGTTTCTCGTCTGGTCAGCAGAGCCCTGGCCTTTGGGCAGCGGATCTCTCCGGCCAGAGAAACCACTCCAAGAACCAGGGAGGGAAGGGAAACTCAACTGGGAGGCAGAGGCAAAGAGTCCTGGTTCAGACTGTGCCATTAACTGCCCAAAACCTGGGGAAGTCACCAGCCCCAGCCCCTCTCTGCACAGGACTTTGTTTTCTCCATCTGGGAAACCAAGGTCATCAAGGCCTGAGCTTCCTAGACTGCCTGCTCCCACATCCACGCTGGCGCATCCCTGAGCTGGCGGAGGGTGACACTCTGGCTCAGGGAAACCAAGGCAGCTGCCCCAAATGACACTCAGGACCCACCCAGAGAGTCAGCCTTAGTGTTGCCCACAGGCTTCTTACGGCCTCACACTCTGAGAAGCTCGGACAGCCAAACCACGTTCACGCCTCAGGAGGCCACGTTAGGTTGCCCCTTGACATTTATTTCCCAAGGAGAGAACATTCCAGATGCCATCGAACCTGCTCCCAAAACCACTGGCGGTGGTTTGGATCACTGACGAATGGCGGGAGAGAGGAGGTCAGTGTCTGCCGCACATGGACAAGAAGAAGAAGTGGGCTGGACGCCCCAGTTAGGAGCCTTGTGGAGCTGGGCAAGCTGCCCTTCGCCCAGCCTGTACCACGGGAACCTGGCAGCTCCAGGGATGCCAGGAGGCCCACAGGACACAGCACAGCCCCTTGACCCCAGACCTGGGAGAAACTTGGCTCACAAAGAAAGAAATATGCCCCAATTCTCAGGCTCTCCCTCCAGAACAGGGAAGCATAGTATCTGCATGTGTAGAAAGAAGCCACTCCCCTCCCCATCCCAAGCAAGCGATGCAGGGGCTTCCAGCCCTCACTCTGAAGACCCCCAGAGCAAACAAGTGGGATGCTGGGTACCGGGGGCTGGGGGGCGTTTCCAGGCTGCCATCGTACCTGTGAAATGGGGAGAACCCTAGAACCTCATAGGGTGTGTGATGCGGATGGGCCCACACAGGCCCCGGCATGGAGGCGACCCCCGCTCCCTGTCAGTCCCAGGCCTACCCCCATCACCAGGGTCCTCCTGAGCCACCTGCCTTATCACCCCAATGAAGGGAGTCCCCTGAACACAGAGCCCACCGTCTCTCTTCCCCTCGATGCCCGACACTCCGCTCTTGCCTATACAAACACTGGAAAAATCCACAGACGATGGAGTAACAGCCTGGCCCCCAGTGGGGGCCACGGTCATCTGCTGGGCCCAGCCCTGGCCCTGAAGCCAACCGGGAACAATGGCTCATTGAGAGGGTCACATTCTCCATTGTCTCCCCAGCTGACCCACATGGCGCCCTCTAAAAATAGGCCAGGCCAGCCAGCCTGGGGTCATCAGGGTTCAAATCCAAGCTCTGCCCTTCCCCAACCCCTCTGAGCCCTGGGTCCCTATCTGGAAGACAGGAGTGAGCCACCTCCCCCCAGGATCCTCAGGAGAGGAGGTCACCTTGTGGTCTGAAACACAGTGCCAGGAGGAAAGGGGGTCCTTGGCACACGGTAGCAGAGGGTTTTAATGCAGTGCCTGGGAACCACCTTGGTGGCAGATACGGGACGCCCAGCCTTGGCTGGGCACCAAAGATGTCCCCGGCAGCCCCCAGGGGTGGGGATGCGTGGCTGATGTTGACTCATCTCTGTGGAGGCCTTAAAATTATATAGCCCTGGGAGAAGAACCATGAGAGACGATGGACTCTGAAAAACAAACTGAGGGTTCTAGAGGGGAGGGGGGTGGGAGGATGGGTTAGCCTGGTGATGGGTATTAAAGAGGGCACGTTCTGCATGGAGCACTGGGTGTTATGCACAAACAATGAATCTTGGAACACTATATCTAAAACTAATGATGTAATGTATGGGGATTAACATAACAATAAAAAAATTTACAAATAAAAAAAAAATTATATAGCCCTGGAACCAGAATTAAACATGTCCGAGAAGGGAGGGGCAGACCTGCCCTGCTTACGGTTCTGCCCCAGGCCTAGCACGCAGTCAGCGCTCACAGCAGGTGCTCTGGAACTGTTGCATAAATACCTGAGACTAAATGATCCTTCTCTAGAAAGTCCACTAACTATTCTGCGTTCAGGCTCCCCTGTGCCCCTTAATTGCCTCTGAGCTTCTTGGGTGAGCTCCCTCTCGCCAAACTCCAGGATTGGCACGAAATCTCCCAGGATGGGTGCAAAACCTCCCAGGACTGCACGGGCCCCGCTGAGCGCTAAGGCTTCACCCTTGAGAGGAGCCACGTAAGTGTGGTGGCCGTGGCCCACCGCCTCACCACTAGCCCGGACCATAGCCCAGCCAGAATTATTCGCCGTGGTTCGCCTTGTTTGGAAGGATAAGGCATCCGGTCTCAGAAAGTGGAAGCAACACAGTGAAGGGGCTCAGGCACGGGTCTGGGGGAACTTAGGTGAGGGTAAGATTTGCTAAGCACCCATCAAGAGGCACAGGGCGCCCAACCGCCATGGCCACAGGCAAGCCTGTCCATCCCATTTCACAGATGAAGACATTGAGGCCGCTTCCCCAAGGTCACACAGCTTGTAGAAGAACCAGGATCAGAACCCAGGTCTTCTGGGGCCCCATGCTGGTGCTGGCCCCCAGCTGCCCACCAGCCCGCACAGGTAGGAGGAGGAGAAAAGCCAAGTGTCACGTTCCTGGTGCGAGTCCCATTCCTTAAGACACAGATGCATGCATGCGTACACACACATGTACTGCACACACGCACGTGTGCATATGCATGCACACATGTATGCACACTCGCGCACACTGCGCATGCATGCACACACACACATGCATATGCACGTGTGCACACATTTCCACACACATTTGCGTGCACATGCGCACGCACACACCCACACGCACGATTCTAAGCTAGCCCTCCCTGGTGCTCTCTTCCCACTGGCCAAAACCAAGACTGCACCTGAGACTGGATGGAGGAATTAAAACACAAACACATGCCTTTGTCCTCTTCAGACCCAAAGGAACATTCTGTCCTTCTGTCTCCATGGGGATGAATCACTATGCAGTATCCTCTAGGGAGGGACCGACTTCACATCCCCCACATTCTCCCAAAGAGAGGGCACCAAGTACCCCAGTGCACTTTGTGTCCCCTTGCCTGAAAGAGGGCATCCCCCGTCCTGGGACTCATCAAGGGTCCTCTCTTTTGCTACGATGGTGGCTGGAAACACACACACACACACACACACACACACACACACACACACACACACACACACACGATTCCTCCACCACCCAGATCTCCAATCCCAGCCCTTCCCCAGTTCAGAGCCAGATCTCTGAAGTCCCTGCACACAGGGGTCTGATCCAGCCAGAGGCATGCAGCAGAGAAATACCCAGCTTTTCCTCTCGCCTCCTCTGGAAAAGCCTAGAACGCCACTCTCTGAAGGTGTAGAGGAGATGGCAATATGGTGGCAATCATCATCAAGTCAGCCCTCCTACTGGACTCCGGCCCTGACCCGAGCATTTACTTACAAGTGTTCTCTCATCGAATGCACACAACTCCACTGGGCAACAACTGTCCCCTTTTACAGAAGAGAGACAGGCCAAGAGAGGGCAAGTAATCTACCCGAGGTCACACAGCTGGAACGGAACCCGAGGCAGTCCAAGTCCGAAGCCTTGGACTCTGTGCGCTCCCTGACATCTGTTTTACTCTCTGTGCCAGACGGTACATGAAGAAAAGAAACCTTTACCCACACAGAATGTGCACAGTGACTCTCTCAGTCAGCCCCCCACTGCTGTGACTGTGGATGGCTTTCTGTCTCCCCAGCCTCTCCAGGGACCCACAATCCAGACACGTGCCAGAGTCCTCTGGATGTGGAACAGAGGAATGCACACTGCGGTATGGCTGACGGGTGCCCGACTGGGAAGGGCCTCGGCACCAACATCACGGTACTGGGCTGGCCCCTTCGCTGCACGCCGCTTCTTTTATCTGTAGCACCCACCATGGGGCAAAGATCTGTTTGATCACCACCTCCCACCTGCCAGCCAATTCCCAGAGAGAGAGGCTGGCTCTGCCAGAGACAAGGTCTGGCCCCCAAAGGGCACCGAGATTCACAGAGTCCACACCACCTCTAAGAATGGCACCTATCCTACTCCTACTGTCCACAGGGCTTGCAAGATGGCAGGTGCTGAAAACAGGAATACCACTAAGTATTCCTTAAAGATTTCATGTCGGCTGCCCATCCTGGCTTCGGAGCTTTATAAACTATGGCTGACTGTGTGGGTTGGCCTCTCAAACATCTGTTATTCCCTCCTTTATGATCGAATTCTCAGCAACGTGCCTGATAAAATTCTCCCCCCTCCCCCATCTCCTTTATAGCCAAGGGGGGTCCAGAGACTCATTTCTGGCTCATGAGATGTCAGCAGAACTCACTGGGGTTTTGAGGAGAGTTTTTTTTTTTAAGGTTCAAACTTGGCCTTCTGGTTTTTTTTCCTTTCACCCTTCTGCCTGCTTCCTCCCTGGAATATGAATGAGATGCTTGGAGGTGCAGCAGCCATCTTAGGAGCATGAGGACCAAAACTACATGCTCGAGAAGACAGCAGGAAGCTGGAAAGAGTCTGGGACTGGGTGACATTCATAGGTCTTCCAATTCAGTAGAATAGCAAACATTTCTGTTGTCTGTTGAGGGATGTTAATCCTAATGATACATTCACCATGTGCCCTTGGCCAAGTTACCACACTAGTCTGGGAGTCCCTTCAGCTGTCAGCTGAGGGCAGTAAGAAGTCCATCTGCTCATGGGGATGCTCCCAAGACTAAAACTGCCGTATGCACTGGGAAGTGTTCCGCAAATGGCAGCATTTGGCTCCATGCTGGTTGTTATGGATGCTTATCCCAGAGATAATCAGTGTGAAGCCACAAGAGGGTCCCAATGGCTTAAGTCAACTGGTTGAGTGATCCAGGGGAGCTCTGAGACCAGCTGCCGCCACCTCCCTCCATAATCCCCTCCTTCCCAGCAGGCCCCGGGGAGACACGGAATGATCTGGCCTCTTAAGGGATGACACACTTAGGCAGACGCTAAGTCAGCTGGTGCACTGGGCTGCCCCTCCCAGCAGCCTAGCAAGCCTTGGTCCAGGCATGGCCAAGGGCGGAGGGCACTCTACGGAACAGGCAAAGAAAACTGATTTGGGCTAGTCAGTTGTTGAGGCAAGAAAGGCAAATCATGACAACAGAGGCTCAGGAGGAAATGGCAAGGGATTGCCCCTCCACAATCTTTTTGGAAATAATGCCCCCCCACCCCAAATCCTCCTGGTTCATTTCCAGTGCCCACAGTGGGGAAGGCATAGGCCTGGCTAGGCCACTGACCTCCTTTCCATTAAGTAAGAAGCAGGTAAAGAGTGAAGGATGCTGGGAAGGGGCGTGTGTGTGCAAGAAACAGATTATCTGCATATAAGGACAGTTGTCTGTTTACTGAGCAAACACTGTAACAGCCATTTCACAGATGGCAAAAGCCAGCATCTGTGCACCCCAGCGTACGCACCTACAGGTAGCAGAGGTAAGATTCAGGACAAGCCCTTGGGACCCCCGTGTCCTGACTGCCGGCCGAGCCCCAGGTTACAGGAGGCACACTGGGCCCCCTCGAAGATACGACCTCAAGGAGGCCCAGCTGAACCTGGGGCTGCTCCCATTTCTCCAGTTTCTTTAATGCTGTCATCACATCAGGGAAAAGAAAAGCTAGAGAATCAGGAAACCAGCTGGTGTGGGCAGGCGGGCGTCAGCCTGGGAATACAGAGTGAAGCTGGAGCCCACACCAAAGATCGCAATTCTCCAAGGAAAAGAGAATTAGGAGGGGAGTCTTTGTCGGATCAGAGAAAAGAGAAGGAGCAGCGCCGGCCACCCATCCACCCATGGAGCAGAAGAGGGAGGCTTGTGTGCTGCTTCCCATGCTGTGTTTATCACATTCACAACACCCTCGGGGGTGGTGATACTCCCCCAGATTACAGATCAGAAGACTAAGCCCCTGGGAGGTCGGGCCACTGGCCAAGGACACACAGCTAGCAAAGACAGAGCTGATCAAAACCCGCTTCTGTCTACTGCACCCACCCTGTGACGCCAAGACATGGGTGTCTACACTCGGTGAGCCTGACAGCCTGGGCTGGAGAGACCTGGGGAGAGCCAAGCCCCACCACGGGGGCACTGGGGTGGGCGAGGCGCCCCTCTCCCACCCCCCCACCCCCAGGAGGGCACTCCCAGGAAACCCACGGAGGAGAGAAGAGGCAAGCCTCATTTCTCGGTGACCCAGATGAGCGCTTCTGCCATCTGTCACTCGGGCTTGGCTCTAAGCCCCAGTGGCCTGGCTGGGAGGTAGGGCTGGGGGGAAGGCAGGGATGGGAAATGGTGGGTCGAGGATTTCCAAGCCTCTGGGCTCTGCCCACCTTCAGTCAGAGAGCATGAAAACAAGAAGCAACTGTGTGGAAAGAAAGAAATTAGTAAAAGGTCACTGTTTCCATTTTCCCTAGAAGCTGATCTGCTACCAAGAAATGGGAAAAATTCACCTCTCCCCACACCCTCACCCTCTGCCAGGCTCAGACTGGGCTCGAGTGGGAGCCAGACCCCAGGAGACGCCGCCCCCCACCTCCTGTGCCCCAGCCCCCGCCACCCCGCACCCGGAGGCCCAGTGGGTGACATCAGCTCCGTGCCCAGGGAGCCCTGGTGAGCACACAGACGCAGATTCCCATGGAAACCAAATCAAATCAAACCATCTGAAAAACTAAAGTTCCAGGTGGAAGGAATTAGAAACAGCAAATCCAACAGGAGAGGCCATTTGGAGCCAAAGCAAGTGTCCCGCCTCGGGGCCACAGTGAGGGGCAGTGGTCACAACCCTGCCGCCCCCTCCCCCCACTGGTTATAGGGACTTCGACTTTGGCTCCAGATGTGGGGACTGGGTCAGGCTTGGTCATGTATCTCGTCACTGAACAACACAGGCCAAATCCCTTAAACCTTCTCTGGGCCTTGTCTCCTCAACTAGAAAACAAGGCTGACACTAAGCCCTCTCCTTAAGGGCTGATGTGAGGAGTAAGGACATCACACAGAAGAGGCCAGCACAATTCCTGGGGTACAGCTAGTGCCCAGGACGTCAGGTATCACGACCCCCGTGATTATCACGTATCTCAGAGTCACATGGGCCAAAATTGAGGGTTATCCTGATAGCACCCTTTGGTGAGTTTCTTAACATCTCCAGATTGATTTCTCATCTGCAAAAGAGGGTAACATTCCCACCCTGGCACGGAAGGCCTGAGCCGGTAAGTGGGCATGCAAATATGCATTCGCTCCCTTCTCCCCTCCCCTCCCCTCAGTGGCCTTCCAGGAAGCCTCCCCACCTGGAGCAGAAAGGGAAGGGCTAGATCATAAAGCATCTGCCAGCTCTGGTATTCTTGGATTCTAGGATTCTAGCCAAAGAAAATAAGCTGGAACCCAAAATATTCCCACCTAGCCCACTCGTTAAATTTGCAAACACAACTGCCTAGTTCCTAATGCCAGAACCTTCTCTGCAAAGTCAGATCAAACTGCATCCGTCCTGCAGCCAAGGCACCTCAGCCTAGCAGCCCACCCAGCCCTGTGCTCTGAGGGCCCCAGAGAGTCTCCAGGAAAGGTATGCAAAGAAGGGTCCCGAGAGCCCTCACAGAACTTCGCATGCCCGGGTACCAATCGATTTGCCCCAAAACATCACCCAGGCCAAAAACAAACTGCCCAGCCTAAGGTGATGTCAGCCAGGAAGAGATGAGGCCATGATGCCATCCGCTCTGGCAGCTGAGCTCTTTCCTAAGGCAGGCAGCCCTGCGGCTCGGGCAGCAGACCTTCCAGCAGCTTCTTACCGCTGAGCTCTGGGCTACGGTGTGTGTTTTGATTCAGGGGGAGGGAAAAAAATATTGACTACTTTGCGAAAAGAACAAAGAGGCTGCTTGAATTAGTCAAAATGCTGAAGCACCAAGTATTTTTCAAGAAATAACATGGGCTGCTTCGGGACACACACAGTAAGGCTGCTCAGACTCCTTGAAGTTGACCCCTAAGGAACTGCCCGGCCGGGGCCCCCGTTTCAATGAGCAGCAAGGAACACAGGAAAGCAGTTGGCCACGGAGGCACATCCCTTCCTGAGTCCTGCACTGGCTCACCCTCAGGGGGTTACACGTTCGCCCACCCAAGTACTGTCCAGATTATTTGCCCGGCCAGGCTGGTTTTCGGCCGGAGTTGCAAAGATACGCTGGCTTCTAGTCCTGATGGGCCCTCAGGCAGAGAAGAATGGTTGGGGTCAGATCACGTTCGGTGGGCCCCTTCCTAGCTGCTGGCCACAGGGAAGCCTCAGCTTCCGATCTGCCACGGGGAGCTGACGGGACAAGTCCCAGAAGAATCAGCAAGAGTGCCTGGGAAGCCCTGGGCCCTGGCCTGGCTCATGAGAGCCTGATGAGTCCGCAGCGGGCGAGGAGACACTGTGCCAGAGCCCCGTGGGACCTCTGAGGGCAGGGTGGGCTGGCGAGCCCCCGCGCTGGGGCATGGATACCCTCAGCCACCCTTGACCACGGTTCCGTCCTTCTCCGCCTCGGACCCTGTGGTCGCTAACTCTTCAGGACACAGAGAGCATCACACTGCAGTGCATCTTCGGAAGGAACATCCTACAGCAACCCACACGCACGATTTTGGAGACTGCTGGAATTCCGAGGGAAACCTTCATAAACACCATGAGTCAACTAGGTCTAGGAGCCAAATCCCAATGAATATGGTTTTATAGAAAGAGATACTTTTGCAAACAACCTTGACAGAGTATCGTTCAGCACTCAGAATCAGCTCCAATATTGTGATTCACTGGTAAGATCGAGCCTATTTGCTTAGAGATGTCAGCTCACCCTCAGAAGGCTCGGGATCCAAGCCAGAGGGGCCCCTGCATGTGATAGTGCCTTGGCCTGGGATGATGGGTCCCTAAGCTTCTCCTGGTCACCTGACTGGCTCCATCTATCATTCAGGTCTCCGTTCCATGTCACCGCCTCCATCAGCCTTCCCGGACTACTCACCCTAAGGCAGAGCCCTACCAAGAGAAGGGGAGCTGTGGTCCTCAAAGCCCCTCCAGGAGCTGGTTTCGGCATGTTTGATGGGTTCCCCCCCACTTCCAGCGAGGCAGAAGCCATGGTTTCAAACGTGCACTCTGGAAACGCACTAGCTGAGTTCACACCCCCACCCTACCCCTTTCCAGCTCTGAGACTTCAGGCAAGTGACTCAGCCTCTCTGTGCTTTGGGCTCTCCCTCCGCACCATGAAGGAAGGGGCTGTTGTGAGCACGCCCTGAGCAAAACATGCAGCGCACTCAAGAGTGATGCTTGCCATGTGTTCAGTGCTCGATAGTGCTGAGCTATCAGTTTGGAATTTAAGTTCCTGAAAACAAGGATTAACGTGGTCACGCTCCCCACTGTGTCCCCAGCACCTAAGACAATGCCAGGCACAAAGCAGGCACTGTGAAAGGAACAAAGGGATGTCCAACCAGAAGAATGCTCCCACCTCACAGGACAGCTCTGGCATTAACCGCGAGGGCCCAGCCTGGCCTGGTGCACGACGTGGTAGGCCTCACCCTATCTCTCCCAGCCCCTCGCCGGAGCTTCCCTGTGTGGTCACCACTGTGCTGATGTCCTGACGGTGCAGCGCCCCGCCCACCCCAGCCTGGGCAACCTTCAAGGCCAGGTGGTAGCCTGGGCTGGCAGGTGGGGCCCGAGGTCCTGTTCTCTGCTCCACCAGCTCCCAGTGCCTGGAGATCGGAGCATCTAACAGTGCTTTGCAAACTACCAAGAGCGACACAAACACGAGCAATTATCTTCACAGGAAACAGATAAATGATGCATTCAAGGTTTCTCCAAATCCATAACCAAGGTTTTTAAAATCTACAATAATCAGGGCGCCTGGGTGGCTCAGTTGGTTAAGCGACTGCCTTCGGCTCAGGTCATGATCCTGGAGTCCTGGGATCGAGTCCCGCATCGGGCTCCCTGCTCAGCAGGGGGTCTGCTTCTCCCTCTGACCCTCTTCCCTCTCGTGCTCTCTCTCATTCTCTCTCTCTCAAATAAATAAATAAAATCTTTAAAAAAAAAAAAAAAAAAGAAAACTTTAAAAAAAAAAAAAAAAAATCTACAATAATCATATGATCCAACAATTCTCCTCCTGGGGGTACACCCAAAAGAATTGAAAGCAGGGTTCCCGAACAGATATCCGTATGCACACGCTCCTAGCAGCATTACGTACAATCGCCAAAACATGGAAGCAGGCTAAGTGCCCACTGATAGATGATCGAATAAACAAAATGTGGTCCATACCTCCCATGGAATAGTTTTCAGCCTTAGAAGAAAAGGGAATCCTGAGGACATTACATTAAGTGAAGTAAGCTAATGACGACAAGACAAAACGCTGCATGATACCACTTATATGAGGTTCACAGAGTAGTCAGATTCAGAGACAGAAAGCAGAATGGTGGTGGCCAGGGGCTGTGGGGAGGAGACAGTGGGGAATCTGTGTTTACTGGGGGCAGAGTTTCAGTTTTGCAAGATGAAGCGTTCTGGAGATGGATAGTGGTGATGGTTGCACATTAGGAATGTACTTATCACCATTGGAGCATGCACTTAAAATTGGTTAGGAGGGTAAATTTTATGTGTATTTCACCACCAAAAGAAAAAAAAAATTGGGAAAAGAAACTCACAAGAGAGTTAGTGGACAGGGTGTGCTATTGACCCAACACTGCCCAGGGCACATCACATCAGGGCCCCCCCGCCCCAGCATGGGACCCATGCCAGCTTTGAGATAATGAGTCCAGGGCTTACAGTTCCTGAGGTTCTGACCCTCCCCTCTGCCAAGACCAGCCAGCCTGCTCTCCTGAAAACTTGTTCTTGGACAAAGCTCCAGACACACCCCCCTTGCCCGCGCCAACCCTGAGCAGGGATGGAGCCAGGAAACCCAGAGGAGGCTGGCTTCACTTTCCCAAGCAGAGCCAAGAACATCAAGCCTTGCTCGGCTTCCTCCCATCACCAGGTCCCAAGCCCACCCCACTTCTCCCCCATTTCCCTCCAGCATATGCCCCACACTTCGGCGTCCCCTGCCTGCCTTCAGACGGAGTGACGGGCTCTTGCTTCCTTGGAAAGAACTCAAACCAGCTTCTTTCCGGGGAGAAGGAGCTGAGAGGGGAGAACCAGCTGATGTAACTTCCTTCCCTCCCCTTGCCCCTGGTGTCCGAACAACAGATCTTCAACTAATGCAAGAAGAAGGAAAGCGAGAAGACAGAGCAGGGAAGGGGGGAGGGAAGCCAGTCCCTCTACTTGCCTGGACATCAAACTCTTGCAGGAGGCCACTGATGGTCTGTGGAGAGACAAGAGAGATGGTCAGTTCTGTCCATTTCCTGGGGGGGAGAATAATGTTGGAACACCCAGGTCTCTCCAAGCGCTGAGTCTAGACCTACCCTCCCTCCTCTGTGAGGCCTCTCCAATTTCTTACAAAGAGAGACTTTTCATCTCAAAGAATAGCAGTCCAGCAGAAAAGGAGACACATTAGCCAGATTCCTTTTTGACAACAGCCTTGGTGATTAAAAGGATCTGATGGTCTAAGCTGGCCACAAGCTTGAGAGATAGAGGAATGTAACTGTCTATTAACTAGTTTCCCTGTGTCCACCCATGTGTGACACTTTTAAACCCAAACCTGACCATGTCACTGTCCTTAAATTTCTTCCACGGCTGCCCCATCATCAGGGGTCCCAGTCCCCTGGGGAGCAGTGAGAATGTGGTTCTGAGGAGGGACTGCAACATGCCCAAGAGATGTTGCTGGCATGTTTTCTTTCTGGCCTAGAGATGGGAAGTCCAAAACCCTCTGAAAACGAAGCCCCAGCCAGATCCCATCACCAAGCACCAGGAAAGAAGACAGCTCAGCAGAGCAAAATGCAAAAGCAGGGGAAGGAAGTACACAGGGAAACCCCTTGGGACAGCCAGGGCTGCAAGACCAGATTGTAACAGATGCCCTGCTGCTGGAGATGAAAATGGCTTCACATACCCTGGGCTGGGTTAAGAACATCAGGGAGTTTGGTAAATTCAGGGAGAAGCAAATGTGGCCGATGCCCACTCCGTGTGTGTGTGTGTTGGCAGGAGGAGGGAACAGAAAAGCCATTCTGTACAACCCCAATCTTCAAAGTGCTGACAAGAGTGCAAGGGCCGTCGGATTGAGAAGAGACATCAGGAAGAACTTTCCAAAGCAAGTCTAATTAAAAACATTCTGCCGAGGGGCGCCTGGGTGCCTCAGGCGGTTGGGCGTCTGCCTTCGGCTCAGGTCATGATCCCAGGGTCCTGGGATCAAGTCCCGCGCATCGGGCTCCCTGCTCCTTGGGAGCCTGCTTCTCCCTCTGCCTCTCTCTGTCTCTCTCTCTCTCTCTCTCTGTCTCTCATGAATAACTAAATAAAATCTTAAAAAAAAAACACCACTCTGCTGAGTCAGTTTAAGGAACTGGAAGGTTTACTTCTACCGAAACCTTGACATGCCACCTGCAAGTGATAACCTCTTAGATGTTGGCTTCGAAAATAAAGTTTTCCAAAGATACCAGCAGGGTGCTTGAAAAGTATAAATACTGTGTTTAAAACTGCAGTTAGCCTTGGACCCAGAGATGTCACTCCTGAGAATTTATCCCAGAATTGCACCTGCGCGTATATGAATGACGTACGTCCAAGGTCCAAATGATGCAAATACCCTCAGCATCGCTGGGAATAGCAAGAGGCTGGAAAGACCCACATGTCTACAGACAAGGCACGGGTCAAACAAACTCTGGGGGAGGCCGGGAAGCTGGAAGGGAAAGGTGTTCTGTGGACTGTCGTTGGAAAGGTTTCCAAGAGAGTTCACCACGTGAGTAAAGCCAAGTTGCTATACTATTTCATATGGCTTTTTAAAAGGGAGAAATGAGACCATGCCGATATATATTTGTATGACTGAGGGTTTATTTCTTTGTTTGCTTTTTAAGACTCTGTCACAGACCCCAAATGGAAGAGGAAATGGATTTGGAGCATGTGCAGTGAACAGTAGGGATCAGCAAACGACGGCCCTTCCCTATTTTTGTAAATAAAGTTTTATTGGAATACAAGTCCATTTGCTCACATACTGTCTGTCTATGGCCGCTTTCATGCTGTAACAGTAGAGCTGAGTGGTCGTCATGCAGAGCCTGAGATATTTACTGTCGGGCTCCTTACAGAAAACATCTGCAGACCACCAGGGCAGGATGGTAACAAGGAGTCTGCAGCTTCCCCTGGGCGTGGCTTCTAATCCTCCTTGTGCCACTGATCTGAATGAACTTGGGTCATTCCCTTCTCATCACAGACCACTGTCTGCATCTGCAAAATGGGGCTAGAGGAGATGGCCTCACACATTCGTAATGAAAAGTCCACGAAATAATGGACCTAAGACACAGTAGCCACATGCCGAGTCATCAAAGAACCAAAGGAACAGGCCGTTCACCAAAGGCAGCTCGCCTGGGTTTGGCTCCATGCCTCACACTTTGTAACTATGTGACGGAGGACAAATGAACTTCCCGAGACTCCCCTTTCCCTTCTGTAAAATGGGAAGGATCATAGAACCTAGCATCTAGCCAATCGCAGTCTCATCCTGTCGGTTAGCCCGAGATAACCATGAAATACAGCCCAGTGGCAGGCATGTGAGACGGGCTTCGTGCATGTTCATTATTCTTTTTGAAAGGCTTTAGTTGGCCTTAGCATAACTTCACTTTTGAGCCTGAGCCTGAGCCTTGTATTTTTTAAAAGATGTATCCTCACACGCAGTTATACCCTCAGTGAGGAGGAGGAGGTGAAGGTAGTTTAGAACGCAACGTCAACTGCGCAATCGTAAAGGCTCTTCCAGCCCAGGATGGACCGTGCCGGCCCAAGCTGGAGGACACAGGCTGCCATTTCCAACAGGGAGGCCTCCTTGACATGAAATGTTTGACTACAAGGACAAGGTACCCCTTGTCCTTCTGCAGTCCCGGTCACTAGAAAGCAGCGGACACGTGCAAGTGTGTATGCACGCGTGCGTGCACACACGGGTGTGTTTGTATTATACACCTACGGATGCCCACGTACGAGCATGCACGTGCGGGGAGGTAGCCAGGAATGTCTCCACTCACCTCCCCTTTCTCCACCAAAGGCTTCACCTCGGCGAGGTCCACGTCCTGCAGCTCCCGAGACATGTCCCTGCTGTCACCTGCCTGCAAAGGAACAAAGCTGTGGGTCAGCACTTCCTGCTGAGAGATGTTGCCCAAAAGAAGCAAATCCGAGGCCAGGGAATGAGCCCCACTCTGCCCGGCGGCTCTTACCTCCCACACAGCACATGACGGTCGCAGGCCCCCCAGCCCACCGCCCCATGCCACTCCGGCATCGGGGGGCGAGGTGGGAGATTTCCTGGAACAGGAAACCAAGGCTCAGGAACACAACTACCTTTCTGATGAAACGGACGGATTGGGATTCAAACCCAGCTCCTCACACGCAGGGCCCAGGCCCAACCGCCACACCCAGGACGTTTCTCATGGCGTTTTTTGGCATGCAATATGACATTCGTTTCAGGAGAGTGACTGGATATTTTCATACATTATGAAATGATCACGACGGCAGCATCGTTGACTACAACGCCTATGTTGCTCTCGAAAATGTAGGCAGTTAGCTCTTCGAAGTTGGTCTAAGTGGTATTTTGGGGTGTCTCCGCAGGCGAGGGCAACAAAAACAAAAATTAACAACTAGGACTACATCTTGTTGCATTTTAGGAGACACACATCACTGATCCTGAAGTCAGGCAGCCCCCAGGCTGACAACCAAAAGGGGATGGAGACTCACAGGAGGCTCCCCGTACGCAGGCTGGGCATGAGCTTCATCCCCCTTCATCCACGAAGTAGTCCTAACAGGGGCTGGACCACACAGACACCACCACGCCCACCAGTGTGCAGGGCTCTCTGCTACCTGCTGGCGATGACAGGGCCAGGCCAGGGAACACCTCAAGCTCAAGGGGTCTACAGGACTCAACATGCAGAGGGATTTTGAAAGAAAAAGGGCTTTCAAGGCAGCAGGGGGTGGGTAAGAGGGTGTGGCAAAGCAAGGTGGGGGAGGCAGAGGGTGAGGGGATGGAAGGTGAGAGTGGGGATGGGGAAGCAGGACGGGGCGAGCAGGCGTAGGGTGAGAGGGCAGGGGGAAGGGAAGGCGATGCGAGCAGGGGGTCAGGGGTGAGGAGGATAAAGGGTGAAAGCAGGGATGGGGAAGTAGGATGGGGGGCAGGAGTGGGAGAGCAGGTGTGGGGTGAGGGGGCAGAGGGAGGGGGTGAGAGCAAGGGTTGGTGGGAGGGGGCAGAGGTGAGGGGGATGGAAGTTGAGAGCAGTGATGGGCAAGCAGGATGGGAGAGTAGGGTTGGGGGGCAGGGGAAGGGGGGTGAGAACAGGATGGGGGAAGCAGGATGGGAAGCAGGGCTGGGTGAGCAGAGTGGGCCAGAGTAGGTCCTGCTTGGCTCTAACAGGGGCAGGTGCAAAAGGATCAGGAGGTGACCCCTGCAGAGCTTGGCAGGAGCAGTTCTGGACACGGTCAGCTCTGCAGGGAGCAAGCTCCAGGCAGTGACATGCACTGAGCCTACTTCTGGGAACTCTGGAAGCAGGCGTTGTAAGCATTTATTCTTAGTACCTGATAATCAAGCTAGAAGAATGAAGTGCCCACCAACACCAGAGCGAGGCGCGAAGAACCCAGAAGGTGGGTTAAGTGCTGCAAGCAGAGGTGGCAGAAGGTGGGAGAAGGTGGGAGAAGGAGCAAGTGGCAGAGGGGAGTAGGGGACCCCCAGGTCATAGACGCAGATCTTCAGAATCAGGAAATTTGGAGAAACACAGCCTGACTAAACCCCTCACACTGCTACTTGCCAGGGTGGGACCCTGGCCCCGAGATGCCCAACACTCGAGAGATAGAAGGGCCAGAGAGCGAAAGCCTATTGAAATTCCAGCCCGGGGCTCCTCTGAAGACCCAGATCTTAGAACCCCTGAGAATCCGCATCGTGAAGCACCTCTGAGAGGCCTGCTGGCAACAGAGCCGGGGCCACCCTGCACCCATCCCCTGTGCCAACACATGGCATTCCGTGGGCAGGTCCCCTGGGATGCTCTGGTCTGGGGCCCCGGCACGATTCTCCCCAGTAGATAGCCAGCCCCACAAGAATGCCTTTATGCAGCCTTTGGAGTCTACGCTCGAGAACATTCTGAAAACAAAGTCGGTTTTCTATTTGTGAGCATTCCTGGGTAGCTGCCAGCTCGGAGGCAGGAGGCATGAAAAGCAGAGGTCTGTCGGCCTTGCTAATTCAGCATGTTCATGGTCCCGAGACCCTGGCCCGTGGGACACCTCGCCTACACAGCCTAAGGAGCCTTCCAGAAGCCCAGGGCTCTGCAACGCCACCCTTCACGCCGAGTGTAAGGGCTTCCCATTCCAGGGGCTCCTACACTGAGGGCAGCCCCACCTGCGGACTCCCCAGGACAGGGAGCCTACCTGTCTTGTTCCCACAGTCGGACCACAACTTGCCTGCTGAATACGTAACAGGTTTGATGCAGCTTAATAGCAATGTTTGTGTTTAAATTCACTCTTAAATCATCACTACACCACAAGAGTGAAAGGACTTTAAACAAGTCTACATGTGCACAGACTCAAGCGCACACGGGACTTCAGCCCAGTGTGGTTTGTGGCTTCCCGATGCCGGGATCACATCAGAATCTCAGCCTCCACCAGCTCCCTCATTCTCCTTCAGAACAAAGAGACTGATCTCAGCCTTCACGGGTTCCTAAATGTGCTCCTGGGGAAGCCTCTTTGCCCCCACCCCTCCTTGTCCGTCCTACAACTCAGCTTCCCAGCCCACACGAGGCAGCAGGTCGAAAACTGGCCAGTCTCTCTTAAATACCAAATACTTGAGAATCACTGCTTTTTTTGGAGCCCTTGGGGGCCATGGGGAGGCTCAGTGAGGCCACCAAGAACCATCACAGTGGTTCTCCAAACGGGTGATTCTGTCCCCCAGAGGACATGTAGAACGTCTGGAGATGTTTTCGATGGCCATGACTGGGGGACGCTGCTGGTATCTCGTGGGTGGGGCTCAGGCACATTGCTCATCATCCTACACTGCACAGGACGGCCCTGCAGCACAATTATCTGGCCTCAGCTGTTAAGAGCACCCTGGTCTAGACCAAGAAACATCCATAAGGGCTCTGGGACTCTTGAGATCTGCAGGGAGATTGGATAAAGCAGAGGAAGCTTCTGTACTACGTGTCCCCGGGGAGAGTGGAGTTGCTGTGGGTCCAGGGCAGCCTGTGGCTAATAAATGCAAACTTTCCGGGGCACCTCCATGGGGTCACTGCCCTGCACTAACCAAGGCGGCCCAAACCTGGGCTGCCGAGGTGCTCTCTGCACCTTGAGCACCCCCACCGGCCCCGACCGCTGGTGCTCAGCCTGCCAGGGGCAGGAAGACAGCTGACTGCTTCCAACCCAATTCTGCTGACTTGGGCCAGCCCAGGGCCAGCCCTCGCCCTGTTCTCCTTTGCTTGAATCAGAAAACCTTGCACACTTTTATTTTAGAACCTGTTTGTCTAAAAGAAATCTTGTAAGGAAGCTCAATATAGAAAAACAGATTTACAGGGAAAAAAAAAAAAAAGCTGGTGTGCTTTGGGTGACTCCAGGGAAAGGGCCCGGCAGCTCCCAGCAGCCCCCACCATGGGCCCCTACTGCCCCATGCCTCCATGCCCACCCTCAAACACCTTCTGAGTCCCAGGATAGCAGGCTTTGAAACAGTGATCATTCAGAGATTACTTCCTGTACTAGGTGCTCGTGAGCCCAGCACCAAGCAAAGTGTGACAGTCCTCTCGTAACAGTTTTGCTCACAAGACCCTACTATGTGACGAGTCCAGGGCACGGTCATGGACAGACAGAGCTTTGGCCCACCGAGCTCGCAGTCCTGCACACCCACTAGGCCATCGTGGCTGCCCATCTCCGCACAAGGCCATGCTCTCCTGGACTCACGGGGTCCCACACACCCCCCAACCACCACCACCGCCGCCATCATTTTACCAAGGAGGAGGCTGCAGCCCCAGGGGTGGAGGGACAGGCCTGAAATGGCACAGAGCCAGCCACAGATGGAGTGGCCGGGATGGAGAGGCCTCTGATGCTCACAATTACTGCTTCACCACACTTTTCCTTAAAAAGTTTTTTAGGGGCTTCAAATCCATAGCAACAAGGCCCTATGGCCCATTTCAAGGAAGCAGGCGATTTCCTTAGCCAGGAGGGAGGCATGGGTAGGGGGTGACCTGGTTTGGCGTGCTCTGGCTGGTGCCCCTGCCCCCCCCCCCCACCAGGCACCACTAGCCACGCAGGGCCCACACTCAGGGGGTCACTCCTTTCAGGCTACCCGAGGTCCCGCTTGGCTCAGCAGGTTCTCTCCCTGGGCTTGAGACCGAATGCTGAATGCCGGTCCCTGCCCCTCTCCGCCACCTCCTGGAAAGTCCCAATGCAGAACGTCAGATCGCAAAGGCCAAGGTGATCTTTTAGTGGACAGCGTGACAGGGCAAGGACACACAGGGCACAGTAGGTGGGAGCCCGGGTGTCCGACCTCCAGCCCTCTGGGCCCACCTGGCTTGACGATGGGTGTGTGGTATCTGCCCACCATGTCTCCAAGAAGCACAGACAGAAGTTCCTCCAGACACGCAATCAGTCAGAGCTAAGACCCCAATCAGGGCTGAAAACCAGGCTCCGGGTCACCACACCAGCTGCCAGACCAGTTCACAGCACCACCTCTTCCTCTCCCACCAGCTCTCCCCAGAAGGGATTTTGAAGAAACCCATGGCAGAAACGTGGATGGTCACCAGGAGCTGGGGGAAGACTGGGGGGTCAGACCTGAGCATCATCATTTATTAGCTCTGCAATCCCTACCAAGTTCTCTAGCCTCGGAGCCTTAGTTTGCTCATCTGTGAAATGGGTACAACTCCTGCTCCCAGCAAGCAGCAGGGTGGCTTAAAGACTGGAACACAGAATCTGGCGCAGTCCCCCTGCCTTAGCCACCGGGGATACATCCCAAGACACCCAGCGGATGCCTGGAACTGAGATAGTACCAAACACTACACACAGCATTTTTTCCTATATACACATACCTGGGATAAAGGCACAGTGAGAGATGAACAACAATAACTCATAATAAATAGAGCAATTCTAACAATATACTGTAACAAAAGCTATGTGACTGTGGTCTCCTCTTCTCTCAAAGTATCTTACTGTGCTGTGCTCACCCTGCTTGGCAGGATGGGAGGTGACGTGCCCATGTGACCAGATGGACCAAGGGGAATGAGGCAGGCATGTGTCATGGCGGTAGGCTACTGTCGACCTTCTGATGACATATCAGAGGGAAGGTCATCTGCTTGTGGACCTTGGTTGATCACGGGGAGCTGAAACTGTGGATAAGGGGGTAGCTGCTTAAGAAATCAGTGCATTTTCCTTTTCTGGTGGCCTCAGAGACCCAGGGACATCTGTGAGGACAACAGCCTGTGTTTTATACGCCGTGAGTCCCAGAGTCCGCCCAGCAAGGAAGAGGGAGGTCACAGAAGTTGAGCAAGTGCCACATGGCTTTCCAGTGATCAGACCCAATGCACCACCATGGGGGTCTTCCTTCCATCAGCAACGTCGGGTCAATGAGTAACGAGGGCCTGAGGGGAGCTAGGCGAATACCTTTCCAGTTCAGTAGACCCAGGAGACAGTCAGCAATTAGTTGGACCTCCTGGGTTCCCAGGGAAGCCAAGACTGGCATTTGCCCAGAGAAGGGAAGACCATGACCCCGAGGATCTGGGAGGGCAGTGGGCAGAGGTATGTTAGGCAATGTGGGGCCCCCGGAAAATTGTTAACCAGTCACAGGGACCGGGAAGGGACACTCAGAACCTGTGACTCTCAAAAGCCCTGATGGAGCAGCAGCCCTGGCCGAGGAGTCAGGGCACGGAAAGCCTGCCGCTCTGCTGCCACAGGACTTTGACCGAGCATTCATCCCCTCCCTGGGGGCCTCAGCTTCCCCACCTGCAAAATAGGCTGCATGCGCGCTACGGACATCACATGGTCCGTGAGAAACTTGGGACCAAGGGGAGCCCAGGTGGGAACGTGCTATACCCAAAGATGAAAGGGTCCTGCCCATCTCCGTCCTGCCTGGATCCACCCAGCCCAGCACAAATGGCCACAGACATGCCAGGACAAGAGCACCAGAATGACGTCTTAGGTGTTCACCGGACTCCAAATTCCATTACTTCCTCTGAGCTTCTCAGGACCCAGAGGCAGGCACCACCGTGATCACCATGTGACAGATAGGGAAACTGGAGCACAGAGCAGTGAAGAAATGTGCCCCGAGCCGCCAAGCATCAAGCAAGCCCAGGTTCAAGCAACCTTAAAGGAGAAAGTTGACCGTGAAATCAGCTGGGTCTATATATACACATACTGTGTGCCCACCCGCCGTCCAGGTAGGATGTTCTAAGGATGAGCCGCCTGTGACCAGGAGCCTTTCCAGTGTGAGTCAGCTGAGGGAGTCCCATGCTTCTCCTCCACCTTGCACAGTCCCACAGGGCCGCCAGGAGTAGGCCCGGGCTCTGGACAGAGTCTGCATCCTAGACTTTCCCACTCGCCCTCATAATGCCCAGAAAGGCTTCGTTTTTAGCTCTCCCCCAAGGTGCCTTCCTTTTTAAGTAGGCTCCACCCCCAATAAGGCACCCAATGTAGGCCTGGAACTCACCACCCTGAGATCAAGACCTGAGCCAAGATCAAGAGTCAAACACTTAACTGAGCCACCCAGGCACCCCAGGGTGCCTTCCTGACACAGCAGTTTCGATACTTTGAAAAAGTCTTCCCTGCCTTGTTCTATTTGCTCCTCACGGAGGTCCCCGGCAGAAGGTCAATAGTATCACCCCAGCTTACAGATGGGTAACCTGAGGCTCAAAAGCAAAGGCCCACATGACTTCCAAAAGGCCAAGACCCGCTCCTTGGACGTGGGTACAAGTGTGGCGAGCAGGGGCGGGCACATGGCAGCCTCCCAGTTGCCTTTAGTAAAGCAGAGGAAGAGGCAAACCAGGAGGCATTGTTGACAAGCTTGTCATCGATTGTGATTGTCAGCAACTGGCCCAGATTTTGTCCCCTCCATAACACGCCCGGTTTCAAAGCCACATGAAAGTGGTGTTCTTTCCAGCACACTGGGCTCTTTATAGAACAGAATGGAAAAGGGGGGAGCACAGGGGTGGAAATCAATGTGTGCCGCTGCTGTTTTGGCATAGCATCTTCCCCGGATACTGCAGTCCCCGAAGGTTCCGGAACAGCCCCATGTCTGCATGAACCTCAAGGAAAGCAGACTTGGGGTATGCCCTGGATACCCCGGCCTTACTGTGGATAAATGCTTTGTTTTCTCTTTTGCCAAGGTGACTGTGGTATCAAGCTACAAGGCAGTTCGTGGGTTCTCTTGCTGTTTTCTAGACCTTTTGAAACTCAAGGCTCTGGGGAGGGTGAAGAGGTTGGTGGTCTTAACTCTCCATGTTTTTCTTATGTAATCAGACAATATGGAAGATCCTACTGGTCCTTCAAGAAAGTTCCCCAGTTTAGGGGAATGGAAGTCAAGAACAGGGCTCTCAAAGTCAATAAAATGGTACAAATACCATGCAGAGGGGACAGCCAGACTAGAAATTCCTGGAGGGCCCCCTTCCTGCTTTGCATGGAGCCTGAACCTCAGCAGCATTCAAGGAATTGCTTGATGGCAAAACAATGAAAAAGGAAATCCTCCAAAAGAAGGCAAACCCCGGCTACACTCATTCCCTGGATATAAGGCCAGAGCTGAAATGGGACCACCTGTGTTAACCAGAGCACAGAACTAGCTAGGGGGTCCGGGACACAGAGCAGGAAGAGAGAAGGGATGCCAATCCATCACCGTCCACACCCTCTCTGCAACACCACCTGGGGATCTTCCTGAAGGTTCTCAGTGGAGTCTTGGCAGCCTGATCCATTTGTCTGGCAGAGAGAAGACCGTCTGAGGGGTCAGGCAGAATAATGGGAAGTCCGAAGGAGGACACTGATGGGTTTCAAGGATCTTTCTGCAAATCTGCAGGACAAGCGTGAGAGCTGTCCTGGATGGTCTGTAAAATAATTTGTTGAAAGCCCACAAACAGAGCCATGGTTAGCATAGGACATGGAAACAGATTCTTCCTACAAAACCCTTTGTCCCAGAGATGGGATGATTGCCACACTGACAGGATCCTTGCCCGAAACAGTCTCGCTGTTTCCGCAATCTGGATGGCCTTCCAATCTTTCCTACACGAGATGGCCCAAGTTATTTCCCTCGTAAATGGAGGGTTTCTTCTGACCAACATTAATCGAGTGCCTACTAAGCGCCAAGTCCTCAGGTCTACAGGAAAAGGTAAGTAGAGACTCAGCCCAGAATGATCCAAGGAAGGCACCCATGCCCGCATGTCAGCCTGGAGGGGAAAGCCAGGGAGGGCTTTCTGGAGAGAAGTGGCCAGTTCAGTGCTTGGAAAGGAGAGAGAGAGGAGGCCAGGGTTCCCAGCTGGGAGTCCTCAGAACTGCATACCTCTGAAGCTCATACCCACATGTGGGTGGTGCCCAGAGAGCTGCATAGAATCTTCTCAAAGCCAAGGGAGTAGAGCTGGGATTGAGATGGGGAACAAGATGGAGCTCTGGTCCCCATCTACCCCTTTGAGCAGAGCTGCCCACGGTTGTAAAATTCACACTCGTACTGAGGTTTCCATGAATTTAAGAGAAGAAAAACTATAAAATAAAAGATGAACTCCTCAACAGGCCATTCAAGGCCCCCAGATGCTAACGAGTCTCATCTCCTACCACCTCAGCTAGAGGAACATCATTGGACTGGAAAAGTGTAGACATAGAGCCTATGCGTAATTTCCCTGAGGGGAGCTCATCTCATCTCTCAGGACATCCACCTCCAACAAGCCTGGGCTGGCATAGCAGGAGGCCAAGAGGGTATTAGGGAATTCACCTCTGCCTGAGCAGCACACACAGCCTTCCATCCATCTCTTGTCTCCAAATGGAAGGAGAAAGAACAAGTAGAAAGGCAGGCCTGGGACTAGACAGCGATCAGGGAGGTAGGAAGGGCCGCATGAAATGAATCCAGGAAACCAAGTTCATGCTTCAAAGACAGGTCCAGAAGGGTCTGGGGAGCCCTGAAGGTTGAAACTGGAGGGAAAAGGTCCAGGGTGGCCCACCTGGAACAGGACCCCACTCACTTGATTCTAGACAAGCAAGTCACCTGCCCCGCCTCAGTTTGCTGACCTGAGAAATGACAAGAATATCTCCTATCTCAACTGAATGAGGTGACAAGCTGACACCACAAGACACCTGAGCCAGGTAAGAGCTGCTTATGGAGCACCAGGGTGTGGTAACACAGAAGTATCCGATACTCTGGCCTCTCCTCTCCTTTCCCTCCCCCCAGTCATTCCGGAGCAGATGTCCTCAACTCCCTACCCCTAATCCAGCCTAGGGAGCTTCGAAATGGTGCAGATTCCTGGCCCCTCCCAGATTTACTGGGCCTGTAAATCTGCATTTCAAACAAGGGTCTCATGACATTTTTATGCAGTCTGCATAAGTGTAGTTCTTTTGGAAGAACTTCAAGAAGCAAAACACGAGTTCGGCCCCTGCAGGCACTTTCACTGGCATGGGTAGGCTTAGGACAAAAGTCCTGGACACTGACTGCCAAGGAAATGCCTTAAGAAATTGAATTTGTGGGACTCATTGACAGCAAACACCTACATGGTGTTCCCACGTGCCAGGCACTGTTCTCTGCTCTTTCCATTATTAATTCAGTTAATATTTACATGTTCCCATGAGACAGTGTCTGTTATTCCCCTTTTACCAGAGAGGAAGCTGAGGCACGGAGCTCCTGATCACATCTCTGGACTTTTCATTCTAGCTTTTTCCGGTCACCCCAACATGCCGTCATGAGAAGGAACAAAGGCTTGGATGTCTGCCTCTCTGGGTTCAAAGTCTGGCTCTCCCACCTTTAGCCATGTGGACATGAGAAAGTCTCTTAAATTCCCTCAGGCTCATTTTTCCCATCTACTCAATGGAGCCAGTAAGGATCAGGCAGAGCTCTGGCCAAGATGACAGGGGGAGAGGGGATGCAGCAGCTGACTAGGAGGGAGAGTGTCCTGCCCCTCCCTGCCCCCTCCCAGCCTGAGTCAGGCCTCCTCCCAGACAGTCTTAGATGCTGACTCATCATCCTGGCTTCCTCTCTGAGGCACAGGGACTTTGAGTCACGCCTTGGATGGGATTCTCTGGAGTTGGGTCCCAAGGAAGAAGAGCAGCTTCAGGCCACCAAAAAAACACAATGCGATCTTTCTTCCCCATCCATACCAAGACAAGCTCAGGCCAGGACATTTCGGTGAGTCTGGTGGGGAGCCCCCAGCTCTGTTCAGATCTAAGGTCCAACCTGGAGGGGGCAGCCAGAATCCAGTCAACCCCCCTCAGCAGGGCTGCAGCCCTTGCTCACTGGACTGATTCTGCTAAGTTCTCAAGAACACCTGATTGACACTAAATAAATAAATAATCACCACATTCTGCCTGGAAAGTTTCCTCACCAAGAAACTCACTGAAGACCCAATGTCTGTTTGCCCCTCTCATAGCAGAGGGGCAACAATCAAGACCAAGAACCCCTTTCACCACCTTCAGTCCCAACCACAGGGGTCTGGAGGGCCAAGTTCCAGCTCTGGTTCAGCCTTGGCAAGTCACACCCTATCTCCGGGCCTCAGCTTCCCTCTGTAAAATGGGAAGACATTGTATCAGGAACGTGTGTGAGTTTTTTATTCCATCCCAAATTATCAGACCAACTGTTACTAATCCTGGATTTGCTTATTGCTCCAGGAGATCCCCCTCTGGGGAGGGAAGACCCCAACAGGTGCTGGAAGGTCTCCCTGGAAAGCGAAATCAAACAACCACCACCCTGAAGGTCAACTCTGCCTGCTCCAGACTCCACCCAAGAAATTACAGGGGAATGAGGTAGAGGGAAGGAGCCATTCAATTCATCCAACGCATGTATTTGAACTCCTCTCAAGTGCCAGGCCCTAGGCCAGGTACCAGGTTACGGGGTGAGGCAAGCAAAGCCTTCCTTCTCACCCTCTTGTGGGGGACAAGGTCCCACAAAACTAAGAGGTCACAGGTCAGGGGACACCCCTAATTTCACTGCTTACACCAGAGCACTGTCCCTCTGAAAGTTACCCATCACTTCCGGATGACCTCTACCTCCCCGTACCCTGGACCCCCACTCCTGTGCCACACCAGCACTTACCCCTTCACCTGCATTTCTCCCCCTGAATGGGAGAGTCCCTTGAAGGCAGGGGCTGGGGTTTGCACTCTCTGTGCCTTGCTTATTTCAATTCACATTTGTGAAAGTCAGTAAACTGACTCCCAATTTTCGGTGCAGGAGGTGGGGCTGGTGGGCTTGCCTTCAAACTGCATTTTCATAGCAAGAGCACAGTTTGCATTTCGACACTTGGTTCATTTGAGGTGGCTGAGAACATTAAGTATGGCTGATGGACATTAGAATGAGAGACAATTAGAAGAGAATAAAGCTCTCCTGCGTGGCCAGGGGCTGAACTCCATTTGAATCTTCAACCTTTTCCCAGTAACTTAAAGGAAGCAAAGGAACTGAAGTGCCCAGGACATCTGTGAAGAAGGCCTGAGCCTGAACCTTCCCCAACCAGATTTCCCTCCCCCACTGGCTGCCAGTCACCTCCCCCATCCCAGCCACAGAGGGGTGCTGCCCCTGACCCACAGGGACATCTGACAGCAGAGGCCACAGACGGGAGAGAGTGGCTAGGGGCGGGGGGGGGGGGGGGGGGGGGCAGTGAAGGAAAAGATCCACTAAATCCCAGCTTCAGCCACTAAAGTGACAGAGGGGGTGACAGCGCATTTCCCCCCAGCCCACCACTCTCCACCTGCCCTGCCCTCCCCGCCCCAGGCAGAATCAGAGACCTCAGATCTCCGGGAATAGCGGAGCAATTCCTCTGTTCTTCCCCCAGGAGGGCAGGAGAGGCGGGTCCCGGAGGCAGGGAGACGAGCGGGGGGAGGTGGGCGGAGGCGAAAATGACGCCACTCGCAGTCCTGGCCAGCGCTGGGCCGTCACTTGCCCACAGGACCCCTCTGGACCAGGCCACCTCTTCGGGCGCCGCCACAGCGCCAACCCCGGGCCACCTCAGGGGGCGCACCCTGCCCAGCGGCGCTGGCCGACAGTGGCTCCCGCGCATTTGGCACGCACTGTGACACACTCGGACCCTCCCCCTGCAGCACACACGCGCGCGCGCGCGCACACACACACACACACACACACACACACACACACACCCCACCCTGGCTTCGAGGCGGAATCGGCCCCCGCCCCTCAGATGCACATCGGTTCAGGGCTCAGTCTGGAAACCAGACACACCCACGCCCCTTTCTCCAGCCTCAGCTCGCCGCTCTCCCCTACGCACCTCCTTTCTACACACGCACGCTCAAACCCTCCTAACCCAGACACCCCACTCCGAGGATACACCCCACCCCGACACACACACACACGCGCGCGCGCACACACACACGCACTCTCCCAGGCCCCCCTCCGGCTCCCACTTCCAGTGCGCTCTCAGGCCTGCGGCGCCAGCTGGGACTCCGGGGTGGCGTTGGGAAGCGCGACGAAGGTGTTCCCCGGCCGGCTCTCCACCCCTCCCCGAAACCCAAGATCCCACTTTCCCAGCTGGGGAAAGGTGAGCGGGGACCTGTCTTTTTTTCCTCCTCTTCGCTCACCGAAAACCCCCCATTCCAGCGGCGGCCGCGCCCCCAAAGCCCCTCCTTGCGCCCGCGCCGCAGGGTCGCCACGCACTTGCAGCTCTAGGGGCCACAAAGCCGCAGCAGCACCCCCGGGCGATCGAGCCCTCCCCGCCCGGCGCGAGGAGGGGTTCGGGCTTACCTAAGGTATAGACAGAAAGGCAAAAGGAGCCGGAGCTTGGCCGGAGGCGCGGCGGCCAGCGGGCGCGGAGGAGAGCAGCGAGGACAGCCGTGCGCTCGGCAGCCTGTGCTCGGAGCCCGGCGAGGTTTGTTTATGCCCGGGCGGCGGGCGACTTTATAGGCGCCGCGGCCCCGCCCCGCGCTCGCCCCGCCCCGGCCTTCCGGAACCGCACACCGCGGGGACACACCCCTTGCCGCTCCCTCCTCCCGGGCGCGGTTCCCGCTCGCGCCAGCGCGCCGGGCCGGGCCGGGCCGGGGCAGAGCGCGCCGGGCGCCCGCCGGAGCCGCCGCCTGTTGCGCAAGGCCTGGTAGGGGCGCGGCCGGGAAGGGCCTCCGGGCTCCGGCTGCGGTTCGGCGGGGCGGTCGGCTCCCTCGCCCGGAAGGCCAAGGCCTCCGCGTGTGCAGTGGGCGCGTGTGCCCTGGGGATGCGTCTGTGTGCTCGCGCGTGGGCATGTGCGTGCTCGTGCGTGTGCATGTGCCGTGTGTCACTGTGTGACCGAAGGGCCCCATCTCGGTCTCAGAGTTTCTTGAGTCCCGTCACGCCACGCCCTGACATCCCTTGTGGGCGACTCCCTACTTCCTCCAAGTCTCAAGATCTTAGCTCCGGAGCCCCATTTAACTGCCTTCCCGCGGCTGCGTCCTTGGCTTCCCGGGGAGCAGCTCCCAGCGATTCTCACTCCTTGCCCCTTCCTTGTTGCATCATCTCTCCGCTGAAATCCTTGCTCCCACTGAATCTTGTCCATCTTGTTCACCCCATCCGCCCGCCCCTCTCCTCCCCAGTTCCAAGCCCACCAGTCCTAGTCCTTTCCCTCCCTCCCGCAGCCTTCTCCCCTTCCCCCAGAGCCCTGGCTGGGAGGAGCCTCACCCCTTAGTCTGCTGCCTCCCAGAACTTGTCAGAGCACACTTTCCACACTTAGCTGCCCTTCTCTGCTGCCTTGTTTTTGTTTAAAGATGACCTCCGGGGCGCCTGGGTGGCTCAGTTGGTTAAGCGACTGCCTTCGGCTCAGGTCATGATCCTGGAGTCCCTGGATCGAGTCCCTGGATCGAGTCCCTGGATCGAGTCCCGCATCGGGCTCCCTGCTCGGTAGGGAGCCTGCTTCTCCCTCTGACCCTCCCCCCCTCTCATGTGCTCTCTCTCTCTCCCTCTCTCTCTCTCTCTCATTCTTAAAAAAATAAATAAATAAAATAAAGATGACCTCCGTGTTCTCAACCCACACTGCATATTAGAATTCCAGAGGAACTTTTCTTTTTTTTTTTTAATAAAGGTGCATACCAGGTCTCCATCTTAGGCCAGTTTTATCAGAACCTCAGGGAGTGCAGAGGAGGAATTGGGGTGTTTTAAAAGCTCTCTAGGTGGTTCAAATGTGCAGCCAGGTGAGAACCACTGCACTGGAGGAACATCATTTTATAAGTAAAGGAAGACCTTGTCACCGTCCCCAGGCCCCTGCCAGGACTTGTATCTGCAGGCTCAAGTGCCCTTCCCCCACCCTCCCTCTTCTGGCTAATGATAAACCTGCTCCCTCCACCAGCCCATGCTTTGCTCAAGGCAAGGGACCTGGCTCTCTGTGCATCCCATTTGCCTCCATAGGCCCTGACATTTCCTTATCCTGTCATTCCACCAATACTTATTGAGCCACTGCCATGAGCCAGGTTCTGTGCTCAGCCACTGGGAAAAGGACTGAAGAGGCAAAGTCCTTCCCCTCAGGAGCACAGCATGGGAGACTGAGTCTG
This sequence comes from Halichoerus grypus, assembly GCF_964656455.1. Lineage (NCBI taxonomy): Eukaryota > Metazoa > Chordata > Mammalia > Carnivora > Phocidae > Halichoerus > Halichoerus grypus. The sequence goes on along the minus strand of NC_135716.1, from coordinate 8,862,499 downwards.
TTTCCCCATCCACACAACAAGAAGGCTACACTGAGCTCACTCATTCCATATCTGGATCAAGCACCTACCATGTCCAGGTACTGTCCTAGATACTAAAAATATGGTCATAACAAAAAGTTGCTCTATGGGAACCCCGACTTTCCAGAAGACAATGAGTTCAGGGGAGGGAAGGTGCCAGAGGCATGGAGAGGAGAAAAAGAAGAATTGTAACCACGGAGGAGTAGAAGTTCAGCGAGCAGCAGAGTACTAAAACCAGGTTGAGAGGAGATGGTTGCAGAGTCCAGATCCACTTGGAGATGTTGAGGAAGGTGCCACTAGATCCCACACCCCTTCTCCTACAGGTCCAGAACAGCCAATTTCCCCTCGTGCTGTACCGTGTTGTTTCGTCCACTGAGCACCAGATGAAACCATGTTCTTGTACCCAAGGTGGCCACACTAGAGGAAAGACTGACTTTGGCACAACTCCGGATGCACGCACGTGTGGAAGATGCCCATCCTCCAGAGCGACCCTGGGAGCGGAGAGCCGCCCACCACACCCCCACATCCCCCAGCCCAGACCAGCTGAGGCAGCAAAAGTGCTTGGAGCCAAATGTGGGTGCAATTGAATTGAGCTGTTTAAATTATTTCTTTTTCTCACTGGTCAGCAACAGAATTAGATTTGCTTAGTAAATGAGCATGTGCTGCAAATCCATCATGGGATGAGATTAGAGTTTCTGGACTCATGGCCTCTGGAAATTTCTATTTAGCAACACCTTAGATTTGATCATAGACTATCTTGACTAAAAGGACCATAGGATTCATCTATTCCCAACCTTCTTGCTTGGAATTCATGGGTACTCAGGGTTGAGAGAGACCCAAGAGAAAGCTGGAGTTCTTCTGCTTCCAACACTGAGGATCTGTGGTAGCTTGGGCAGTTACTTTGCCTCTCTGCATACCTGTCTCCCCCACATGCACCCATAGCAAATGGGTAAGCGAGGCCACCAGACCTTCCCACCACAATTCAGGAGCCCGAGGCTGCGGTCCCATATTTTCTTCCTGTTAAGATGAGAAAATGTCCCTGAATAGCCAGCATCTCCCAGCTCCAGGACTGGGCCCCCCCTCCATCCTCCAGAAAACACATCTCCCTCCCTTCTGGATCATTCTAATCAATAAGTACACATTCACTACAATTCACGACCCATCCTATTATCCCAGCTGCCCTCTGGTTACTGTAGCCCTATTCCTCTCCCCCATTTCCTCCACCAAACTACTCTAAATAGGTGTCTATACACATCTCTCCACCTCCTTATGCTATGCCCCCTTCCTTTTACTTTTAAGTATTTATCAAGTTCCTGGACAAATAATTCTGCCAACCTTGTTAGGAAAAACAATCGCCTTCCCTATCCTCCCCGCCTCACTGGCTCTACATCCAGAGGCAAGTGCTTGGATTTCCTGCCTCAGCCTCATCATCAAAAAAACAAAAAAAGAAGCAAAACAAAAAACAAAAAACACATAATAATAGAGTTAACTCTCCTATGGTCACGGTGGGAAATACATGAACTAACACATGTAAAGTGCCTAGAACAATGCGTGGCACATAAGAAATTCTTGCTCTTGATAAAATGTTAGGGACTATCATCATCTTCATCACGGTCATCATCCCAGCCCATCTTCCCTGACATCTTGCACGGTACCCGCTTCATACGGAAATCCAGTAAGTATTGGTTGAGTAAGTGAGCAGATGCAAGTGCTTCTGTCTGAATTGTCCCTACTTTGTGCAGCCTTGTTTGGACTTTGTCGAGAGGGGAAGGGATCTTTCTCCTTGCTTCAGGAGTCCACATGGGAGGACCTCCATGTGTGGACCACTGTAAATTCTCCCAGTGCTCTGAGAGCACGCCTACCCTATGATATCCAGCTGTGAGCCATGGGGGGGGGAAAAGTGCAAAGGAACAATTCCACCGGAGGCTGGATGTTAGCTTATGCTCAGGGCACATAATAACCCTTGACTTTGAATAAACTAAGAGGAATACAACTTTGGCCCCATAGAAGGTCAGTTTCTCTTTACTCCTGGTTTGTAATAGTTTCTCAGAGCTGCTGTAATGTGTCACCACAAACTGGGTGGCTTGAAACAACAGAAATGTATTATCCCATAGTCCTGGAGGCCTAGAGTCTAAAAGCAAGGTGTCAGCAGAGTCCTGCTCCCTCTGAAGGCTCTAGGGAAGAATCCTTCCTTGTACATGGCATTCCCAGCTTCTGGTGGGTGCTGGCAGGCCTTGATGTCTCTCGGCTGGTGGCCGCGTCATTCCGATCCCTGCCTCTGTCATGACATGGCCTTCTCCCTGGCCGTTTCCGTCTCCAGCTCTTCTCTTCGAATAAAGGCACCAGGGAGATTGAATTAAGGGCCCACCCTAATCCAGTATGACCTCATCTTACCCTAACTAATTACATCTGCAAAGACCTCATTGCTGAGTAAGGTCACATTCTGAGGTTCCCGGTGGAAATGAATTTCAGGGGGACAGGATTCACCCCAGTATGTGGCTAATGCATGTTTCACAAATATTTGTAGCGTATTTGCAGAAAGACCTGCTTCTTGGCCCAAGGATGCTTTCAGAGGGTCTCACAGGGGCTCCTGCCTGGCTTTCCTGCTTTTGTCCTCTGCCCCTCCCCAGTTCCCTGTGGCCCTTGCTTGGCTGTCATCTTGAGCAACCGTATCATGGCCCCTGCCTAATTAAGGCTTCTACTGCTCCGGTGGCCTGCCAAGCCCACCACCCCCTCCCTGGGTGGCCGTGGCCTTGCAGATGCCCCCGCACCTCCCTCCCCCCAGGCTCTGGGTTACTCAGCGCTTGCCCTCTGAACCTTTGCCCACACCGTTTCTCCTTCCGGAAAGCCCCCCACGCCTCCTTTTCCTCTGGGGATTTTGTTTACTAGGGGAAAACCCTAGGATTACTCACTCCCCATGTCGCCTCTCTTCCTTCCTGCCCATCTCTCCCTGAAGTTAGGCACATGGGGTGCCTGGCATTGTCAATGACTGGGGAGTGGACGTGACCTGTGTCACTTTGGATGGCAACTTTTTTTTTTTTTAAGATTTTATTTATTTATCGGTCAGAGAGAGAGAGAGAATGCGCACAAACAGGCGGAGCGGCGGGCAGAGGGAGAAGCAGACTCCCCACTGAACAAGGAGCCCGATGCGGGATTCGATCACAGGACACTGCGATCATGACCTGAGCCACCCAGGTGTCCCCAGATGACAACTTTAATAGCCAGCATGTGATTCACCTTGCTCTCGTGGTACTGTGACAAGCAATGCCCCAGATAGTGTGGGTTCCATCCCTTGGGGCCTGGCAGGAGGAGACATGGAGCAGAGACCCCCCACCTCTCCGCTGACTCAAAGTAGATATGTGACATGGGGAAGAAGTAAACTGCCACTAGGACTTTGAGCGGGCTTGTCGCTGCAGCTGCTACAGTGGATCCATGTCCACTGACTAGATCCGTGTCCTCCCAGGCCACGCCAAATGTCAACTCTTCCAGGAAAGCTCTCTTGTTCTTCTCCAACCAGATTCATTTTTCAAATTCAGTGCATAGCTGTCAAGCATTCACAAGCCTTTCAAGCACACTGTGAGGTTCAGGAACAAAGGGATGAATAAAACAATGGCACGCCTATGTGCTTGCAGGTGTCCTCAGGTAAGCACAGAGGGTCTTAGAAGACTCCATGACCTGAGAGTCTCGCCTGCTCTGGAAGGTCTGGAAGAACCCTCCTGGAAAAGGGATATCTGAAGCAGGCAGCCACGAGATGAGACATGGGTGGGGAGCATGACCTCACCCCCTTCTGTTCTTGGAATGTTGCATGTTTTCCTTCCTTTCGTTAGTCAGAACGCCTTAGTGTACATGTGGCATACATACAATTTCAAATAGCTGAAGCAATCAAAAGAAGGGCATGGCTATGGTCTCCCATAGCAGTGAAGTCCGGTGGAGATTGGCTTCAGGCACAGCGGGACCCAGGGCCTGACGTCACCAGGCCCCTGCCTCTCTAGTTCTCAGTATCTCTCAGAGTCATTTACTCCAAGTTAGCTTTGTTCTCAGGCAAGTCCTTTCTAGATTCCATCAGAAGGTTATCAGGGAACTGCAGGTCAATGAGCTAGAGAATTCCTCATCTCTGAGGAGCCCTGGGAAATTTTTCCTCCTTTTCTCTGAGAGGCCATGGGAGCTGTGAGGAGCCCAAATGTATGCTTGGCAGGCACTCCTCCTAAAATTGTTGGCCCTTAGCCCTCCGCCCACTTTCCTGGCCTGACCAACCTACCTTCACCACCACCACCACCAGCTGCACTTTCCAGTTAGACCTGCCCGCCTGCCCCGGCCGGTCACGCCGGGCACCTTCACACTTTGTGCCTTGGCTTATATCTCTGCAGGGCAGAGCGCACGGCCAACAGGGGCAGTGGCTCTGCTCTCTTGGGAACACTCCAACTTGCGCAGGGCAGGCAAGACTTAAGTGATGTCTGCTGATTGAATGTAAGCAAGGAGGGAAGGAAGAGGGGAAGGAGGAAAGGGCTTTCAACGTATGTACAATCATCTTACAACTACTATTGCTTATCAGATTTCGTTTGCTCCTTGGCACTTTCAAAACTTTAATCTGCTCCTTTTTCCTCCGAGACTGCATTCCCCTTCCCCATAGAGGTGCTCACCGATGTTCCGAAACGCTTGTGTTGGAGAAGTTAAACCTGAGCCTAAGTCTCCCCACTGGCTCCTGACCGATGATCCCCACCCACCCACCATCACCTGGAACCTGGATCAAGAAATGCAAAAGGATTTTGTAGTAACCATGAAATTGACTTGCCAACCAGATCCGGGAAGGAACATCACATGACTTTGCATTCCTTGTGTTAAAGTGAAGCTCAGTCAGCCCCCCTCTGCTGGACCTAGTGTTGAATTCCATCTTGGTCAATAAATTATCCTGCCCGATGTTATTACAATTAGGACGGCAAGTCTGTTGCCTCCCCCACCCCCACCCCCCCACACACACTTGCAGTGCTTTCTGAAGCTAAACCGAAATGACTGTCAGGTTCACCCCTTGCTAGGAGCCTCCTAAACCACAACTCAGTGGTAACACTGATTCTGCAAGGTCTCTTGCTCCTTCTTTCTGGACAGAAACTGACATTTTCATCCGGCCCCGGCTTTCTAGCAATGTGTGCCTTTGATCACCACCAGGATCAAATTCAAGAGCAGGAGTCTCTGCAACCTACCCCCCACTCTGGGGAGCACAGAGCAAGCATTCACCCTGCAGACTGCAAGGGATCAGATGATAGAGCTGTGTGTGTACAGGGGAAGGTGGGCCAAAGCAAGAGAAGTTAGTATTATTTTCAAAGTACAAGAAATCCAAGGCCTAGCTATCCTGTTCCTAAAGAAGGGAGGACTATGGAGGGGAAACCAATATGCCCTTCCTCAATCTGGTGAGGGTCAATGAGTTCACCTGAGCAGGTGGACAGGTTTCTACTTAATACTCTTTCTTATAAGGGTGGAACACAGGGATGTTTCAGAGAGAAGCGCCCCCTGTCCTGTGGGCACTGTGAGTGCCCATTTCACAGATGAGGACGCTGAGGCCCAGATTTGACTAATGACACAAAGCAATCCTTCTTGGCCCAGGCCTGGGAAGGTGGCCCCAGTGGCTGACAAACTGCATGATTGCTGGACAGAGCGGGCGGTCTCTGAGGAGGAGAAAGCACAGCCAAGGAGTGTCAGGAGAAGAGAAAACATGGCTGCCACAGTCCCACCAGCCAGCCAGGTGAAGCAGGGGACAGGGCCTCTGGAGCCACACCTGGGGCAGACGGGGTTTCTGAGTCACCCAGTCTTCCTGAAACAGACAATCCCTGGTGTGTTGTAAGTCGAAATGTGTACTTGTCCAGGTAGACGGTGGTTTTACCTTGACAAAGGAGCATTCCATGTCAGTAGACCACGCTTTAATCGTGAGCATATTCTATAAACTAAAAGGTGCTGTAAAAATGGTTGCTGCTATAACAACAGAAAAAATTCAAAAATAAATATTCCACAGTGGAATTATTAGAAAATTCAGATAGGCGTGAAATACATGCAACAACAAAGATCACAAAAAATTAAAATAAACTACCCCTCGATAATAACCTCTATTAATATCTCGGTGCTTATTGCTCCGGAAATTTTTCTATGGGTATGTATGTTTGCATGTGTGTGAAAATATATATTAAAAATTTATGAAAGCATTTAATTATAAGTAGGTATTTTGACGACAGCCTGTAAAAATGACTACTGACTTTGTTATAACCTGCTTTTTTCACGTAACCAGATGTGATGAACATCTTTGCAGTGGAAAAAAAATCTGCCCTCACATTTTTTTTTTTTTTACTTTCTTATCATAAAATACAGCATGTATAAAACAGAACCTGCATCAAACGTAAGCATAGAGTATAATGGAATAATGATGAAATGAACGTCCCAGAGTATATAGCAGCTCTCTGGGCCAAGACAGGGAACACGGCCGCCATGGAAACTCTTGCTGCTCCCACCACCACCATCCACGAGGCAACGAGATTGCTCTTAACAACGCATAATATTTATTCCCTTACATGGATGGGCCACGCTTCATATAATGTTTCTAATAAGAATAGCTAATGTCTATTTAGCACAAGGGTCCTGGGGACTGTGGTAAACCATTTGCATGTAATAATGATAATCTTCACCACATCTCCAAGACATAGGATGCTATTTTTATCATCCTTACCTTATAAATGGAAAAACCAAGGCAGAAAAAAAAATATGAAGTAATTTGCCCAAGACGTCCAGCGAGTAAGTGGTAGGGCTAGAAATCAAATCCAGGCAGTCTAGCTCCCAAGTTTGTCCCTAACCACCGTGTCTGGATGGCCCCCAAAACCACATTATTTCTCCTAAACCACCACATGCCTTCTAAATCCAAGGGTCTCTGCAAACACTCTGTTATGTGATGTCGGTGGGCAGATGCTTGGAGCCAACGTTCTAGCTGGAGGACCCAGACAACCAGAGAGAAAGCCGTGGGCCCTCGGTCCTAGTCTTGGGACACTGAATCCAGGCTTACATCAATCAGTTCCTGCCATACCTCTGCAGAAAGAGAAAAGGGCCTTGCTGATGATGTCACTTCCTCCCTGGCCACGCCTCTCCCACCTCAGGGGGCAGTGGGGCTGCGCTCTCCCAGGTGGTGATAATGGGCTTAATCATTATGTGAGGGACTATGGGAGGCTTCCTGTGGCTGATTATTAATAGAAGCTTAGGAAGGTGTGCGCGTTCGGGGACAGGCCAGCGGTTTGGGGTGCGAGGCCAGCTTGGTCTCTTGGTTTCTAGAGTCATCTGGATGATTCAGACTCTGGGATGTCTCCCTTGACTCATCCCCTGGCTGAGGGCTTGGCTTTTCACCTCCAGGGCCTCCCATTCTCCAGGCAAATTGCTGTCTCACCTCCCTCCTTGCTCCTGATGTACATCATCTGTTCTAGACTGTAGAAACTGAAGCTTCTAGTCCACAAGACCTCGGTTTGTATCCTGGTCTAGATCATCTAACCTCTTAGAACCTCATCTTTGAAATGGGCATGGCACATCTAAGTGGTTGTGAGGACTGGCAGATAGTCACATAGCGGCCATGGGGTGACCCAGCACTAGGATCTGTCACTCTGAGACTGCCACTGTGCCATCTGGCTACTACAGGGCTTGACTGCCTCTGTCCCTTTGCAAAGGCTGTTCCCTTGGACGTGAGTGTCTTTCCCTGGCCTCTCATCCTTTCCTCCATGTGGGGCATGGTGGTCCTACGAGGCAGTATAATGCATTGCAGTATTAAGTAGTGGGATTCTTCTCTTTATCTTTTTCCGCGGGGCTCTAGGGAAGAAACCTGGCCACTTGGAGCCCTCTCGATCCGGCTGTAAGATTACTGGACTCGATGCATGACGTGGACCTTGCTGGTGTTCGTTTCAGTAATGGCTGAAGCAAGCAAGGTTTTGTCCCAAGAATCCCAGAAGGGAAGGAGAGAAGCTTGAATGTGAAAAAGGAAGAGCCCTCTGCCTGGGGTCGGGCAAGGCTAGGGTCTGTTAGCAGCAGGGACCGCTGACCCTCGGCCTCGAGGAAGAAGAGGGCTGCAGTACGCTCACCCCACCACCCCCTCGGAGGGTCTGGCTGCCCGGGCAGCACCCTTGCCCTGCAGAAAGCCTGTGTGACCCCATTTCTGGCTTCTCCATCACACAGCCCCAGACACTGTGCATGACACTAGGTGTGGGGGCGCTGGGTGCCCCACTCTTGGCGGAGACGGAATTTCCCACAGGACTGGCTGTAAGTCAGGTTTAATTTGATGTCAGGAAAATGAAGCACTGGGTATTTCTTGCGCACCTGAGTGTGTGGCCTGCAATCTTGATGCACCGCACCTGCAGCGGGGCCCCCACATCCCTGCGTGAGACCGAGCACCAGTGTATGAAGCTCTCCTGGAGAGAGTGTGCCTCGAGGCTGAATGAGTCAAGAAACAAAGTGGATGCAGGTCTGGTGGAGACGCTTCTGGAATGCCTGGACCTGCACTGATGCCACAGCCGGGAGCCACAGGTGGCTGTTTGTAAATTAATTCCAAGGAAGTGAAATTTCCAATTAGCCACATTTCGAGTACTTGATAGCCCCAAGTGTCCAGCGGCCACCGTCCTGGCCAGTGCATAGCTCCATCACGGCAGAAAGTTCTGGTGCTAATGAGCACAGGGCAGTTCCCCGGGGAGCATCGGGAAACAAACTTTCTCCATGACGCCTGACAGCCGTGAAGACCTCCATCGGTTTTTAGAGACGGCTCTAAGCATTTCCAAGATTGAGCATGGAAGAAGAGGCTTAGAGAAAACATGGCAGAAAACAAAGCTCTGTGCAGAGGAAGTGTGTGTGCCGATGGTTTCCACCCAGCCTGCGTAGGGATTTTGTGGCCACTTTGTTCTTCGAAGCACACCCATGGGTCCCTCCTTCTGAGGCCTTCCAGGATGCTCTTTGGAGGTGAAGCCTCCACTGCTATGTTCCCCTATGGCATTCTGAGGAAGGCCGTAGGATGTCTACTTCACGTTGAAGCCTCATTTTCTTTTCTTTTTCCCCCCCCCCCCGCTCAGTCAGTAGAGCGTGTAACTGGTTCTTGGGGTCATGAGTTCGAGCCTCACATTGGGCATAGAGATGACTTAATTTAAAAAAAAGCAAATTAAAACAAAAGAAGCCTCATTTTCTATTGCACTTCTGTCTCTTCTCTTTGCGTGCTAGTTAGCTCTTTGAGAAAAATCTCCTGGTCACCAGTATGTCCCCGGCAATCAGAGCTTGGCCGGCACACAGTAGGTGCTTAATAGATGTTGACAAGAGGGATGGATGGATATGTTGCCAGATGGCAGGCTGGCTTGGGGTGATTGATTTTGATCTCCAGCATAACTGGGTTTGAAGCTCATCATTCCCAGGAAATCTTTGCTGATTATAACCCCCAACTCTGGGCAGAATCCTATGTGTTTAAGAGCCAGAGAACGCTCTGTAGTGATCCAAGATTCCCCCCTTTGCTTTCTTAGGTTCACAGAACAGGCTTTGCTGTTACAGCTAGGAGAGGAGAGATCAGTGGCCAGAACCTGGGGAGGGGAGAAGAGGGGAGGCTGAAACTCGGTAGACGCAAGAGGAGGAGAAAGGCCCAGGTACGTGGGGCACTTGGGGTGGACAAGCCCTTCTGTCTGTCTGCCCAGCACGGATGCAGGTCTCAGAGGCATCCCACTGGGCCCGTGTCTCACTGCTTCTCTGACATCTGCCCCCTGCCCACGCCTGCCTGCGTGCTCGGTCACGTCCTCCTCGTCGGCTGAGTCCCCCACGCACACTGCGTCAGCCTCCCGGGACACAGGGAAGCCTCTGGCTGGGGCCCAAGGTGTGTCTGGCAAGGCTCACCTACCTGCTGGGCACTGGTGACAGTGCAGGCCACTGCCCCTTCTCTGCGCAAATAAAGAAATCCCCTCTTTTCACACTTGGGCGCTCACTTTGTCTCTAAGCATACCTCACTAGATAGTACAGAGATATCAACTGACAACATCATTTTATGGCATTTTAATCTTCTTCCGAGAAACATTTGAAACAGCATTCACTCACTCCTTCATCATTCCTTCATTCACCCATTTGTCCCAAAGTATTTCCTACTATGAGCAAAGTGTTCTACTGTTTCACTGAGAGCCGGAGGTTCTGGAACGGATGAGGAACCTCTGCCCTTGAGCTCTGGTGGGGCAGGTGCGTGGGCAGTAATCAGCGCAATTATAGCTTATACTTACTGAGTGCTCATTCTGTGCAGGTCCTGTTCTCAGTGCTTTCTGTATTTGAAGCTTCAGAACATTCTTATGAGGGAGATACTATTATCGTTCCAGTTTTATAGATGAGGAAAACGAGCAGAGAGGGTAAGTGAAAAAATGTCACACAGTTTGTAGGAGTTTGCGAGGGCTGCCATAGCAAAGTACCACAGACTGGGGGCTTCAACAACAGAAGTTTATTTCTTGACAGTTCTGGAATCTGGAAGTCCTAGATCAAGGTGCCAGCAGGGTTGGTTTCTTCTGCGACCGCTCTCCTTGGTGTGTAGATGCAATCTTCTCCCTGTGTCTTCACATGGTCTCCCCCTCTGTGGCTGTGTCCCAATCTCCTCTTCTTATAAGGACACAGTCATAGTGGATTAGGGCCCACCCTAATGACCTCATTTTAACTTAATTAACTCTTTAAACGTCCTGTCTCCAAGTAGTCACATTTTGAGGTCCTGGGGGTTAGGACTTCAACATATGAACTGGGGGGGGGGGCAATTGGGGGGAGTGACAGAGTCAGGATTTGAACCCAGGCTGGTGGTTTTAGGCTGCTGCATCTCACGGAGGATCACCACCGTGGATGACAGAGCCACAGAGATCCCCTAACCCAAGGCTGGGGGATTCCCAGAGCAGGGAACTCCAGGAGGGGGTGAGAGGAAGTGACGGTTGGTGACTTCCAAGCTCACCCCCACCTCCCACATTCCCTGGGAGCTCTCAGGCTCCAAAAGGACCTCCTCACATGGCCAGGGACTCTCCCCTCCCCTGGAGCTGAGCAACAGGCATGTGAACAGAAGAAAAGATTCTCCTCTCCACCAGGCACCTTGCTGGGTACTGGCCCACAGGACCCAACCAACTCAGACAATAACCCTGCAAATTAGTGATTGTTATCTCCGAAAGGAGAAAATGGAAGCCAGGTTCTCTGTGGCCCTACCTTTCCCCTACATCTCAGAGACATCTTGTTAGAGAATATTTTAAGTGGGGGATCTGTATCAATTATGGGCTCCAATAATACCATAGATGAAAACACTGAGGCTCCGAGGAGGGATATGGTTTATTGAAGTCACAAAATCTATTCTAATTGGAACTAGGACACCCAAACTGGACTGTGAACCTATGGGGGGGTAGGGACTATGTATGTCTTAGTCACCCTGAATCTCCAGAATGGAGAACCAGATGAGCACAAAGTGAGCCTTTCATACATATTTGTTTGAAGAATGAATGAATGAATGAACAATGAATAAATTAATTCCCAGCCCAAGGCCTTCTTTTAGCCCCAAATCACCCAAGAAAGAATGGGCTCTATTCATTTCCTCTTCGTCGTCCATAATAGAACACCAGATTTTAATACAAAACCAGCCAAAATAAACATGCTATTTTCCAGTTTCCCTTGTATATGACTAAGGTTTTGGGCAATACTAAGTTTTATGTAGAAGCGGTTAAAATCTAGGAAGTATGCTTAAAGAGAGGAAGCATGCACGGATAGATTTGCTTCCTTCTTAATGATGGCAAGAATGAAATGCAATGGCTGGGGCTCCAGCGGCTATGATGGACCATGAGGTAACCTTAGGAATGAAATGTAACAGAACAAAGAGAGATGGAACCTGGGTTATTGATACCACAGGGAAGAAATCTGACCCAGACAGGTTTAGTTTGGAGGGGTTTGTCCTGTCACATATCAGTTATTTAAACAGGTAGGAGATTCCTTCAATCAGCTTACCAGTTCGGGGATCTTGGGGAAGAAGTCGCTTAAACTCTCTGAGCCTTAATTTTGTCACCTATACAATGGGGATAGTAACGTTAACCTCAAAGTTTGCTAAGATGAAGAGAAAAAATTAGATTTCCTGGCAAACAGTAGGTACTTCATAAATATCCTCTGTTCCTTCCCGTCCCCCCCAGGGCCATGACAGTGAGCGCCTAGAGGACTTATGCCAAGTAAGCTTCATACACAGAACTTATTTCAAGAGCACAAATGGAGAAGGACATGCATTTGTCCTACGTGATCTCCTGCCTACAGGTGAGCCAGAGAGAGGTGGAACTCATGCCAGGTGACAGCCCCGTCAGATGCAGCAAGACTTTGTAGGAAAGTTCTGCCCCCTGCCTCAGGCCACACCACACCAAAATGTTTCAATGTCAATGAAATGTTAAGTGACTTGAAAGCAGCAGCAATGTATTTCAGTGCTTTTTATAATTAAATATTAAAATTATTTTATATTTAAATTTCTGATAGAATCTGAGAAATCAGGTCACAAGATTGTAATGGTGCACTGAGGACCACTCTAGAGTGGATAAATGGCTTTCATCTCTCCTGAATGGTGGTGGATGAGAAATGGACACTGTATTGAGAAGAATTCTCTGTGTCATATCAACTAGTGATGTCTGTCCTTCATATCAACTAAGGATGTCTGTCCTGGGCAGAGAGCAGATAGGGGAGCATATACACGTGGTTAGGGTATTTGTTATCCCTGAGCTAGTTCCTTCCTAGGTTAAACCTAGTAAAGCTGGGTGCCTGGGTAGCTCAGTTGGTTAAGCATCTGCCTTCAGCTCAAGTCATGATCCCAGGGTCCTGGGATCAAGTCCTGGATCAGGCTCCCTGCTCAGGGGAGAGTCTGCTTCTCCTTCTCCCTTTGCTCCTCCCCCCTGCTCTTGCCGCACACGTGTGCTCTCTCTCTCTCTCAAGTAAGTAAATAAAATCTTAAAAAAAAAAACCAACCCTAATAAAGCTAGTTAATAGCTAGGTAGCAGCTCAGAGAACTCCCCTTGGTGCAGGTCTTCTCTACACAGAGCTGAAAGTGAAAGATATGTTGAGGGGCGCCTGAGTGGCTCAGTCGGTTAAGCGGCTGCCTTCAGCTCGGGTCATGATCCCAGCGTCCTGGGATCGAGCCCCGCATCGGGCTCCCTGCTCGGCGGAGAGCCTGCTTCTCCCTCTCCTTCTGTCTGTCGCTCTGCCTACTTGTGCTCTCTATCTCTGTTAAATAAATAAATAAAAAATCTTTAAAAAAAAAAAAAAAAAGAAAGATATGTTGATATGGATCCTGTGTTAGGTTACCCAGAACTGAGCACAGAAGACTAAGCTCTTTACACACATGACTTCTGACCTCCCAACAATTTCGCAAGCTAGGCACGAGTATGCCCATTTTACAGGTTGGGAAACTGATTTCTGAGAGTAAAAGTGATTTCCCTGGACTGTTAAATGGCTGTTAAGAGGCAGAGCTGGAATCTTCCGTTCGGGCCCACTGTGTTCCCATGAGGCCAACAATTACAGAAGCTTTCTTTCTCCTCTGCCCTTGCTGAATTATCTGGGCAAACTTCTCTGCCCCCATTTGGCTTTGACTCTGGGGTGCAGCCTTGGCTTTCTCACGGACAGTGGTGTGGTTCCTCCAGTGGTTGGGAAACACTGTGTTTTGACCCACACAGGTAAGCTTAGAGTAGGAACACGTTCCTCACGGATTCACCTTTAGACAGTCATTTCTCTGCAAGCACAGGCAAGGCTGGATGCTGACTCAGGAATGCCTGGATGACCTGGGACTGCTTGTTCCAGCAGAACTGGGAGTTTAAAAACCTGCATTCTCTCCACCAGCTCCTCACCTGTGGGCCAAGAACCCGAGGGGCCTCAGCAGGTTCATCATGGATGTGCAGGAGCCTTCTCTCCCTTGCACCCCATCTTCTTTGTATCGTTTTTTTGCTAATTTTGCAAATGTTTCAGTGCTAAGCAAATCCGTATAGGGAATATATTCTAATAGTTTAACGAATGATATAAAAAAGGACACATGAAAATTTCTTATTTCTTGGGGCGCCTGGGTGGCTCAGTCGTTAAGCGTCTGCCTTCGGCTCAGGTCATGATCCCAGGGTCCTGGGATCGAGCCCCGCATCGGGCTCCCCGCTCTGCGGGAGGCCTGCTTCTCCCTCTCCCGCTCCCCCTGCTTGTGTTCCCTCTCTCGCTGTGTCTCTCTCTGTCAAATAAATAAATAAAATCTTTAAAAAAAAAAAAAAAAGAGGACAAATTATTTAAAAAAAAAAAAAAAAAAGAAAATTTCTTATTTCCACTCCTGTCTCCCATTCATTGTGTTCCCCCCACCATAATAACCACTTCTATTACTTTTGGGTATATCCGGCTCTGAGTTTCCCGCCAGGAAACACACGTATAAGACCATATATGATTATCGCCCCACTTCTATTATGTGAAAGTTAGCACATTGAATACATTGTATAGCATCTTGTGCCTTGTTTATTTCAAGTAACTTTTTTTTTACATTGCATGTATTCCATTGAACGGATTACTACATTATTTAAGTAGTCTTCACTTGATAGATATTAGTTATATTTCCAACATTTATTACAAACAATACATGTCACTTAGTAACTGAGCAAGATTAGCGGTTGGATAAATTCCCAGAAGTGGGACTGCTGGTTCAAAGGGTACACGGTTTTATAACTTTGCTAGTATTCCCAAATTGCCCTCCATAAACTTGTACCAATTTACACTCTCACCAGCAATAAACCAGTTTCCACCCAACTTCACTAACAGAATGTGTTGTTAATATTTAATTTTTTAAATCAATCTGATTGGTGAATAATGGTACCTCAGTATTGTTTTATTTGATTATCATTTATGTGGCATCAAGCTATACACCTTTTTTTATATTTTTAAAAATCATTTATGTTTTTTACTATAAATTTTCTGTTGATATCTTTTGCCCATTTTGGGGGTTCCTACTCTTTTTCTTGTTTATTTCTGAGAGCTCTTGACTTACTAGGAATACTAAAAGATTAAGAGTGCCCTGTGCTGGGCATGGTATGCAGAACTGAGCCAGTGGTCCCAAAAGGAATGGAGAAGGGTGGACAGCTCCAAGACAGGATTGACATGATTGGGTTGGCTGCCTGAGATGGATGAGGAAGAGGGAGAAGTTAGGATGATTCCTAGGTTTCTGGTTGAGCCCCCCAGCTCTCCAGGCTTTTGCAAAAAGCACAAAAGTTCACTGAGAGAGCCCAGGCTTAGATCGGGTCTGACGCATCGCCTCACTCCTCAAGCACGGAGCCCCGCCCGGGACAGCAGACAGGGCGTTTGCAGAAGCTACAAGAGTGACATGCTCAGGCTTTGTGTGTCTCTTAAGCCTTCTTTGTACAGAAGGATGGGCGATGTGCGATCCTGCAACCTAGAAACCAAACGAGCACATTGATGATCTGAGTCCTTCCCTTGCTGCTCAGGAACATCCAGACAGGGGACAGAACTTGCCCAGGGCACGTGGTAAGCCAGTGGCAGGACCGGAACACCAGACAAGGCTTAAAATCAGATTGAATCATGAGGAAGTGATCTCCACTGGGCTTTTTGTTCCTGCTCGTTACTTAAATTGAAGCAGCCCTTGGATGCAAGTCTTGCACTCCACCGGGGCTCCGGAGCTCTGTCGCAGTCTAACCAGGCTGATGCAGCGTTTGCTGGCTATCTGGGAGCACTCTCCTCTGCCTGAATCCCCCCAAAAAGAAATCATTCACTCAGGAATAATTTACTGAGAACCTCCTCCGTCCTGGAAAGTGGGGAAACAGAGGGACAAAATGCTATCTGCGACCCTGAGAAGCTCTCATTCTGGTGATGGAGATAAACATGAGGGGACAGCCTTCACCCTGATAGGTGGAGGGATGCTGATAGGGTTTCAAACAGCCACGCAAAGCTCTATAGAGTTAGGAAAACTGAGGCAGTGGCTCTAAAAAAGCTTGAGTGAAAGGCTCCAGTCAAAGTGAGAGGGGCAGGCAAAATATATGGTGGTTCTTCTCTAATTTGGAGGCTCTCACTGATGCCGTCGAGCAAGCATCCCCCCTCTCCTGCCAGGCTTATTGGAGAAGTGGGCTTCCCTGACCACGTGAAGCAAGGTGTGGCCACATAACCAGGCTTGGCCAATGAGGTGGGAGCAGGGATTGGTGGCTGGTGCTTCCAAGCTGGGGCTTTAGGAGCAAAGGCACAATTCCGCCAGCTTCTCTCTCTCCCCCTGCGACAGTGAGGGGTCACACTCCTTCCTGATGGGGCGGTCCCATCGGTGCATAAAAGTAGTGTGTGAGCTCTCACCCAGGCTACCTGTCACATAGGGCAAGTAAGAAAGAAAGCTTTGTGGTTTAAAGTCACTGAGATTTGGGGTTTTACTGCCACGCAATCCAGGGCATCCTGAGCAATGCAAACCAAACCCAGATGACCTCACTCACAAAGTCTGGGACTTCACCACGAGGAATTTCTTTTACCCGAGTAAGGGTTGATGTATTTCACTGTCTCAGTCAGGCTTGGGCAGCTTATGCCGCATTGACAATAATCCCCGATGTCTCAGGCACTTCACATGATAATTGATTTCTTGCTCAGATCAGAGTCAGATCCTGGTCGGGCAGCCCTGCTCCATGTAGGACCCGGGCCATCGGGAGCACGTGGGCTGCAAGGTGGCTGTAGATGAGGAAAGGGAGGGAGCATGTGACTCAAAACGGACACCCAGTCACTTTTGCTCATAGCCTATTGGCCAGAAAAAAGATATTTGGTCCCAAACCTCCCTGAAAGGGACCACATAGCTCACCCTGGTGCACTGGTGTTAACCATTAGCACGTGCTTCCTCAAATGTTATTACTAGTGATAGTACGAAGCACGAAATGCTTACAGCTTGGGGTGGGGGGGAGTAATAAAAATCAGCTTATGAAACACGTGTGCTAATTTCGTAATCCTCACTGCAGTCCTCTGAGGTCGGTCAGCTCATGATCCCATTTACAGCTGACTGAGCCAGGAAGAGTGAAGCTAAGAACCTTCTCTAGATCGCGACGCTCGCCAGCGCTCGGGTTTGAGCTCAGGCAGCCTGGCCGTGGGTGTTCGCTCCCTGGATCACCTCATTAACACCATTTGTAGGAATGGAGTGTGTTGACGCAAGGTGACCTTGTAATAATGACATTCTCATTCCATTGCAAGCCTGCATCCTGAAAGGGAAGAAGGGAGTATGGCTACAGCCTCTTTGATAAGAATTGTGCAAAAGTGAGGTGTCCTCCCAGCAGTGAATCAGTGAGATCATCACCTCTCCTGTGTGTGTCAAAGGGAGAAAGTTGAGAGGTATGAGCCATCCATTATTCGAGGAATAGGACACTCTTTGAAGACGGTTGTTTTTATAGATCACTGAGCATGTGCCAGGCACAGTGCTGGGCTTTGTTTAGGTGTGTGTGTCATTTAAGTGTTACAGCCGCCATATCATGTGTATAATTGCTCCCCTCTAGAGGCAGGAGCTGAGGCTCAGGCCGGCGAAGTGGCTGGACCAAGGTCTCGAAAAACATTAGGCAGCTGGGTCGGGGTTCGTATCAAGCCCCGTGTCGTCAAAACCTGGGTTCTTGGCCCAGCTGTAGTTAAGCCAGCAGTTAAGATGCCAAATGCTCTTGGAACATGCTCGGGACAGAGGGCATGGCCTGGAATTGGAATCAGAAGACCTGGGTTTGAGTCCTGGTGGCTGTGTGTCTTGGAGCAAGCTGCTTAACCTCTCTGTGTCTCTGTGCATTTAAACATATAATAGACTTAATATTACCTTGCCCATCAGCACCAGCGAGGTACAGAATTTCAAAGCACTCTGCCAACAAAGTCTGGGCAAAACACACAGGCCCTGCTTCCTCCCCACCCCTTCCCTCCCCTTGTCTGCCTCTCAGCCACACACAGCTCACCTGGGCTCCGGGGGCATATTGAAGCCCTCTTCTCAAGCCCTTGCACCAGCAGGCTGCCTTCCCAAGATGAGGTAGAACAAGGTTCAGGCTGGTTCCTTCAGTGAAAAAAGAAGAGCAGGATCTGTGCTTACCGATGTTCCCACACTAGGAAGAAATGCCGGGGTCTCACTAATGTAGGAAAGACTTTTCGAATAAGGGAGGGGTGGTTCTCCACATGGTTCTCCCCTGTGAGTGCATAGCAATCCAGTGACGTGTCCAGTGATGGACACACCCTGGCCCATTCCATTTTCCAGTGAGGTAAACTGAGGACGGAAGGAAGTCTGGCTGCGGGTAGGAGGAGTCCAGAGGCCGGCTGTCTGGATCCCACGCTCTCCCAGCTCACCTGTCCTGTCTCCGAGTTCCCTCCCCAGTTGATGACTTCACCCTCCACTCTGGCTTGTGGGTGTTTCCCTCTGGCTGGAATTTGGCAAACCCTGAGTCTTAGCTAAAGAAACGGGGGGCCCCAAGGTTTCAGGTCTTGGCCTTGCGAGGTGCCACAGGGATTTACCAGCGGGGTTCCACTCAGTCAGCACCCTCATCTCTCATCTGGAGAGCTAAGCTCCAGGCCTCTCTTCTTCCAGGGCTGATGCCCAAATGCACAGACCAACCAGGCAGCCCCACAGCCCACGGATGTGGTAGCCTGCGTGCAACTTTCGCAAGGCGTTTCATCAGCTTTCCCGGGGGTGAGTCAAGCCTGAGGAATCTACTCTGAGAAGGACTCCAGGTCGGTGCCCCCAGAGGCCTCCCCGCCTGGCTGCTGGCCTCACAGAGCACATGTGTGGGTGCCCTTGCTCCTGGGAAAGCCACCCCCACCTGCTGGGCTGCAAGCCCACCCAGAGGCTCAGCTGGGTCAGGGTCCAATGCCAGTAATCTAGGCAGCCACGGGCTCTCTCAGGGGCTCGGTCACCCCTCTCCAGAACAGCATAGGAATGCTCACCTGTGTGCGCAGTAAATGTGGGAATTCATTTATTCCTCATTTACTCCTTTGCCCACTTAGCCCGTTACACGGAGGACGACCACGTGCAGGGCATGGAGAATCCAGGATGACTTGGAGAACTGGCCTTTGCCCTGGTGGTCGGTGCAGGCCAGTGGGAGGAGACAGGCGACACAACTAGGTGATACCGAGGAGCCACACAAGCTCCAAGGGAGCCAGAGTGAGGGGAGGGTCAGTGGAGGCCTCAGCACATCAGTGAGAGGCCGAGGAGAGGCCTCTGTTCAGCTCTGATCTGCCTGAAGGGCAGGGAGGAGCTGGCCAGGGCCAGAAGCAGCCCCTGTGGGTGGGAGGGATGGGGCGGAGGCCCTGAGGCTGGAGGGGAGGAGGGAGAGCTGGGCGGGGTCTGGAGGGAGGCTGCGGGGCTGACCAGGAGCTCGGGCCCCATCCAGGGTGAGGAGAGGCCCCGAGATCTCCAGGAGGGCAGCGGGGAGATCCTTCTGACTGCCGCGCGAAGGTGTGGGGGCAAGGTCGGAACTGACAGCAGCAGTCCCGGCCTCGGGTGGGCAGTGCCCGTGGAGGGAAGGGACAGAGCCGAGAGCACTGGAGAAGGACTTACTGGTATGCCAGCCCGTACAGACCCTGGTGCAAAACAGGTGCTCAGGAAACATGGGTTCTCTTTCCCATGGACCGAGCCCGACGAATCCCCACACCCCCCATGGCTAGTGCAGCCCCTGTGTAGTGTAGGTACTCATGGGCATTTGTGGCGATTAACTGAACACCTGTTACCTGTGTGACCTCAACCCAGTCCTGTAAGCACTCCGTGCCTCAATTTCCTTATCTGTAAAATGGGCCTGGTAGAAAAACCAGCCTCTTCGGGTTTTTGTGAGGATTCAATGAGTTACTATATCAGAAGCATTTAGGATAGTCCCTGACACATAGTAAAAAGTATGCAAGTGGTGGTGATAATTTTTACTATCACCATTCACCTCTCTCCACCTGCATGTAGCATGCTCTGGCTGGTGTGCATTACTCTCCCCTGCATGGTTCACTCGTTTACTGTACAACAAAGACTACCCCACCCCCCACCCCACTGAAAAATCTCCCCCTGGACATCCATGCAGGTAAAACAGTTTTCTATAATGATCTGAGCCCAGAACCTATTTCCATTTTACATAGACACTCAAGGGGGTTTTGCAGGGTTTTAATATTCCCTGAATTTTCTAGAATGCAACTACCATGCAAATCAAGGGACGTTGGCTCTGGGGTTTTTCCAAAAATTGTTCACTGTTTTGGAAAATCACATCACTCACAGAAATGCTTTGAGTCAGCAGCAAAACACAACCATGTCGGTCTGCATTTGTAATTGTATTCATGGTGATTTTTTGTTTATAGGTGTAGGCGATCTGACTGCTTGTAATTGTTTTCTGTGGACTCAGGCCCAGGTATCCACAGACTGAAGTCCATGTTGGTGTACTACCAATCATCTTCCTTTTTTTCCTCCTTTGTATTAAAGTAGGAGCTTTACATATATTTTTCAAAATTGTATGTGTAAGCAGACCGTGCTATCTATGATTTCGATTTCCATATAGTGCCGGATACTTTTAGAGGGGGGCACAAGTCATTTGTTGCTGTTTTTTTTCTAGGAAATAAGTAGGTCTGGAAGAGGAAGTGTTTTCTAGAGGGTCACAGTGGAATTTTAGGCATGCAATTTTAGGGAAGTGACTCCATATTCCTCCAATAATTCCTCCCTGGCTTTCTACTCCATACTTTCTTCCGGCCTCTAAGATACAGGCAATTGCCATGTATCTTTGCCCTCTAGTCTCTAGAAATAAGTTTCGTTGCTTTTTGGGATATGGGAGGTGTGTGAGAAAGATGCCCAGCTGGAGGTGGATGGCCTCGGTTTGAATGCTCTTCTTCTGCTCACCTTGGGACACTACACTTCTTTGGGCCTGTTTCCTCATCTGTAAAAAGAGAGAATAATAGTCCCATCTCTGAGGGGAGGAGAGTTTTGAGATCTGTAAAGAGCCACATGAACACAGGACAGCATGCCCCGGACAGGGAGGCCACAGACCCTGGAGAGAAGAGTTGGGCCGTGCCCCAAGAGCAAGGCATGCTGGGAGGACCTCAGGACCAGCTCTGTCCACCAGCTGGCCTGGGACCAGAAGTCTGATCTCTTACCCTCAGTTTCCCCATCTGCAAAACAGGTACAGAAGCAAAACTCACCAGATGTGTTCTGAGGCCCGTGGGCCCTCAGAAGCCCTGTGAAGTTAATTAAAACATGTCCACAGAAAAGGGAAATACATCGACTCATAAATAATCTCTATCCTAATCATGGAAAGATGCTAAGCACTCCATGTTCCACAGGTCTAGAAATAGCCTTGGAAGGAAGCATTCTTCCCAGAAAGGAAGGTGGCAACAGTCATTTCCACGTGCTGTGAGAGCTCCCAAGCAGGGGCCACTTTGTCTGGAGCTGTAAGCAAAGGGCATGCAGTCGTACACCAGGTTGGCATGGGGCCATCCATTCCGTCATTCAATTAGCACCTTCCCTGAGCCAGGCGCCTCAGGTTGCCCCAGATCAGTGAGGAGGGAGGTACAGAGGAAAGCTAAGCCCAGACTTGTGTGCTAACTGTGACGGCCTAAGGTAGCCCAGAGAGCTATGGGAGCCCAGAGCAGGGCCACCTAGCCCCACAGGACAGGCGGGTATCAGGGACATTGCTGAGGGGCCACGACACTTGAGATAGCTCTTCTCAACAAAGGAAAGGATTGGAGGGCATGGTATTTCCAGGCAGTGGGAACAGCCTGGGCAAAGGCACAGAGGCAGGAGAAAATGTGACATGCTTTGGGATTGATTAGTGATCGTATTATTAGGCACAGAGAATGGGGTTTGGAAAATCTAGAATTGAGTCTATTGGGTAGATTGGGGCCAGCCTGGAAGGTCCTCGTATACCCTCATAAGGAGCTTTGATTGCCTTTTGGGTAACTGGGAACCCCTGAAGTGTTACAGGCTGGAGAAAGACCGAGTCAGATTTGGGTTTCCAAAAAGGCTCATGTCTTCCATTGTGTGATGGAAGCACCAGAGCAGAGAGATAATTGGTGATCTGGTTTAAAGGGAGAGATAATGAAAATTGACCCAAGACGATGGTCAGAGGAACCAGTAAGAGGGGACTGGGCTGATTGATTCTAAAGGAACAAGAGAGAAAGTGTCATGTGGCCAGAGATGTCTGTTGTCCCCAGGTGCCTGGGTGGAGAGCCTTTGCCCACACGCATAGAAGACAGAGCTCAGGCTTGTGATGAGGATGAGTTTTATGTGGGTGGCACCTGATGAAGGCCAGTGTTACAGGAATCCTTGGACCAATCCTAAGAGTTGGTTGATCCTGGGATGCTGGTTCTTCAGAAAGAGAGAGTGACTTGCCCAGGGTCACACCCCCAGGAATCAAGCCAAGATTACCCAAGCCCTGTTAACTGGGACCCTGAATGACAGAAGTTTGAGAGACCAGAGAGCCTCTCAGCCACTTACCACTCTCTCACTGAAATGTATTTTAGCATCTAAGAAAGGGTGTGGGTCATCCTCCCGGGAGCCTGCCTGGATGTCAGAGGCTCATGAGCATCTCCTGCTACCCTGAGAGAGAAGACACAAAGCCCATCACTCCATGTAGGAGGGTCTTCGGTTGTCATGGTGACTGGGAATGGCAGAGAAGCTTCCTGTTCTCTTTGAGGGGAAAACAAACGAGGTGTGGTTCCTTCTGTGATGAGCTATAAAATGCCTCACATGTTCTGCCCAATCTGGATGCATCTCTTTTCTTCTCTCTTCCCTTTGGCTTGTGAATTTTCCACCCCTGCCAAGTAGGTCAGTTGATTTGGAAACAGTAATTGTTTGTGTGGTTGGATGCCATGGTTCCTGCCTGTCCACAGGTTCATATGCCCTCTCAAAGCCCGTCTCGGATGGCCCCTCCCTCCCGAAGCCCCTCACCTGCCGGCTGCCCCCTCCATGGCCCTAAAACATGCCGAGGGCGTCCCTATCTCTTGAGCCCTCCCACAGCACTGATGTGAACCCCACCCTGTGCCCGGTCCTGCGGGTCGCCCCCTAGACTCAAGTCCAATCCTTGGTGTCTTCCTACCTGGGATGTGACTACCACCAAATTATTGAATGAATCAACAAACAAGTAGATCGATCCGTGAGTGAATTTCAAAGATCCCGTAAGATACTCTAATGAAAACACTGTCTTTGATTCATGTTAAAGGTTTAAGTACCATATTTTTATAAAACACACACACTGGGTCCCCAAAACTCCTGTCATGCCTGTTTGAGTTCGTCCGGGCTGCTGTCAGTAAAACACCAGAGACTGAGAGGTTTAAATACAACACACATGTATTTCTTACAGTTCTGGAGGCTGTGAATTCAAGACCAAGGCCCTGGATGATCTTCTGTCTGGTAGCAGCCAGGTACCTGGTTCGTAGATGGCAGGCTTCTCACTGCGTCCTCACATGGTGGAAGGGGTGAGGGGGCTCTTGTGGGGTCTTCTATACAAGGACACTAATTCCATTCATGAGAGCTCCACCCTCATAACCTAATCGCCTCCCAAACCCCACCTCCTAATATCATCACACTGCGGTGGGGCGGGGACGTGGGGGTGGCGGAGGGGTTAGAATTCCAACATATGAATTTAGGGGAGACACGAACATTCAGTCCATAACAGTGCCCAAAGGGCATAAAATGAAATGTGAGTCTTTCTTCCAGCTCGAAAGACCACTCCCCAGATGTTCCAACTCACACAATGGTTGTTTATATTTTTTAAAGTTTCCCTTTCACATGCTTTACACAATTGGGGGCGTGCTGTACACTTTGTTCAGTGAGAATATAAACAAGTTATTAAAGATAAAATAAATAGAATAAAAGAAATCCTTTTTATTTCTTTTAACAAGATCATGGAGATAGCTCCACCTTATTCTCTAGTCAGTCATATAGAATTCCATATAACGGATACATAATAATTTATTTAACCGGGCTTCTACTGCAAGACAAGGATGATATGCCACTTAATATGCCCACCCCCAGGGGCCTGTTTGCCTTCATCCTCACCAGCAGCACTAGGTACGATTTTATTAATTTTTGGACTTAATTATGAGTTGACTTCTGGAGGAAAGAGGTGGGGTTGTCAATGTGTACTCATCTGTTCATATTGTGTTATATTTAGTAATGAATATTTCTCTTTATTTTTCTCCAGAGGCTGCGAAAACACTCCCCAGGCAGAGGCTGGAGAATGCATAATTACTGCTCCTCATGTGGAATGAAGGAGTACATGAATGTCTGGATGGTCAAATCCGGATGACACGAGGCAGGAAGGGTCGGCAAATATTTTCTGATGCAAGGTCAGTGGCTTAAAAACCAAATTCATTAGGATATCATCTCTTGTATCATATTCCGCCAAATCAATACAACCCGTTGTTTCATCTACTTTTAGTCTTTTACTATTCTAAATAACGTTGTACATTCTTTATGAGTATTTCCTTACTAAAAAGTTCTGGAAAGGCCTATATGTGGAGTTGCTGAATCGGAAGCATCACTATTTCTAGAGGTTTTTGATACACCGTATCAAAATTTCTCTCCGGAAGATTTACCGACATTTTCACTCCTACAGTGGTCTATGAATCCTGCCAATACCCTCTTCCTTCCATGGGTAGGGAAAAATTAGGTGAAATTAAAATGTGTATTTCTTCAGTAGTAGTTAGGTTGAATATATTTTTCTATGTCTGTTGGCCATGTGTATTTCTTACTTTATTCTTTATTTATTTATTCTTACGCATAGGCAATTTTTCTGATGGGATTTTATTTAATTTCTTACTGTGGCGGAATGTTACTTTGGTACTTCCGATGAACCCCGGCCCCTGCTATTCATGTCTGGGCTCCCTTCCCCCCTTGAGTCTGGCCTACTTGCATGACCTACTTTAACCAGAGGGGATGAGGTAGAGGTATCACTGGGATGGTCACAGGGCTCAGCCGTCAGAGAGCCTAGCCCCTCCTGCTTGTGCTCCCTTAGAAGCCAGCAGCCATGCGCTGGTGACACCCCCATATGGTCAGAGGCCCAGTCTAGCCTCATAGAGAATCCTCAGGAAGAAAACTGAAGATAGAGCTAACAGCTCTGGCTGAGCTCCAAAGCGGCCAGCCAGGTGAGGGGTGGTGACCTCGCTGGTGACCAGGCTTGCCGAGCAGAGGACTTGGCCGTGCCGAGCCCTGTCCAGCCACAGAATCACGAGCAAATGCCTACGATGATTGTTTTTACCAGTCACTAGTTTGGGGTAGTTTGTCCTATCCCAGTAGAAAGCCAAAACTCTTACTCGTGGTATGGATTCAACAGATCAAAGCCTATGTATTGAAGATATTAAGTGTCAGAAGTTAATTTTCATGGTTCATTTGTCCCCCCGGAGTTGGTTTGGCTTTTCATTAGAGCTGATTGATTTAGTCAGATCTATTGCTTCTTCTCTGCACAGTTTCAGCTTTTGAGGTCATGCTTAAAGCTCTTCCTCATCCCAATTAAGTACAATAATATTCAGCTCTATTTCTGCTCTTGTTTCGTGTTTGTGTGTGTGTGTGTGTGTGTGTGTGTGTTTATATGTGATACTGGAAGCTTTCATCAATGCAAAGTATACATTGAACCAGGGCGGGGGTGGAGGAAAAGCCTGTGGGTGCTCAGGGCTTTTCCTGGACCGGAGGGCGGGGGGAGACTGTGGGGATGTGGGGTTGGGAGGGAGACAGCATGCTTGGCAGGAGGAGGGAAGACACGCCTCTCGGTTAAAAGAGACTTAAAATGTATCCTGTACAATGCACTGCATGGATCTCCATTGGAGAGCTCGACTGGATTCTGATTTGGGGAAAAAATATTATGAAAATTATTTGGAGGACAATTCTGGACATTTAAATATGGACCGAGTATTAAATCATATTAGGAATTCATCATTAATTTTCTCATGTGAGATCTAGAGAGAAGTTATGGGAGATAATGCCCTTATTTTTAGAAGATGCTGGTTGGAGTATTCAGGGGTGAGTGATCACGGTGTCTGTATTTTTTTTTTCAAATGCTCCAGCAAATAAAAGCAAAAATTAAAGTAAAATGTGAACAATATCGAATCTTAGGAAGTAGGTAAAAGAATGATCATTGTAGTGTTCTCAAAAATAAAATGAAATAGGGGAACCTGGGTGGCTCAGTCAGTTGGGTGTCTGCCTTCTGCTAGGGTCATGATACCGAGGTCCTGGAATCAAACCCCACATTGGGCTCTCTGCTCAGCGGGGAGCCTGCTTCTCCCTGTACCCCTGCCACTCCCCCTGCTGTGCTCTCTCTCTCTCTCAAATAAGTAAATAAAATCTTTTAAAAAAATGAAATAGAACAGAACAGAATAGAATAGAATGCAGGCACGGTGCCAAGGAAAATGAGATATAATCTCTTCGGATCCTCTCTTGGGATTTTATTAAGAACCTTAAGAAAACGCCAGTCTGTCTCAGTGCTTCTATAGGGTGCAGGCCCATGTGGAGCTGAGTTTCAAGGTGGGGTGATAGCAGCGTCATCGAGATCTGTACATGACAGGACAGGCTCTTCCTTCATGGGGCCAGACTCTAGGTCTTGTGCATCTGGCAAACTCATCCAGGGCAGGCCTCCCATGCAACTTAAAGAAACTCCCTGAAAGCCGGCACCTGTCTTTCTGAGAGCCCAGCAAGCCCACTACCAGGGAGAGCTGAACGAAAGGACAAGACACGTGTGATACTCCTTCGCCCCCCACCCCGTGGAAGGTGTGCCACACCAAGGCCGGGCCGTGTGACCTCTCCGGCCCCCCTCCCCTGCCCTGCCCAGCTTTCTGGTCCACCGATCACTGTGTCATGCACTTGAGCCGGGCGATCGTTGTCTAGGGCGTGACTTAGAAAGTGGGGCACGGATCACTATTGATCGGTGAAGACCGAGAGCGTTTCCCCCATGGGGCTGGAAAGGTCATTGTCATCTCATTTATTCACTCACCCACTTATTCATTCATTCAAGAAGCCGACTCTGATCAAATGCTGCTGACCTGGGAAGATCAATGGGATCTGGTTCCTGCCCTGGCGGTGCTCACTGCCATCACAAGCAAAGGCCATGGTAGAGCCTATCCCGCCATATGCCTTTAGAGGTAAGCATGGCATGGGGGCAAGGAGAGGAGGTGTTTTACCCCACCAAGGGCGAGGAATGGGAGAGGCTAGGGGCAGGGGGCAGGGGGCAGGGGGCAGGCAGAGGGGCTTAGGGAGGGTACCATTGATAGTAGTGCTGGTCTCCAGCAAGGTTCTTACTGGTGACAATGCAGAACATGCATCTTCTTCCTTCCTCCTCCCAGTGACCCCAAGAAGAAGGCCCGATGGTAGTCCTCCATTGTACGGACCAGGCATCAGGGTTGGGGGACTGCCCCCTCCCGAGCCCGAGCCCGACCCGCGGCCTCCACAAAGCAGGGCAGACGTGGCTGAGGCAGAAATGCCAAGGTCAAGAAGGAGAATCAGGAGCACAGGAGAATTGCAATGAGCTCGCGGAACAGGCCGTGAGGGGGCAGAATTGAGACATAGGGGGCTCAGGCCGCAAACCGTTCCTTAGCTCATTTTACAGGGGTACTGACTGGGCCCAGAGGGGTCCGGGAATTGCCCAGATGCACTTGGCCCAGTGGCAGAGCAGGAATGCAGACCCACACGCTCAGCATGAGGACTCCAGCTCTCTCCCCTGCCCGGTGGCCTGAGAGGCCCTGGCTGACCTTGGTCCTGAGTAGAGCCAAGGTCAGCTGGCCAGTGTGGTGGGGGATATGGAGGGAGGGAGCAAGTGTCCATGGATCTGTCTTCCAGTTAAATAAAAAACCCAGATAGCCAAAGTGCTGCCTATGCCCTAAGCTCACGTGTGCACAAGGCCATGCCCACTGCTCTGCAGAAGTTGAACCAGGGAGGAGACAGGTCTGTCCTGCCCTTCCCAAGGCCTGCGCGACTCAGCGCACGACTTCGTGCTGACCCCGGGCCCTCCTGAGAAGTGCTGCGTGAGGTTCCTGCCCAGGGTCACCTCCCACTGCCGTGGTCTCGGGGCACTTCTAGGCAGCTCCAAGCCGGGCGGCACCAAGCGCCATCCTGTTCTGGACCCTCAGCCTGGGTTGGCTAAGGTGCAGGCATCTATAATCAGAAGATCAGAAACCCGAACCTGTAGAGTTCATTGTCCTTCCTTTACAGAGGGGGATACTGAATGCCAGAGAAGGGAAACTGTGGCCTAGAGTCACACCGGCAGAAGAGGAACGAAAATTCCATCTGTTGACACCCAGTCGTGGGCCTTGGCCTCCCTGCCTCCGTCAGCTCAGGCGGCTGCAACAAAATAGCCCAGAACAGGTGGCCTAGCAACAGACGTTGATTCTCTCAATTCTGCGGGCTGGAAGTCCAAGATCGAGGCCGACTGGGTTCCTGGTGAGAGCCGCCTCCTAGATTGCTCCTCGCCCAGGCCTGTGCCCCGAGGAAGCTGTGCTCCCACCCCGCCCCCACCCCTGCCCGCCCAGGCCTCTACACACCTCACACCCCTTCCTTCCCATTCTGCTCTGCTGCCTGAGCCCTGCTGGCCCTTCCTGATTCCCTGGTTGCCTCAGCGGGAAGGACCAACAGGATCACCCGGGGGGCCCTCTAACCCGGGGTGTGAACCTCACAGAGATGGGGTCGGGAGCCCCCCAGCATCACTTTCTGAGTTACGTACTCAAGGCATTAAATAAAACCAAATCGTGGAAGAGGGAAATTATTCCCAAGTTAACCCTTAAATCCTCCTGGTTCCATCAAGGAGCAAGTCTTCTTTGGCGTTCTTGCTGATGCTATACCCTAATGCTTACTCTTCCCTCGCAAGGAGAGGGCAGTCTCTGCACCCAGCTCCTTCCCAGGCAGGATTTAATACCTCCTTTGATTTGGGTGGTGCTTGTTTTTACCAGTGACTTCAGTTCATGAACCAGCAGCAAAAACGGCTTCTCCTCTTAGAACAGGGA
Organism: Halichoerus grypus; assembly: GCF_964656455.1. NCBI lineage: Eukaryota > Metazoa > Chordata > Mammalia > Carnivora > Phocidae > Halichoerus > Halichoerus grypus. The sequence goes on along the minus strand of NC_135716.1, from coordinate 8,833,567 downwards.
TACAATGTTTGCTTTTAATTTTTTATATTTCAGTTTCAATAAGGGCATCCCTTACATTTTAAAAATATGACGAAGTAATACATTTTGCAAAATGTGCTTGCATTATGGCAAAAGTCATAAGCGTGATATGCCGAAGACTGCCACTTGGTAACTATTACTGGGGCACAAACGTGAGCCCAGGCAGGGAAAATGAGGCCTGGGAAGGGGCACCTGCACACAAGCCGCTGGCATGTGGCAGGACCACCTCGGGAATCGCATGTTTTATGTGTCTGCTACGCACCAGCACTTTACAAACTCAGTTATTCCTCACCAGCCTGCACGATGCTACTTTCCCTGTTACGGCTGTGAACACTGGGGTTCAGAGAGCCTAAGTGACTTTCCCAAAGTCACACAGCTAATTGAGGTAGAGGCAGGACTGAGGCTTTGTTCCCTGGGCCAATGCTGTCTCCCTACCCTAGCCCGAAGCCTCCCCTCCCCTACCTCCCCTCTCCCCTCCCCTACCTCCCCTCTCCCCTCCCCTGCACATCTAAGGGGAGCTGGGAGCTGAGTTTGTAAGTCCTGAGCTGACCTCTCTGAGAGGCTGTCCCCAGTACTAGCCGTGACCCTGACCACATTGTCTCAGCATAAAGCGTGGGATTCCCCCCCGTGTGCTGACCAGCACGGAAGCACTGATTCATCTCCTGCAAGCACACAGGACTATTTTCTCCTGCAAGATCCACGCCTGGCCCATCCGGAATTCTTGAATGTAGGAGCATGCGCTTGGGCCCTGGGGCCTTATTTATACTAACTTGATCTTGCACACAGGCTTGAGCGCTAGGCCATCTTAAACCTGAGTACTCTGACACCTAGAAAGTTCCATCACTTATCCACGCTCAACCAGCTGGGAAGGGAAAGAGCTCGCAATCCAATTCAGATTCCTCCATAGCTCCAAAGCTGACATCAGTCTCTCTGCCCTCGAACCCCCAATTTCAGAGGAGCTTCCACCTGCCCTGATCCCAGTATTTATGTGATAGCCCGAGTCCCTTATCTCTGGCCCCCACCTGGGGCGGAGCATCAGCCGCTCAATGCACGGGTCCTGGGCACCCCTTCTCACAAAGGGTTCCTGGGGAGAGGTGGGAGAGGGGCTGGGAGGCGTGGCAGGTGGGCCTGGTTCCTCTCCTGAGAGGTCCTGCCACTGGGGCGTGCAGACCCTGGCCTCAAGGGGCAGAACAGAAGGAAGAGTCTGGGCTGGGAAATTAGAAACCTTCATCCTGGACCACACACTAACTCCCAGTGACTTTGGGCAAGCCGTAGCATCTCAGTGTACTCATCTGTACGATGGGGACGGGCGTCAGGAATGATGGACTCATGGGCTTTATATGGCCCACACACATATTTGTCTGTTCCTTTCTTCCTTTGTCCTCCCCACCTTTTTCCTTTCGCTCTTTCATCATATTTTGTTTTGCTTTGGTTTTGCTTGGGGTGTGTGGGTGTGCGCACGCACACACGCACGGCAGTAAGATCCCTTCCTGTTAATATGCAGGGTGGGTCCCTGGTTTCTGTGGTTTGCCCCTGGGGGACCCAGGCACCAGGAGCTATTTCCCAGGCCTGGAAGGACTGGAGGTCCCTTCCCTGGGGACAGCCCCGGCAACAGCGGGCCCAGCACATGGCCGCCCCGAGGTGGAGTCCAGAATGCATTGTTTTGCTCTGTAATTAACACACAGTGCTCATTTTCAGGGCCTGACTTAGAAACAAGTGCCAAGAGCATTCCTAAGGGGTCAGAAGGAAGTGTTTATTGTCAGACTGTAGAAGAAATTTCCTCCAGTCAGCCCTTGGGTCATGTATAAACCCTGGAGTGGTGCATTCAAGACTGAGTACTCAGCAAACCCTCATTAGGCACACTACTGCGTGCCAGGCCCTAGGCGGGCCTGAAGACTCAGAGACATGGATTAGATGCAATCCTTGTCCTCGGAGAACTCCCAAGGCAGCGGGGCAGGGCAATTTATGAAGGGACAAGCCCAGGGGCTAAGAACAGTGACCGTGATGAGCACCAGACCCAGGGGGGTGGGGGGCAGGGACAGTCAGCAGCCTGGGTGAGGAGTCCCATGTCTGGGTCCTGAGTCTACCCCCCCTTTAGTCCAGGGAATATAGTAGAAGGAGTCATTGACATCTAGAGGGCCAGTGGCGAGTGTCTTCTTTTGAAATCAGCTCTTTCTCTTCCTGACTGCAAGAAGAATTCATTCTTTTTTCCAAAAATGTTAAGTGCTATGGAATGTGTGCGTTCAACAATAAACACTCTTCAGAGATAGCCGATGACCCATGTTGGCTGAGTGCATTTCTCCAGACTTTTCTTCTTCCGGGCTTCAACATAATGAAGGCCCCAGGGGCTCGCTGCCCTCCAGGCCTGCAAAGAAAGCCTCACGTGGGTTTCCTTGTTTAATCCTCAAACACCTCCAGGAGGAAAGCATTCTCAGCACGCCCGTTTTTGGCGTAGGGAAACTGAGGCACAGCAACAGGGAGAGAATGGCAGGACCAGGACACCTGATGCGGGGTCTGAGCCCTTAACCCTGAGACACAGGAAGCCAAGGGACCTGTGCCTCATCACCCACACTCACGCTGGCCCGAGTGGGATGAGAGACTCCATCCCACTCTCCGCCACCTTTGACATGATGATTAAATATATCCACCCCCAGGAAAACATTGTTCACCCAGAAAGTCTCCCAGCATACAAAATGTCCTGCGCTTGAAGTAGATCTCGTGAACTTTCATCCTTATTAGAAGCCAATCTACCGCCTTCACTCCAAGGCCTGTGCAGGACTCCAAATGTGAACACATCATCCTTGATCCGACCAATCTCCTCCGTTCTGGGGCTTGCCAGCGTTCTACCCTGACAAACAATGCTGCCTCAGAGATCTTCGCAAAGGCTGATGAATATTTCCTCCAGATCCATTCCTAGAAGAGGGTCTGCTGGGTCGACCGTGTGGATGCGCAGCCCAGCCAGGCCTGCCGCGCTGCCCGCTGGGAAGGCTGCTCACTTCCATCGCCGCAGGAGGAAGGTCTGAGTTGGCTGAGTTGAAATGCCTTTTCCCACGATGGCTGGTGGCAGAGCCCCCTTTCCCAGCCTCCACGCACTTTGCATTTTTATCTGTGCTCTAACATGGCTTGGAGAAGGTCATGATTAAAAAAAAAAAAATCAATGGTGCAAATAACAAAAGCCACGCGATGTGGTCAGCAGCTGTCATTCCCAGGGGGACAAGCTTGGCTCAGCGGTCCGTATGCCGAAGTTACGCGAAGGTGCCCGTTCTTCCCAGTGGCCCCGTGCCAGCACACACTGCACAGAGAGCAGAATGCAGGCCAGATTTCAGCCTCCACCTGCACAGGGCACAGCCTAGGCAACCGCACACATTATTCGAGCTAGGGCAGGAAGCTGGATCCGGGCTGCGCAGCTTCAAATCCAACTTTAAATCCTATTAATCGTGTGCCCTTGGACAAGCCACTTAAACTCTGTGTGTCAATTTCCCGGTGTGGAATAGAGGCTGATCATCATAATTGTGCCTCCCTTACAGGCAGCAGCGGTGAGGGTTTCGGCGAGAGATCAAAAACCCTCACAGGCGCACACAGTACAATATCAATAGATGTTTGCGAACAAGCAGTTAATAATCCCCCTGGGCAATTGCTCAGGAGGCCAAGCCATTCCTCCCCCAGGCTCTGCTTTTCTCTACTACAAAGGCTTCTTTGGCCTTCAAGGCAGTGCATTTAATGGAAAGATGCTGGATTTGGGAACTGGGGGAAAGGGGGCTGGAATCCTGATTCTCCCCCTCGCTCTGTGTGACTGGAAGCCGTTCCTCTTTCTATCCGATCTTCATGCTTCGGCGTGCTGGCTCTCTATGCGAGACCTAGCATTGTACCTAGCCAAAAGGGGTACCACAAATTCTAGTTCCTCTACCAATTCAGGGGCTCCGGGCTGGGGACCAGGGGGAGGAGGGGTGTGTGGAAGAATCTAGAAAGGAGCATGCACTTTTGGCTGCCTCTGCAGCCTTGCAAAGCCTTCGGGGGTGGCCAGGTCCTGCCTTGCCAGCCTGCCTGAAGCCCACCACAGCGTCATTCCGACACTGGCTGGCAGATCCCAGCACGGCAGAGCCCAGCACACCCTCTCCTCCAAACCCACTCGCCCTTCAAGACCCAACCTTATGTCACCTCTTCCTGGAGGCTTGCGTGTTTTCTCCAAACTGGGGTTGTTGGCTCCTGGGATCTCCCACAGCTCTTCTCTTGTACCTTTTTGCAGGCCCTTTGATTCCACTTAGATTTAAGTCACCTGTGAGCTGCTTCCGTTCTCCAAGGGAGCCTGGAAACTTCCTAAGGGCAGAGGTTGGTGTAATGCAAGACAGATGGGGGTGGGGACATTGGAGTAGTGAATTTCCCACTGGCCAGTTCTGAGGTTCACTTCCCTGCTCTGCCCCCACTACCCCAGTGTCCCTGGGTAAGGCACTAAACATCTCTGCCTTGGTGGGCGAAGGGGTTAGGGGGCCACCTGCTCTGCTCTGTACCTGGCAGGCTGTGTGCATTCCTGTGGATCCCTAGAGCACATGGGTTCTTCTCTTTCTTCTCCTTGTGTAGGGAAGAAAGCAGTGGAGAGATTTGCCGAAGGGGACACCGCAAGGGACAGAGCTGCAGTCTGAACCCAAGTTTGCAGGTGCATGCTTTGGCTGCATGCCCCCCACCTCCTTGTTCCCCTGAGGGTCACATCCTACACAGCCCTGCAGGGAAAATCCGGAGAGGCATCCTATGGATCCTATAAAACATGGCACACGGATTCCAAATACAGACCCAGAAGCAGCATGGGGATACTTCCTGCCTCAACTCAGCATGACAGGCTTTCCAGGCTGCGAGCAGCAAATGACACAACCCCCCAGAGACCCAGCGTGGAAGAGAAAGAGCAGTGGCCGGAATTTGCGAGCTGCGCAGTTACCTTCCACCTCTACCTCTGATGCTGTTCGCTCTGCAGACTTGGGATTTACACTCTCCTCACCATTTTGTGGCGACAATTTGGAAGCAGCATGTGTGAAAACCCTGGGCCAGATCAGACCCTGGAGAGACGGCCGTCATGGGCATTCACCAAGATTGTCCTGTTGCGGCCCTGGGCCAGGGGTTTAATATTATGTCCCCAAATCTTCACAGCCACCCAGAGTCAGATCCCCTTATTGCACTGAGGATGAGGATACTGAGGTTTAGAACAAAGCACGAGCCTCACTGAGGGGCGGCCTCTAGATTTCCAACCCTGGAGAGCTGGGGCGCACTTGTAAACCACTTACTGTTCATTCGCACCACCCAGCATGCGCACATAGGTGTTTGCGTGAGGACCCAGAGATGCCAACTGGGGCAGGCAGGGCCTGCCTCTGTGTCCTTTCTCCACGGCCACCTGCCACCAGCTGTTGATAACGTTCCTGGAGCTGATTTCTGCCAGGCGGGGACAGCCTGCTCCCTCGCACTCCACTTGCTTTATGACTTCTACTTATAAACCGACTTGGAGTCTAACCAGACGAGGCCTGACCCAGTAAACCGCCTGCCGGATGACAAACGCTTCCGCTCGTCTCTGCGGTGGTCACACGCAAGCCCTCCTGTTGGCTCAACCCGCCAGAGATGCGGTGCACCCAGAAGAGGCGGCAATTTGGGAATGACGCAAAGAAGGCCGGTGGGGTGTGTGCCTGCCAAACTTTTGTTCCTCCCCTCACTGAATCCTTCCTTCCGAGTGAAACTGGCGCAGTGGAAAAGCAATCCAAACACAGGCCCCTGGGCCCACATTGAAGCACTGGCTGTGTGACCTAGAGTAAGTTACTGAACGTCTCTGAGCATCCCTGTCTTCACCTGAGACAATTCTCCACACCCACCTGGGTGGTGAGGAATAATAAGATAGAAAAAGCAAAAAACGGTGCCAGCAGACGGACAGTGTATGTTAATTTTTTTTTTCTTTTCTTCACTGTTAGAAAAAAAAATGGTTTTATCAGTTCTTTTTTTGGAAATGCATTTTGGTCCGGATAGACATGTGTTTGTAAGATGTCGCTCCTGGGAGTGTGATAAAAATCACTCTGCCATGTCGTTGCTTGCTTGTTTGCGAGTCTGTATTTAGGAGCTCACTAGATTGTTGTCCTATTGTATTTTTCAAGCTTAGGGCATTTATTGTGTACCACTGTAACCCCAGCCTGGAATGAGGGGCTGGGAGCTGTGGAAAACCAGATCCCATCTGCAGGAGCTCACATGCCAGTTGGGAAGGCAGGCAGCTCCAGCCAGAATGGACATTCTCAGGGAGTTATCATTTCAGACCGTGGCGATCTAGAGATGCATTCTGGAAGAGGTGGCGTTTTAGGTGCCCTCCAAATATGAGCGAGACTGCTGTAAGCTAGAAAGAAAGGCATCCAGGCAATGGGATGGCTGCAGGGTCAAATTTGTGGAACTATAATGTAGAGCAGTCGTTTTCCAAAGCTAGTTACCATCAGAATCATCTGGAGGGTATATTAAAACACAGATCATGCACCCAGGATGTCCTTCCGTAGGGGAGTGGAGAAATACACCGTGGTCCATCAGACAATGGAATCCTATTCAAGGCTAAAAAGAAACGGTCTATCAAGCTGTGAAAAGACGTGGAAGAACCTTAAATACACGGTTCTAAGTGAAAGAAGCCAATCTGAAAAGGCTCCATACTGTCCATAGTCCAACCCTATGACATTCTGGGAAAGGGAAAACTATTAACAGCATCAGCGTTCGCCTGGGGAGGAAAGGGGGAGGCAAGTACGAAAAGTCAGAGCACAGAACATTTTTCGGGCAATGGAACTATTCTGTGCGATACTCTAATGGTGGATACACATCACTATCCATGTGTCCAAACCCACAGAATGGGCAGCATCAAGAGTGAGCCTGGATGTCAACCGCAGACTCTGGGTGATGATGATGGTCAGTCGTAACAAATGTACCCCCCTCCTGGGGGATGCTGATAGTGGGGGATGCTGTACATGGGTAGGGCAGGAGGGATATGGGAACTCTGTTCTTTCTGCTCAGTTTTGCTGTGAGCTTCCACTTGCTCTAAGAAATCAAATCTATTAATAAAACACACGCGTGCAGATCACTGCAGCCCACCCCGGAGTTCCTGGGGTACGGCTCACAAATCGGCATTTCCAGCATGTTCCCGGGTGACCCTGCTGCTGTTGGTCCATGCGGGGAGGAAGATGTCATAGAGGAAGAAAGGAGCATGGTCAGACGGAACCAGGCCAGGGATGAGCCCAAGTGCTGGCTGCGTGTGGGGCGGGGCTCAGCACAGGCTCGGCTCACCAGCCCCCGAGCTCCCTGCTTCACTGAGCAAGGACCCGCTGAGCCCAACCACGTGCCGTGGGAGCCACGGACTCTAGCTGTAGAACAATGAGGAACATCGTCTGCTTGGTTCCATGATCTCTGCTCTGCTGGGGTTTACGGTCATACGCGGCATACACTCTGTAGGTGGAATTTGCTGCCCAAATCATGGGTTTCAAGAAAGGTCTTGTCTTAACCAGAACATCCCGCAATGTTTGAGGGAGAGGTTGCTGTAGAGTTGACTTTTCCTGGTAATGGAGCATTATCCAGTCTATTTGTTGGAATATAGGGTCAGCTGCTACAACAGAGACCAGAAATAACCCTGACCGGAACAAGACAGAACTTCATTTCTCTCTCATGCGACAATCTGGGTTTGGGCAGCCCATGGCTGAAATGCATGTTGAGGAGAGGGCACAAACTCCTTCCCTCACTGCTCTGATGTCCCCAGAGTGTTGCTTCAATCCACGGAGTTGGAGATGATTCACCATCAGGCCCCTGATTGCACAAACCCGCGAGCCACTTGCACAGGATGCAAGGAGAACCGGGCTTCCTGGGTCTGTGTAATGTGGGGCTGCCGCTCACCACCATCTCCATGGTGAGGAGAGGCAAGAGAGAGAGAAGGAGGGAGGGCAGAAGATGTGCTTGCCCTTCATGACTCACTCCGGAAACCGTCCATCTCGCTTCTGCTGACAAACCACACACCACTGCTGAGTCCCGTGGCCTTGCTTGGCTGCAGTGAAGTTGGGATGGGATGCAATGACCATGAGCCACTATCTTTGATCTTATTCTTATAGAATACTTTGTGTGCAGTGATTCTTTGCAAAATGTCATGCTGCACCGTCTTGCCACCCTCCTTCCACCGTCACATCTGTCCCTCAACAGTCTTATTCAGACACAATCAAGTTAAGATGAAAACTATGGATTTTTTTTTAAAGACTGATTTATTTATTTTAGAGAGACAGAGCGGGAGGGGAAGGAGCAAAGGGAGAGAGTTTCAAGCAGAATCCCACTCAGCACCGAGTCTGATGTGGGGCTCAATCCCATGACCCATGAGATCACGACCTGAGCTGAAACCAAGAGTCCAACACTTAACGGACTAAGCCACCCAGGCGCCCCCCATGGATGGTTCTTAAATGGGAAACACAACCCCTCATTATTCATGTATCATGGATGAGAGGAAGCTTCCCCTTTTCAGTTCAGTGGAGGTAGAAGTGAGGGGGAGGTGTTGCTAGTGCTCATCTAAGGTCTTCTTGCCTTCTTTTTTTCTTTCTTTCTTTCTTTTTTCTTTTATCTTCTTTTCTTTACTTTTTGTTTCATTTTGTTTTGTTTTAATTTTGTTTGACTTTGCCAGCTTCCTCTCCATGTCACCATCTGGGAGCCCAGGACGCCCTTATTAAGGAAGGGGTGATTCTTGGAATTAGCTATAACTTCCCGTGCCCCTGCAAGAATGGGGCGCAATGTGAGCTCTACAGATAAGCGTCTCTCTCAGGAGTCCTCTATACACACACTGATCTAGGTGCGATTCTTCACTTTTCCCGAGAGTTTGAGAAGCGTGAATCCCTTTGTAATGATGACTTTTTTGCCCAAATTCTTTTCCAAAATGAACATATCCTACTTTTTTTTCTGATACGACATGATCTTTATCATTTATGAGCCTTCCCCGTGAATTATCCCATCACTGTAAATAAATCTAGTTGTGCCGGGGTTGACTGTAATATAGAAGAGGGTGAATCCAAGCCTGGTCTCTGTATCACTTGGCTTCTCTGAGCCATTGACCCGCCCGCGGGAAGGGGGTGATAATTGTGGCCTTTTAAGTAATGGTCCCCAAAGATATCAGATCTTAATCACTGGAACTTGTGAATGGTTCTTCTAATGGCAAAAGGGTTTTTGCAGGTGTGATTAAGTCAAGCATTTTATGATGGGAAGATGAGCCTGCACTATCCAGGTGGACGGGGAACGCAATGACAAGTGTCCTTGTAGGGGGAAGGCGGAGGGAAATGTGGTCATAGAGAAGAAAGTGATGTGATAAAAGAGGCAGAAATCGGAGTGATGCAGCCACAAAGCCAAGAACATCAGGAGCTGTGCGAAGCGGGAGGAGGTAAGGGGCAGATTGTCCCCCGGAGCCCATGCTGCTGACACCCGTATTTTGGCCCAGTGAAACTGCTTTCAGACTTCTGGCCTCCAGGATTAGGAGAATAAATTTTTTGTTGTTTTAAGCCAGACAGTGTATAGCAGCTTGTTACAGTGGCCCTAGGAAACAAGTACAATAATCATCACCAAGCTCCGCCGGGGGCATTCGGGAGAGATCACAGGGCTCTCCAAAGTCACCCGACCTGAAGAGGCAGCTGAATGCTTGTTGAAAATTCAGTCCCCCAGTTCTGGCCTACTCAACCAGCCAGAATTGCCGGGGGGTGAGGGGGGGGCGGGCAGTTGGGTTTTTCATGAGCTGCTGGATGTGGCATAGGGTCGGGGTTCTCCAAGCTCCAGATTCCATATCCAGCCTGGCCTTCCCAGCTGGCCTAAGAGATAATGACCAGGCCAGAACCCAGGGGAACGGAACAGAGGAATACTCCCGACGGAGAAGGCGGGGTGGCTCCCATGTCTGGGCACGGAACAGGCTTGTTTATATTTTTATCCTTGTAGGTAAGTGCAGACATGCCATACACACATTAAGTAACTCACCACCTGTTCCACAGAGGAAAAGGACAGGAAACAACCACTTGAATTAGGTGAACTCCCCGTGTGCCCCAGGGTGAGCTCCTGGTGGAGACACAGCTTCCCCCCAGCCCCCAGCACTTGCGGGGTGCTGTCACTCTCTGCTGTCCTTCTCATGCAGTTGCCCTGTGCCCACCTCTCCACGCTTCACACCCTGCCTCCCTGCTCCACCTAAACCCAAACAGAAGGTACTTCCTCCTTCCTCCCATGACCCACTTTCCATGGCCCGGCCAGGCTCTTGAACCACTTATCTTGGCCCCTGGCACCCTGCCTACAATACGATGTTTGCTCACAGCTTCCCTGATTCTGTGGGGCAGGAACCAAGACACAAGAGTGCTCTACCCCAAAATATTTCAGATGGGAAGACCGAGGCCCAGAGAGAGACTTTCTTCCTCCAGGTCCCTCGAATCCCACCACCTTGCTTAAGATTCAGGTTCCCTGACTCAGCTCCCTGTCGCCGAAAGTAATCAAGAATGCACAGTGGAAGGATTGTGAGGGAGCAATCGGGACCACTGGGCGTCCTGCTCCCCACACCCACAGGGTCTCACGTTCAAATTTTACGTTTGCTGCTTTTCACTTACACGCAGCTGATCCATCCTCAAACATCACTGAGTGTCCCCGTGCCTCAGTTTCCTCTTCTATAAAGTGCAGATCGTAACCTCTAATTGCAGAGTTATTGTGAGGGTCAGAGATAAGGCATCTAAGTATACTGTATACTGTAAGTGCTCAATAAATGCTAGCTGTGTTCATTCCTGCAGACAGGAAGAAGTCTGAGGACTCTGGGAAGTCCCAAGGACCCTAGCGTGTCTCTTCTGCTATGTCACAGCGTGGAGATACTGGCACTGGGGGCTTTTTCCCTGTGCGGGGGGGGGGGGGGGCAGCGAGTCCCAGGGGACGTGCAGACCCTGCCAGAGCAGCCGGGGCTCCAGGGAACAACAGGGGCTCCAGGGAACTGCAGACCCGCAGGTGTCCGCGGGCAGGCTCATCTCTCCACGCCCCGACTACAGCAGTGGCCTTGAGCATGGGTATTATTCTCCCCACCTCTCAAATATTAGGAGAGGTAAAGGCTCATGTCTGGGTCCCCCAGAAATTATGGGGCAGCAAAGAATGTGAGTCCAAGCTTCCTGATGCCACAGACTTGTAGTCTGGGCTGTTTCTAGACCAAATCAGTCTCTGCACCTTTGCCACGCTGCTCCCGAGCTTGGGACACCCCTCCCGCAATCTCTGCTCTTCAAGCTCAGAATTTTTCTGCAGGCCCCAGCTTACGAGGTCCCTCCTTCTGGAAGCTTCCCCTTGGGCTCTGGGGCAAAGACTGGTTTCTTCTCAGCTCCCAAGTCCTTTGCACAGGGCTCTCTAACACCTTATCTCCACCACCATAATTACCTGTTCCTGTCTCTGTCCCCTGAACAGCAGCAGCCCAGGGGCCAAGGCCTGGACTTGAGCAGTAGGCCTGTTAATCTCCAAGACCCTTATTACCCTCTGCCCTGGATCATAGTCATTTAGATTCCTGCCTCTCTCTGGACCCACCCTGGCAGTTTGCGCTTTAAAATGGTGTTAAAGTCATTTCATTGTAGCTAGCCAGCGTTTTTCCCAAAAACAAGTAGGTTGAAGACCCCGCAGGTTTAAAATCACAGGTGGGGGTCCCAGGCAGGACACAGCAGTGGCTCTGGGGAGAAGAAAGAGGGAGGAGGAAGAGGGAGGGATGAAGCAGAGAGAGAGGAAGAGGAAGAAAGAGAGAGAAGAAAGAGGGGAGGGAGGTGGAGGGAGTGAGGGAGGGAAGGGGGGGATGGGATGTTCCCTGAGGCCAGATGTCATCAGCTGAATGATGGCCCCTCAAAGACACCCAAGTCCTAATCCCCAGGACCTGGGAATACGAAACCTTATGTGACAATGGATTTTGCAGATGTATTTAGATTCAGGATCCTAAAATGGGGACATTATCCTGTACCGTCCAGGTGGGCCCAGTGCAGTCACAGGGGTCCTTAAACTGGGAGGCGGCCAGAGGCGATATGACTACTGACTCAGAGGTCCCAGCGGCTTCTAGAAGCTGCAAAAGGCAAAGATACGGGCTCTCCCCTAAAGCCTCCAGGGGGCGTGTGGCCCTGCCCGTACCCTGAATTTGGCCCAGGGAAACTCACTTCTGATTTCAGACCTCCAGAGCTGTGAGATAATAAATTTGGTTTCAAGCACTGAATATATGGTGGTTTGTTAGAGCAGCGTTAGGCTCGCTTGCCCCGTCCTGGATGTGTGGCTGGAGGACGAAGAGGCTCGGACAGAGTCGGGGAGAGGCTGGGTCCCCCAGAGCAGATGAGAGCACCTTTACCAGAAGAGAAGGGGGCGTGAGAAGGGAGAAGACACAGACACAGAGTCGCTGTGGGATTCCTTTTTTTTTTTTAAAGATTTTATTTATTTATTTGACAGAGAGAGACACAGCGAGAGCAGGAACACAAGCAGGGGGAGTGGGAGAGGGAGAAGCAGGCTTCCTGCAGAGCAGGGAGCCCGATGTGGGGCTCGATCCCAGGACCCTGGGATCATGACCCGAGCCGAAGGCAGACACTTAATGACTGAGCCACCCAGGCGCCCCTGTGGGATTCCTTTTATGAGAAGAGCAAAGAAGGTGGATGGTGGAGGGGGAGGCAGGAGTCTGGGTAACAGCTCAGGGGGGAAGGCGGGTACTGACCCGGCAGGGGAGCCGGGAAGGTTCTGTCTGGATCTGGTGGTGGCTTCCAGGGGTATACACGTGCGGCGTCGCTACACACGGACTGAGGATGTGTGCGCTCTGTGCATCTCCCTCGGTCATGGGTGTTGCTCAGTCCAGCAGCAACAAGAGCGAGAGTCCATCCACGGCAGCCAAACCCACCATTTGAGCCCAGTTAGTGGTCTTCCCTGTGTGATAATAACATTCATTCTTCCCAATGCATGTTCATCTCCAACTACCCATTTTACAGATGAGGAAACCACGGCCCACGTGGTCAGGCGCAGAGCGCGCGTCGAGCAGGGTAGCCAGACCCACGTGGGTCTGCCCCACCCTGTTGGGTATCCGCTTGCTGGGCTTACCTAGTGTCACCTAGTGTCCTCTCTCTGATGTCAGTTTCTCCTCCGGGACTCCCTGGGACAGGAAGGGCATCTCCTTTCCTTTCATGGTATTTTCAGGCTGCTGGAACTTGCGGGGACTACCCTCAGCCTGGTCTCACCTCCTTGGGACCTGGTGCCCACCTGGGCTCTCACTGGGACTCCTGTGATTGTTCTGGAATCTCAAGACCTCCCGGGGCAACAGACATCTATTCTCTGCATGCCCTTTGCCACTCATTCCCTTTTAGTCATTCAACAAACATTTCCTGAGGGCTTATGAAGCCCAGAAATGGAGGGCATAGTGGAGGACAAGCCCTGAAGGCCCCCGCTCTCATGGGGCTGAGCGTAGACAAGCGAGACGGTCATGATCTCTGCCAAGGCATCTGCCAAGTAAGAATGAATGAATGAGTGGCGCCTGGGTGGTCCGGGAGCCCGCCCGCCTCACGACCCTCCCCTCATTTCATCTGAAGGATCCACTCAGCCATAGGAGGAAGGGAGAATTTGCCTTTTTGGCAGAGAGGTGGGGTGGGGTAAATAAGACCCCAAGCCAGGCTTAGCTGCCCTGCAAGAATCAGGTCCCTTGGGGCACCTGGGTGGCTCGGTCGTTAAGCGTCTGCCTTTGGCTCAGGTCATGATCCCAGGGTCCTGGGATCGAGCCCCGCATCGGGCTCCCTGCTCGGCGGGAAGCCTGCTTCTCCCTCTCCCACTCCCCCTGCTTGTGTTCCCTCTCTCGCTGTGTCTCTCTCTGTCAAATAAATAAATAAAATCTTTAAAAAAAAAAAAAATCAGGTCCCTTCCCTCCTGAAGCCCCCCCCCCCGCCCCGCACAGCCACCCCGCCTCCACCAAGCCTCCCCACCTCCTGGTGGGGAAACCACTGGCCATCTGCACGGTGCTTGTCCTAAGCAGTCTGGAAGGAACAGGACACATGAGGTTTTGTTTTGTTTTGTTTAAGTTTTTATTTTAATCCCAGTTAACATAGTTATATTGGCTTCAGGTGTATTCAACACTTCCATACAACATCGGGGCTCATCACCACAAGTGCCCTCCTTAATCCCCACCCCCCATGTCCCCCATCCCCCCCACCTCACCTCTGATAACCAGTTTATAATCCGCTTATTCTCTATTCAGAGTCTGTTTCTTGGTCCCCGGTCAGTGGGAATGCAAACGGGGCACTCTGGAAAAACAGCACGGAGATTCCTCAAAAAGCTAAAAATAGAGCTACTCTGGGATCCAGCACCCGCACCACAGGGTATTTACCCAAAGCATACAAAAACACTAATTCAAAGGGATACGTGCGCCCCTATGTTTATAGCAGCGTTATTTACACTACAGAAGGTGTTGTTTATGCCCGTTTTGCAGACATATAAACAGGAGCTCAGAGAGCCCGGAGCCCGGCCAGGGTCACCAGAGCCAGAAGGCAGGCCGGGCACCCAACGCCCACGTGCCTTGGGACAAAATTACAGGTCTATCTCCCCCACGGAACTGTGGGCTCCGGGGGAGGGGGGCCAGGGTTTGAGTCCCTGAACCCCAAGAGGGCCCTTAGCGCCTGCCTGCAAACCTGGGCCTTTTTCTCCATGGGGGCTGCGGGAGCAGAGGAGGGAGATGGCACAGAAAGCCACCCTCCCTCTCCCCCCAACGTCCTGCCTGCTCAGTAGGACATGCTGCCCTGCACACCCCTCCCAGGAATCCCTCAAGGCCAAGACATGACTCAGCTCCTCACCAGATGCAGGGCCCAGCGCAGGGGTGGGACGCAGGGGCGGGGCAGCCCCTCCCTCCTGAGCGAAGGGGCCCTTCACCTGCAAGGCCTTTGTTCCTTCCTTCCCGCACCTGCTGCCTCCAGTTCCTTCCACTTTCCTAGGGGGACCCCGCTCCTCTGGCCTGTCCTCCATCTGACCAACCCCCTCACTCCCTGGGTATTAAGGCAGCCCAGTGGTTTGCTGTGCTGAAAGCGCCATACGAGCTACTTCCTATAATCCTCTCTGCAAACCTCCCAGGCCAGGGGGGTGGGGGAACAGGTTCAAACGGGGGCCATAACTTGTGCAAGGAGCTGAGATTCGAACCCAGCTCAGCCTGACCTCAAGACCACCGTGCGCTTTCCCCCACATTGTCACACTGAGTGAGGCTGGGTGGAGCCTTTGGGGATCATTGACAGATACCACTCCCTTTTGTCCATTTCACAGACAGGAAGACTGAGACACAGAGAAGGAAATGACTGGTGGGGAGAGAAGAGATGCCATAACGTCCTAAGAAGGACCACTGACTCCTTCTCTGCTCCCTCCCAGGGTGAATACTGTGGCTTACAGGGGCAGGCCCACCCAGGAAACCGTGGTGAATGAATGAATGAATGAATGAATGAATGAATGAGGTGCTGGCCCCACACTGTCAATATTACAGCCACTGGCCACATGTGGCTTTTGAGCACTTTACGTGTGTGACCAGTGCCACTGAGGAGCTGAGATTGTACTTATGATGTCATTTTAATTAGTTGAAATTTAAATTTAAAGATCTATTCTCCCGGGCGCCCGGGTGGCTCAGTTGGTTAAGCATCTGAGTCTTGAGTTTGGCTCAGGTCATGATCTCGGGATCCTGGAATTGAGCCCCCAGTGGGCTCAGTGCTCAGTGAGGAGTCTGCTTGAGATTGTCTTTCTCCCTCTGCCCCCGCTCCCGACTCCAAGCTCTCGCTCGCTCTGTCTCTCTGTCTCGCAAATAAATAAATCTTGAAAAAAAAATTTAAAACGATTCTCAGTTCAGATATTGCAAAACTTTTGAGTGTGTTTGGAACAAACTGGGCATGGGAATCCACTTTTCAACTGCAGATTTTCTGAGCTCTGATTGCAGAGGGGTGGGTGTGTCTAATGATGATTTAGCTTCCAAACTGACCTACGTTAGCCGTGTGACATACACGGAAGCCTTCAAAGACTTAGTATGAGAAAAGCATATAAAAATCTCAATTTTTATATTAGTTACATCTTGAAATAATGGTGGAGATATTGGATTAAAGAAAAATACGGAATTTGAGTTAATTTCATTTGCTTCTTTTCATTGTTTAAACGTGCTTCCTAGAATGTTTTACGTATTAAATTACAGGCGTACCTTGCATGATAGTTGCATTACCCAGTGGCGTGCTGGGGAGTGCGATGGTCAGGATAATCTCAAACCTTTTCCAAAGCACCTTGCCTCTTTAATATGATCTGATCCTTACAACCGTTCTGTGTGAACTGAGGCACACATACTCGGACAGCCAATGGGTGGCAGGTCTGGGCCTGGATCCCAGGTCCCCTGATCTCTGCATCAGGGTGTCTTAGGTAACATGAGACAGAGGTGACCCCAACAGCCTGATGCTGGGGGGACAGCCTGTGGAAAACCAGGCTATCCCACGCACAGCTGGTGTGGTTCAGGACACGCAGAATCGTTCTTGCCACGCTTGAATACCCCCAGAGAGCTCCAAAATCACTTCCCAGAAACATTCACTACAATTCCCTGGAGCAAAAACTAGCAAACTCCAACCCACAGGCCGAATCCGACCCCGTGCCTGTTTTCATAGGGCCCACCAGCTAAGAATAGTTTTTACATTTTCAAGCGGTAGAAAAAAAATCAAAAGAAGAAGAATATTTTCGCGACAGAGGAAAATGATGTAAAATTCAAATTTTAGTATCTAGAAATAAAGTTTTATTGGAATACAGCCACGCTCATTCATTTACATATTGTCTATGGCAGCTTCAAGCTATGGAGGCAAAGTTGAGGGGTTGCCATGGAGACCGTGGGACAGGCAAAGCCTGAGATATTTACTATCTGACTCCTGACAAAGCTCGCTGCCCCCTGGTCTAGAGTTGACTTTTCAGATGACTCACTGTCTTTGGAATATTTTGTATTTTTCTTTCTTTTTTCTAAAGGTCACTGCCTCCAAAGAGCAAAATGATTTAGAAAACCAAACAGAATGAATAGACAATTTCTTTAGCTTGGCACAGCTGGAAGGGCAGGGCGCGGAGAAGCAGATAGCCCTCTGCCTTGGTTCTTCAGGGTCTGCTCAGGGGAAGGGCATGCCAGCGTGGAGGTGGGTTCAGTGCCAACCTCCCTCCCCCTGACATGCTTACCTGCAGAGATGTAGTTGAAAACAAATCTCCGAGGGGCACCCGGGCGGCTCAGTCGGTTAAGCCTCCGACTCTTGGTTTCTGCTCCGGTCATGACCTCAGGGTTGTGAGATCGAGCCCCGTCAAGACCAGGGGTCAGCTGGGGTAGTTTCTTCTGAGGCCTCTCCTGCAGATGTTGTCTTCTCCCTGGGTTCTTCATGCTCTTCCCTCCATCCCTGCCCCGGTCCTAATCCCCTCTTCTTCTAAGGACACCGGCCTTATTAGATCCAGGCCCACCCTAGTGACCTCACTGTAACTTAATCCCTGCTTGGAAGACCCCGTCTCCAAATACAGTCACATTCTGAGGCCCTGGGGGTTAGGACTTCTTTTTTTTTTTTTTTTTTTTAAGATTTTATTTATTTATTTGACAGAGAGAGACACAGCGAGAGAGGGAATACAAGCAGGGGGAATGGAAGAGGGAGAAGCAGGCTTCCCACGGAGCAGGGAGCCCGATGCGGGGCTCGATCCCAGCACCCTGGGATCATGACCTGAGCCGAAGGCAGACGCTTAACGACTGAGCCACCCAGGCGCCCCTCTGGGGGTTAGGACTTCAACACAGGAATTTGGGGGAGACACAATTCAGCCCATGACTCTATTTCATGGGGTGCTGAGAGAACTGAATGAAATCAGGAGCACGTCACACAGTTTCTGGAATATGAGGGAGTCTTTAGTAAATGTTAGTTCCAATTTTCGTTAACAATTATTACTGTCGGGGCGCCTGGGTGGCTCAGTCGGTTAAGCGTCTGCCTTCAGCTCAGGTCATGATCCCGGGGTCCTGGGATCGAGCCCCGCATCGGGCTCCCTGCTCAGTGGGGAGTCTGCTTCTCCCTCTGCCTGCCACTCTCCCCGCTTGTGCTCTCTCTTTCTGACAAATAAGTAAATAAAATCTTAAAAAAAAAACCCAAACAATTATTACCATTGCTGTCACGCGGGAGCTACCCCAGTGTGTGTGGATGGCACTGGAGGGCCTTCCTCAGGGTCGGAGTGTCTCTTTAGCGGCTTCCAAGTGTCCCCACTGCGTACAGCACCCCCTTGGGAAGCTTGTTCGCTACCCGACTCCAGGTGTTCCTATCACACTGTTGTTACTCTCTGTGTATTGATGAAGACAACTTTTCTGGCAGACGTCCGAGGAAAAGGCCCCTTTTCCTAAGTCCCCACCAAGATGCAGGGCAGCGTAGGGCAATGCTGCCTCTGAGTCCAGCAGAATTCGGTCGAAGAACACAGGGCAGAGAACAGAGCCTGCCACACGGGAAGCACTCAGGATGTTCGTGTTGGATAAACGCATGAAAAGAATACTTCTCCCTGACGTTACGCTAGAATGTGGACCGCAGGAAGGCAGGGGCATTTTTCTGCCTCTGTCACTGATGTGTTCCCGGCCCCTGCACGGTTTCCAGCACACAGTAGGTGCTCAGTAAATATTTGTCAAATACTTGTTGAATGAAACAAATGAACTGGTTATGCAGTCATTCTTTCTCTCCTTGCAGTTTTGCAAGTCTTCAGCACATACCGACGACACTCAGAGTGGGGATACAGCTGTATTTATTGAACACACCTACTGTGTGCAGGCTGCTTCCTCATTCATTGCAGCCTCTACTCTTCCCTACCCTAGTTCTCACCATCACAGCCCCGTGGGTGGATTGTGTGCTGGAAAGAGAATGAACTCTCAGTCAGATCCAGCCACTTCAGTGCTGTGCTGGGAGTAGTAGATTAAAGGCTCAGCCGCCTGTCTGGCACATGGTAGGCACTCAATAAATATCATGATACCCCCACCCCCACCCCAAGATGGTTGGAGTAATTCTTTCCATTCCAGCCATGGCTCCACTGTTTGCCCCTGGGCTTCTGAGGTGAAGGAAGAGAGAAGAGGATATCAAGAGCAGAATTGAGGAAGGGAAGTGAAAAGTAAGCCCCACCCAGGCTGTGCAGCAGGGCCCGAGGTTTCTCGGCCTCTCTGATGAGAATTTGGAGAAAAGGCAGCGGCCTTCGCCCTCACTGACTCGGGGCTGTGTCAGGCCTCACCGCCGCCCCCCTCCCCAGAGCCCCCACACTGCAGCCAGAGGTCACAGGTGGCTTGGAGAAGCCATGCCCCAGGATAAATGCGGAGCTGCCCAGAGCTGCAGGCCTGGAGGAAGCGCTAGGCACCCAGGGCCCAGAGCTGAATGGGCCCTTTCTCTTTCTGTAACAAACGCACGCCTTGTTCGTAGGTTCGTGTGTTTGTTTCCCCAGGCTGTTTCTGTTCTCCTTCTCCTCCCACTAGGTTCAGCCTTGGGCAGGCACCTCCAAGAGCCCCGGCTTCCAGAATTTCTAGAGCATTGCTCATCTCCTTCCAGGCTCGGGGGTCCAAGAGGAAGGGAGGTCTTTACCCTTTGCAAATTGATTTGGAAAGACAAAACCTGTCCAAGGAGGGAGGACGGGACCTTGGGAATCTCTTACCAGGGCCCAGGTGCCAGGCTGGGGGATTGGCATGAATTCTCAGGCCAGCCTTGCCAGCACACTTAGCCACAAGACAGATTATGTGACCACCCTGCTTAAAAGCCTTCAAGGCTCAGTGTTGCCTGCCAGAGGAGGAGACCGAGGCTCAGAGAGCTCACTGCCTCTCCAGCGATGGTGTCTGGATTTGAACCCAGACCCATCTGCCCTTCTGCCCCCAGCCTCGGCTTAGGACTCAGCTTCTGCACCATCCCGTTCGGCCCCCAGCTCCCCTGTTCTTTTATTCGCTCCCACCTCCCAGACACTTAAACTCTCCCAAGCTCCCCAGCCTTGCTTCCAGCCTCTGTAAAACGAGGTAGCAACACCATGACCTGCCCCAGCGTGTGCTGTCAGGATGAAATGACTTCCCTCGGAGGAAGTACCTGAGCCATGTTTGGGCACCAGAGTCCAGCTCTCCGCAGTTCCTCGTCCTCAGGGGGTCGTTCCTGTGTTGTCCGTTTTGCAGATGGGGCCACAAAAAGGGGAGAGACTAGGGCACCGGCCCGAGGGTACCATACCACTAGAAATTGAAGCTGGTGTAGGAGTTAGCGCCTTCTTGCAGATGCACCCCACTGGGGCACCTCCACTAGGAGGTGGAGGCCAGGACTAGCGTCGGGATTTGCAAAGCCACAGAAGGCAGAGGAAGGCTGTGGGGGGGGGGGGGGGCTTTCGAAGGAAGAGCTGATGTCCGTGCTTGGCTTGTGGACCTTGAAGAACTTTGCTAGAACCCCAGTGCTAGAAACTTCCCCTACATTTCTCTTGAGTCTCCTTCCCAGGTTTCCATAGAGGGCCAGCCTCACCAACTCCAACCAGCTTCTCCCCCAAGGCGCCTCCCCAGTCCCCTTCCCTCTCTCCCCTACTGGGCTGTGCAAAGCTAAAGGCCATCAGATTAAGGCAGACCCACCAAAGCCAAGGCCACTCCTGTCCTTCCTTGCCTGTACCCACGCCCTGAGTGCTCAGTCATACTCAGAAAGATGCTGGCGGAGAAGGCCATCTTCTTCAACCAGGCGGGGTCGCCCCAGGGGCATCTATATGTGCAAGAACCTCCTTCTGGGGTAACAGCCACCAGAGAGGGTGGAGAGTCATGTGACCGGGACTAGACAGGTCAGCATAAAGCACCCCGGGGGCCGTCCTTGGATCTCCACTTGTGTTGTGGGGTTTTGGGTGAGTCACTGAACCTTGGTGAGCCTCAGTGTCCTTCTTTGGGAAAGGAGAGCCCTGGGATGCCAGGCTCAATTCACCATATTTCCGCCTAGACCACAAACATCTCAGAGCTGGGACTGTGCCTCTATGCACCTGTCCACCCCCAGGGCCCCGGGCCATCTGGGTACGGGCACCTTAGAGTTGGCATTTTTGCCAAGCACTCCAGGTATATCTTCTACTTTATACTCACTGGCATAGTTATCTCCACTCTACCCACAAGAAATCTGAGGGGAGTCAGCTTGCTCCAGTCACTGAGTTAGTAAGTGTTGGAACCACAACTCACAGCCAGGCAGACCAACTCCAGCACCTTCCAGCTCACCCACCAAGCTGCCACGGGCCACGTGTGCCGAGTAACTGCTCATAGAACTGGCCAGAACGCTCACCCAGGCTATTGAGAGAATATGCAAACAAGTTAATGTAAGGCTGGTATATAGCAGGAGCTCAATAAGTCCAATTTGCTTGAGATAAAGTCATGCATAACCCAACATCCCAAGATATTCAATAAATGCATCAAGTTCAAGTGTCCTGAGTTAGCACTGGAGGCACAGCGAATCTGGTCCAATAACATCGTCCCCGCTGAGAAGATGGTTGTTTGCCTCACTGACTGGTGTTTTATCTGAGGCTGAGGACACACCATCGATGCAGCTGAAGATAAAGGTTGAATCCTGGCCGCACTTACTGGTTTCCAATGAGTTGTTTTTCAATTAACCATTGGTTCGCTCAAATTCCATCTTGGGGGCTCCTCTTGGTGTGCGGGACTGAGCATGGGTCTGGGAACTCTTTGGGGCAGCCTGAGGGGTCGCCCTGCCCCCTCTGAGCACTGCCCCCCCACCCCCCCGAAGCAGCCACATTTTCTGGAAGTGGCTGTGGCCTGGAGGGATGGGTAAGATGCCTTCTCCCACTTGTGAAGGACTTGCAGGCTACAGGGGGAAGAAATATGAACACAACTGTCACCATATCCCAGATGATGACATGGGGCCAGGGCAGTACCTGGCCCGAGTTCCCACAGCAGGTGAGGAATGAAGCTGGGATTCAGGTTAGGCTGACTCCCTCCCACATTCCCAAGCAAGTGCAGAACGCACTTTGGCAGAAATGCCAGCCGGGTGCCAATAGTCAATGGGCTTTGGAGGGGAGGAAGTTCCAACTTGTTCTCGAAGCTTCCAGAGGGTAGGACTAGTCCCTTATTGGAATTTTTAGGGGACAAACCAAAACCCAATATGGAGAAAGCTCTCCATTGAGGGTGTTCCTATTTCCCCGAGGAACACTTATATTTCAGGGACAAAACTGTGTCTCCAGTAGGATAGCTAGACCAACAGTTGAGCCTCAAGATGGTGCAGGACAGAGGAATGCAGTATCTTCTTTTTACGTTTGTTTCTGTCTTGTCTAGAATTGAAAGTGCTTCCAGGAAAATACCCATGGTGCTCATGTTTTCCCACCCAGCAGGCAGCAGACAGCATCTTGGCTGCAATGGTATTATTCTGTAGGTTTCCCTCCATGATTTCCTCATAAATTCACATGGATGAAAATCTGGGAGGAGCCTAGTGTTTGTGTAAGACTCTGATCTTGTCCTTCTCAGTCTTGCGAAAGCAGACTTGTTAGGAAACAGAGGGAAAAAAATGAAAATGCATTCTTTATTTTTCACCTCCTTGTCTTTGTCTGAATGTTTGCGTGAAAATTAGCAAGAGCAACAAAAAGAAAAGAGAAGAGAAGAAAGATTCACGGTGCCGAGGGGGAAATGAATACATCCTAGAGGGAAAAACGGTTGGTGCCGTAAGCCTGCCCGCAGGATAACGTCATCAGAGATCAGACAGTTCAAGAAGTGTCAGTGTTCACTGTCCTGTCCTCGCCCTAATGATCTGGTTAGGGAATCCCGTCCCTTTCAAATCTAACATTCTAGAATCATACATGAGTTGGGTTTTTTTGTTTGTTTGTTTTTTAATCCTCCTTCAGGAAAAGGGCCTTACAGACTGCGGCACAGAATTTATAATCACACACCTGCATTCCAATCCTGACTCTGCTCCTTGGTGACAATGAGACTTTTGGAAATTTATATCATCCCTCTGCATCTTGGACTTCTCCCCTTGCAAAGGGGAAGGGTAGTCACATTCCACCTCAGGGGGCACCATGAGGATGAAATGAGCTTACATGTGAAATGCCTGATTGGCTTATGGTGTATAAGAAAAGTTAGTTCCGCCCTTCTCTTTTAAAAACTTTACTTAATTGGATTTTTAAAATTGTAAAGCGGGGCGCCTGGGTGGCTCAGCCCTTAAGCGTCTGACTTCGGCTCAGGTCATGATCCCAGGGTCCTGGGATCGAGCCCCACATGGGGCTCCTGCTCGGCGGGAAGCCTGCTTCTCCCTTTCCCACTCCCCCTGCTTGTGTTCCTGCTCTCGCTAACTCTCTCTCTGTCAAATAAATAAATAAATAAAATCTTTAAAAAATAAATAAATAAAATAAAATAAAATTGTAAAGCAATGCATTCTCATTACATTTCGTCAGATAATACAGAAGTCTATTTTTTAAGTTAATCATCTTGTGGCAGTGACCACTACTTGGCTACCCAATATCCATTCTCCATGTGCATCTTAGTATTTTCTTATGTTATTGGAGCTGCCCAATATAATAAAATATAATATGATACAATATAATATAATGCAACTATTGTGGCCAGCTGGAAGACTACATTTCCCAGCCTCCTTTGCAATTAGGTGTGGTTGGTGGGACTTCTGAGATAGCGCCCTGAAAGAGGCATAAACAATTTCTTCCGTGTTCCTACCCGGACGCGACTGCTAGAGCACCAGCCGCCATCTTTGACCACAAGTGGCCTTGAGGAGAGACCACTAGTCAAGGATGGTGAAGCAGGAAGATAGAGCCTACGTTGATGACCAGCTGGTTACCACCACATTAGTTCTGGGCCATCTATTTCTGAACTTCCTTTTGTGAGAGAAAACTAAACCTCCTATTTACTTACACCCCGTTTGTTGTGGTGGTGGTGCTGGTCGTGGTTGGTTGTGTTTTCCATGATATGGTCCTGGGTCTAATTACAACTGAAAATGCCTCCTCCCCTTCTGGTCTCACCTCTTGACATGACTGGTATTAAGAATCGCACTTTCCCACAAGTTTCCTTATGCTCATAGCAAAGATAGATTTATGTGTGCATGCATATAATCAGTATCGTGCTGTATATCACACTTAGAAATTGCTTATCAATATATATCAAAGTCAAATTTCCCAGGCCAGGGCACACAAATCTCTAACATAATCTTTCTAATATGAAGCTCTTAAACTGTAGTATGGATATATTGTAATTTATTTAACAATTCTCCCGTTGATATACTGAGGAGGATTCTAGTTGTTGTTTTTCAAGTAATATAAACTCTGGTACAATGGGCATCTGGTATAAACACCCTTACACTACACTTGTGTTTTTTAGCAAAGCCTGCCACAGTGGGATGACGAGGTCCTGTCCTTTCTAAGCCTCCCACACTTCTTCCTTTTATAGATGAAGCAGGAGAGACTCTGAAAGCTGACGTGCCAGAGATAACAAAGATGACAATGCTTCTAGAATCCTCCCAATGCTAACCCAAACCTTTCACTCCTATTTATCCAGTGTTTGGTGGCAGCAAATATTTGTTGAAGGAATATCCAAATAATCTTTATAGAAATAGTTCTCCACCAGTCTCTGCTTGAACATCTCTGGTGGCAGGGGACTCACTACCTTTCTTTTCATCTTTGGAGAACATCGGCAACTAGAATGTTCTTTATTACATTGTGTTGCAATCTGATTCCATGAAAAAAAAATTTTTTTTAAATGACACTTTTAATCACGACTTCTGGTAATCACAACTATGAAACTTCTATTTGCTGGTGTCAGTTCTGACTCCTGGGGTCCTGGAGAGCTGGTCTAATTCCTCAAAGGACAGGTGGGACTCACCAAGGCAGGCACAAGAAAGTCATTCAGTGTTATCTATTTGGGGCTCTTTACACTCACATACGGAGAATATGCCATCTATCAGGCAAGGAACATGACTTTGAGGATACAAAGCAGACCATCATTGTTCCTGACCTGAAGAGGAACTCACAGGGTTGGGGGGCATCTCACAGCAGTTTGGCTCCTCCCCTGACAAACTCAGCTTTGGAGGACACGAAAATCCCCAGTGATGGCCAAGGGGCATAGTTGGGAATGTTTGGAATTAGAAGAGGAACACATGCAAATGGGGTTGGGGACTCATTTGGGAGAAGTAACTGGAAATAAAGTCGGTTAAGTAAGTGGGCAGCCTGTTTTCAACCAATGGAAGAAATCGCTTCCTCTATAAATGTTGATTTATTTTTTCTGGAAAAGTTCCTTACTCACAAGCACACACATTCCCATGAGAATCTTCCCCACCTCCTCTTTCTCTCTTTCTTTCTCTCACATAGAAACAATATGTAGAAAAGCAGGCCTAAAGAACACAATCTCCAGAAGCTTTGTCTGTCCTGATGGTCCAATGAACACTGCTTGACTTGTTCATCACTAAGTGAGATCACAGCAAGTACATCTCACTCTTGTAAATACTGGGTATTTCAGTAGCAAGTCAAAAGTTAAAATGAGTGGTTGAAATCTGTAGGAATTAAAGTTTAGACAACAAAGGGGTCGGGCCACCCTTTGGAGTAGAAAGAGCATGGGGTCTAAAGCCAACAGGCTTTGTATTGGAATCCTATCTGTACTCATGGCTGGGGGACCTGGCCGTATCACTCTCCTAGTCTCATTTCTTCCTGTAGAAGGAGGATAGAATGTAAACTACATAAGTCTCCAAGAAAGTAAATACAATAAAATCAATAAAATGACCTCCATGAAGTGCTTGGCCCACTGGCAGTGGTCAGTACCTGTGGATCTCTCTCTCTCTTTGTATTTTCACTTGGCACAGCATGGGCACTGAGCATTCCCCTCATTCTTGCCAGGTGACTGAGAATGTGCAATAATCTTCAGAAGGTAAGATGTAAAGAAAGTGGATCAGAAAAGGCACAAGTCTATGCACAGCTTCAGGGGCCCAACACTTCCCTTGAGGCTTTGTTCAAATCCAATGATGCCTGGATGCCCTATGAAGTTACCAAGCCAATGGGTGTGGTCACAGATTTGGCTAACTGCACTTGCTGTAAGCCAGGCGACGGTAGGACAAATGCAATCAATGAAGAGGAAAGGAGTTTAAACTTGTCCTAGCTCTGCCTCTAACCATCCGTGTGGCCTGGGCCAACTCGGTTAACCTCTCTGAGCATTTAGAATCTCTCTGGGGGTTCTAAAGCCCTCCCTACCTCCAGGAAGAATTCTTGTGCTATCCAACCTGGATGTGAAATGCTTCATAACATTTCCTGGTGGTGAGGATGCAAAGGTTTCTTGGGGAGCAATTCTGCAGGCAGTCAGAATACCCAGTCCAAGGGGCCACTGGGGACTTGAGGTTTTCATCATTGCTTCAGGTGGGGAGGGGAATGCAGACGGCCATATAGATGACACCGGCTGGGGGCTGGACTGCAGCCAGACTCCAGCTCACATCAGGCTGCACCTTTACCTTCCAAGATCTTGGTCTTTTTTGGACCAGAATCCTGAGGTCGTGGGCCTGGCCTATCCCATGTCAGTGGTCAGTGACTAACAGCCTGACCCCTGCTTTGGTCAGGGTTGAAAGATATCTGCTCCCTGGGGTGAGTGTGGGTGACCAAGGACCTCCTCAGATCATCAGCTGATGTCTGCCACAACAGGTCCCCAACCAGGACAGCACCCAGCCCTTTCACTAAGATGCCCTGTTATCATCAAGACATTTTGTGAATTCCTGCACAGTACTAATTATTGATTGGGAAACATTTTTATAACCTCATAGTGACTAATCTTCATTGAATACTTTATGTCAGGTGCTTGCTTGTATTATTTATCTCATTTTCTCTTCATGCAGACTTTTAAATTAAGTGACACTTCCAAATAAATTTTGTGTGAGACAAGACTGATTTACTTTACATGCAATGCCAGGGCCACATGTGGTTTTGGTGCCCCCTTCATGCTCTAACTGAGTCTAAGAAGCTGCAAGACAGCAGAACTAGTGATTGCATAGTGTGTTAGTCTGGCTGCTATAACAGATAGCCCTAAAATAATCATGACTTAAAACAAAAATTTAAATTTAATGATCATTCCCATATAAAGATCACCTGGGTAGGTGGTCTCCAGGGCTTGTATAGCAACTCCACAGTAATCAGAACTTGGAATTCTTCTACCTCATTGCCCTGCCATTTTCCATAAGAAACCGACATCTCATGTTCCAAGAAGGCTGCTTTGGTTCCACCCATCACATTCTCATTCCATCTCATGAGCCGGGGAAAGAAGTTACACATAATATTTCCTCTCATATCTTATTAACCAGAGTTTAGTCACCTGACCTAACTACAAAGGACTCCAGAAAATGCACATTTTAGCTGGGTGTTCTTGTGGCCAGTAAAAAGTCTATCACTCCAAAAGAAGAGAAAAATGGATATGGGAGAATAACTTGTATTTGTCACAGAGGTTAAGAACATGGACTTGAAGCCCCAACAACTTGACCTTAAATCCCAGCTCCATTCCTTCCCAGCTGTGTGGCCTAAGGAAAGAGTATTAGTCATCTGTTGCCATGTAACAAATTATCCAAAAACTTATGCCCTGAACACAACAAATGTTTATTATTTCACAATTCCTGTGAATCAGGAATTTGATGGGGCAGGGATGGGTGGTAGGAGAGCAGTTTAGCTGGGTGATTCTGGTTCAAGGTCCCTTATGAGGCACAGTTAAGACATTGGATGGAGCTGTAATCACCGGAGATTTGACTGGAGCTTCCAGAATGGCTTGCTCCCAGGGCTGCAGGTGGGATCCCTCAGTTCCTTGTCACGTGCTTATCTCCCTAGGGCTCCTGACTGTCCTCATGACATGGCAGCTGGCCTTCCCCAGAATGAGTGACCCAACAGAGTCAGCAAAGAGGAGCTCATGGTGCCTTTTAGGATCTACGCTTGGAAGTCTAACACCATCACTTCTGCCAGATCCTATCCATTAGATTCACTAAGTGTAGCCCACACTCAAACGTTGGAGAATGATGCCCCACCTTTGAAGGAAGGAAGATAAAAGAATTTATGGACATATTTTTAAATCACAACAGCAAGTTAGTCGTCCCTGCTGGCCAAAATGCAATTTTTCCATTTATAAAATAAGAGTAACATTCAACTCATAAGGCTGCAGGGGGATTTAACATGGACAATGCATGGAAAGCACCAGACACTTTGTGAGCACTCAGCAAGCATTAACTAGTATTGCAATTCCCTGACCTTCCCTCCTCTCCCAGTTGTCCCTTGGGACCATCGGTGGCCCATGTGACACAGATGCTTCTGCAGCACCATCAAGATCATCAGAGGAATGTGCTCCTGAAGATCACTCATGATTGTGAACATGTGTAATTAATGCAAGACCAATTCCCCCAAGGGTGGTGATAAGCATTTCTGTTCTCCAGCTAAAGTAGCACAGGTACATAGCAGGAGCATAACACAATTTGTAGCTCACTCCACCTGCCAACTGGGAAATTATGTGATTGATGTGTGGTTGAATGGGGGTCGGAAATTCGAATTATTTCACATTTGGCACACTGACTGTGAATGTTTTGTATATTTCCATTGCGTGTCTTCAAAATCACAGAGTTCATTTCTGCTTAGAATGTGATAGTGTTGTAAGTGTTTATGGATTTGTTTCTGTCACTAGGTAACTTCCTTGAGGACAGAGATTGGGGGCCTCAATAAGGCAGTTCAGTTCTGGAATCCTCAATTTTCTTCGTCTGTAAAATGTGGGTGATACCACCCACTCACAGAAAGTCTGTTCTGAAGCTCAGCAAGGGCTCAGTGGAGACAAAGCCCAGGTGGCCCAACATACGAGGAGTCAAGAGCAAAGGACAGAACTGAGCGGCAGAAAGAATAGAGAAACCCTTCAGACGTGGAATCAGAAACTGGGGGCCAGCAAGACCTCAACACTCCAGCAGGTCATGGGTGTGAGCAAGACCAGGAGCCAAAGTGACCCCCTAGAGACAGGGGCTGGAAATGGAGACCCTGCTTGGCTTGAGCTGGAGGCCATCCATCTTCCAGCTGTTGGCAAGACACGAAACTGGGCTTGTCACGGCCGAGAAGCCAGATACCAGTAGAAACTGTAAAACCTCCTGTGGAAGTAGCTGCCTATGTTTCTTTGAGCTTTGGTGCTGGCTCAGTCTTGGACATCTCCTTCTGGAATGTTCTGCAGGTGCAGTTGCAAACCCAGCATGTCCCAAATGGGCCTCCTCAGTCTCACCTCCGCACAAACTGCCCATAGGACTGGCTTTGTCCTGTGTTATTTCCGAGATTAGCTGCTGAGACCCCTCTCCCTGCCTCTTTACCCCTCATCCAATCAGATGTCACATCCTGTCCCATCTTTTTGTTCCTTGTCTCCTGAATTGGTCCTCTTTCCCCTTCTCTGGCTGCCTTGCTGGCCCTGGCACCTCCTGCTCTGGCTCCGTCCTCCAAAGAGTCCTCCTAATGGCAGCTTGGAGCACACCATTCACCTGCTCTAGGGCCTTCTGTGGCTTTCTCTGGCACACAGCCAGAAAGACGTGAAAAACCAGGAGGAAGAGCAATTCTCGATTTACATTCCACATCATAGATTGATCTGTACCTAAACTCGAACCATTTTGAACTCTACCAGCCAACTTCCAGGGGCTCCCCTCCTACACCCCCATTCAGCTCCATGTCCTGCCGAAGTCCAAATGGGATTAACCTTCTCAGCAGGAACCTTCCAAAAGCCCACACTCCAAATTCACCTTCCCTTCCCAGATTTTGGTAGCCCTTTGGACCTCTCTCATATACCTTATCACTACTCTCCTGATAAATGGTTATTCATGTATCAGTTTCTTTCCACTTAACTAGAGATCAAGGACTTTGGCTTCTTCACTTACATACACAGACTCTGTGTCCGGGTCAATACTCAAAATGTGTAGCCATCCATAGGAATGTCCTGGCTAAAGAGAAGCCTCGGCCACTGAACTGATCATTCTTCCTTGTCACGTAGTGGAAACACAATAGGCCTTTAATCAATTTTAAGAAATAATTTATGTACAACTCAATAGCAAAAAATCCAAATAATCCCCTTAAAAAAATGGGCAGAGGATCTGAATAGACATGTTTCCAGACATCCAGATGGCTGACAGGTACATGGAAAGATGCTCCACATCACTCATCGTCAGGGAAACGCAATTCAAAACCACAATGAGATATCACCTCACACCTGTCAGGATGGGGATGTTAGAATTATCAAAAAGACAGGAAATAACAAGTGTTGGCGAGGATGTGGAGAAAAAGGACCCCTGTGCACCAGTGGTGGGAATGCAAATTGGT
Organism: Halichoerus grypus; assembly: GCF_964656455.1. Classification (NCBI taxonomy): domain Eukaryota; kingdom Metazoa; phylum Chordata; class Mammalia; order Carnivora; family Phocidae; genus Halichoerus; species Halichoerus grypus. The sequence goes on along the minus strand of NC_135716.1, from coordinate 8,803,264 downwards.
GCAGCCACAGTGAAAAATAGGATGGAGTTTCCTCAAAAAATGTAAAAATAGAACTGCCGTGTGATCCAGCGATTCCACTTCTGGGTATTTAACCTAAAGAAACAAAAAACACAAAATTGAAAAGATACTTGCACTCCCATGTTCATTGCAGATTATTTACTGTAGCCAAGACATGAACACAACCCAAATGTCCATCAGTGAATGAATGGATGAAGAAAATGTGGTCTGTATATACAAGGGAATATTATTCATCCATCAAAGAAAGAAATACTGCCTTGTGACGACATGGGTGGAACTTGAAAGCATTATTCTAAGTGAAATAAGACAGAGAAAGACAAATACTATGTGATCTTACTTAGATGTGCAATCTGAAAAGAAGACCCCAAAACTCATGCAGAGAGCAGATTGGTGGTTGCCAGAGATGAGATGGGGGTAAGCGGTGGGTGAAATGGGTAGAGATGGTCAAAAGGTACAAACTTAGGGGCTCCTGGGTGGCTCAGTCGTTAAGCGTCTGCCTTCGGCTCAGGTCATGACCCCGGGGTCCTGGGATCGAGCCCCGCATCAGGCTCCCTGCTCGGCGGGAAGCCTGCTTCTCCCTCTCCCACTTCCCCTGCTTGTGTTCCCTCTCACGCTGTCTCTCTCTCTCTCTGTCAATTAAATAAATAAATAAAATCTTTAAAAAAAAAAAGTTACGAAGTTAGGAGGAAAAAGAGAATTTATGAATTGGATTAAATTCCTGACTTTGCCAAGGGTTGTCTTAAATGTATTTATCTATTTAGCTTACTTTATTTCCCCTTCTAGCAACTTCTCTTCAGTTCCCTCCCTTCTAGGAAAAGCAGATCTTCCGTTGCACGATTCCTTTATTTGTTCAAGAAATATCTATGGGCAGGGATGCCTGGGTGGTTCAGTCGGTTGAGTGTCCAGCTCTTGATTTCAGCTCAGGTCATGGGATCGAGCCCTGCATTGGGCTCCATGCTCCGCAGGGAGTCTGCTTAAGATTCTCTCTCTCTCTCTCTCCATCTGTCCCTCCCCCCTCAAATAAATAAATAAATAAATCTTAAAAAAACAAAAACAAAAAACCGAAATGTCTCTGGGCATCTACTAGGGGTCTGGTACCACGCTGGATGATAGGGATACACTGGTGAACAGAAACATGGAACGTCTCTGCTTTCAAGGAACTTGGAGCCAGACCACAACTAGTAAGAACAGCAAGAAACGAAAAGCAGTCACAAAATTCACAGTGACCCGAAGGACAAGCAGGACTCTGCAGAGGGCAGTGGTGAAGATCTGGATGAAGCCTGCTGAGCTGGCACTGAAGCTGAAATCTAAGTGGGACCAGGACTTGTCCCTGGAAAGTCAGGGGGCAGCATTTCAGGCAGGGGGAGGATGATAACCGAAGGTCTTGAGGCCGGAAGGAGCTGATCTGTTTGGAGGAAGTAAGAGAAGGCCCTTGAGGTGGGGCCCAGGAATCGGGGAGAAGCAGAAGATTGGAGCAGAGGCAGCAATCCCTGGAGGCTGCAGGATTGTCAACGAGTCTGGGAAGCTACTGGAAAATCAAGCTTTCTTTAAATGCCTTTGAATAGGCACTTGCCACCGTGTGTATGATCTTCCTCATTCCTTGCCTTCCATAGAAGCAGACAACAACTGTCATTTTCTCCTGATCTGAACCCAGATCTCATTTGGAAGCTGCCCTGAGCTCTTGAAAATCTGCCCAGGAATTCCAAGGAGGCATGCGGGTCCCTGCTGGAAACTGGCCTGAGGCTCCTTACTGCCCTGACATCAGGCCCCCAGCACTCACCCCCGTCCAGGTACAACACCCCCAGGGGGACGGGGAGTCAGGGGCTGGCAAACCTCCCTGTCCCTTCTTTCTCCGCATGAGGAGGGAAGTCCAAAGCCTTTCCATCCTGCAGGGTCCGCCTCCCAGGCTGCAGTGTCCTGGGCTCTTTTTTTTTTTTTTTAATTTATTCATTTGACAGACAGACAGAAAGAGCACAAGCAGGGGGAGCGGCAGGCAGAAGGAGAGGGAGAAGCAGGTTCCCTGCTGAGCAGGGAGCCCAATATGGGACTCGATTCCAGGACCCTGGGATCATGACCTGAGCCAAAGACAGATGCCTAACCAACTGAGCCATCCAGGTATCCCGTCCTGGGCTCTTCTCAGAGTGAGGTGGGAATCCAGTGATGTCCTAAGAGCCCAGGGTTCCTCCACACAGAGCCTGTCCCCAGAGAGCATCTTTCCCCACTCCTGCTTTGTTCTGAATGTCCTGCTCTCAACCCCACGGCCTCCAACCACAGCTTCTTCTGGTCTAACCCTGAATCACCTCCCAGGCTCTCAGAGCCCCGTCTCTCTGGTGGGTGATCATCCATTGGGCCTGCAATTTTTCCTCTAGACTCCATGGGACTTCACTCCATGGGACAAGAAGAGACACACTGATGGCCAACAGCAACCCCAGGAACTGCTATGATCTTACAGGTATCGCCTTAATGAAACTTGAAGTCTCCTTAGCCCCAGTGTTCAGAGAGTGAAACTGAGGCTAGGAGAGGTGGAGTGAGCTGTTCAGGGCCCGGTGGACAGAGCATACACTGACTTCGTGGGCTGGCCCTGCATTAAGGCTTCTCCTTGCTGCCTGAGTATCAACTTCCTTCAGTATTTCTGGTGATGGTGATTCAACGTGTCATAGGTACTGATCCAGGCCCCATCCCAATCCCTTGGGACACAGGGATGAGTAAGGCATGATCACAGCCTCTATGGAGAGGCCATGGAGAAGAACGGGTCAGAGTTCATGCTTTGGAGTCACACGGATGCAGCTTCCAGCCCTCATCATATGACACTGCGGTTGTGTGTGATTGAGCAAGTAATGAACCTCTCTGTTCCTCAGTTTCAAGTCCACAGCTGGGGCAGGAACTGCACCCTCCTGCCCTCTCCTGTAGGGTCTTAGCAGGACTAACAGAGAAACAATTAACAAGGAGCTCCCGGGTGTCCCTGCCTGGAGGCCAAAGAGTGAACCTAAACTTCCCTTTCCATCTGGCAGTACCCCTGCCATTCCTCACTGCAGTGGTGTCAGAAAAAGCCAAGCAAAACAGATGGTGTAAATGAGATACAGAGGCTCCATAACATAATACAAAAAAATGTCCAGAGTTTAACCAAAAGTCCCTCATGCCAAGAACCAGGAAGAACCAAGAAGCTCTCAAACTGAACGAGAGAAGGTAATCCATCAATTCCAATACCATGAACACAGAGGTTTTAGAATTATCTGAAAAATCTTAGGGCTGAAATCCTAAACATACTTCAGCGATCAACTACGAATATACTTGAAACAGATGAAAAAAAAAAAATAGAAAGCTTCATCAAAGAAACAAAATCTCAAGGAAAACGGAAAGATAGAAAAGGAGAAGCCAATGAAACTTTTAGAACTGGAAACACAATAAATGGAATAAAAAGCCCAGTGGATGGGCTCAGTAGAAGAAATATAATCCTAATTCCAGGTGCAGTCCTCCCTGCCCCCTGCATGCACCAAGGGCTCATGGAAGTCTGGGGGCTGGGAGGACCATCTCTATATCCCGTGGGTTCAGTGGAGGGGCTTGCTTAAGTGGTAGTGGGCTCTGATTTGGGCTGTGAGATTTTGAGGGGCAGAGGAAGCCCTCCAGGGAATTAGAAATCTCCCCCTGTCTTGTCTTTCCCATACTCAAGGGCAACACGGACCCATCTGCCTGGGATGGTACCATGGTTTCCAGTTCAATCCAGCTGCCCCAAGACACCACTGGGAAGCAGCGGAATCTTGTTCTCCCTCGGTGGTCTCTGTCTTCTGGGAGATGGAGCCCACAGGGTTGGTGGAGCCATTGGGGAACAAGTCTAGCCCCTCACTTTCCTTCTAGGGAAACTAAGACACCAGGAAGAAGAACCCAGCCAAGGACCCACTCAAGGGAGTGGCAGAGTTAGAATGTAATCTAGACTTTCCAGTAAATCTTGCCACCAATTCACAAAGGGCTTTGCATTTTAAGTCAGGATTCCTCATTCCTAGAAGCTCAGCCTGGGCTTGGTAGAGCAAGCAAGGGAGGGAAAGAAGCTGCTTTGCTGTCCCTCTTTCATTCAACAAATATTCACCAAGCACCATATTGTCCTTAGGGTTTATAACAGTTTGTTGCTGCTGTGTAACAAAGTGCCCCCAAATCAGTGGCTTGAAACAGCAAGCATTTATTATTGCTCGTAAGCCGATGGGTCGGGGTAGCGGCAATCATCTGGTCAGGTGTCAGCTGAACTTGGCTGGGTCCTCTGGCAGATTCACTGGAGGCTGGCTGGTATTCCAAGCCCCCTCCCTCATATGTCCAGCTGTCGGCTTGCTGGTGTCACCGGGCCACGTGTCTTTTCCCAGCAGGCTGGCCCAGGTTCTGAGAGAACAGGTGGAAGGGGTCGAGGCCTCTGAGCCTCGGTTGCAAACTCCACAGCATCACTTCTGCCTCATTCTGTTTGCCATAGCGTGTCATAAGGCTGCCCAGAGGCCAGGAGGGAGAGATGGACTCCACGCCTTGATGGCAGAGCTATAAATTCCTGGTGTAAGGGCCATGGATGCAGAACATCTGGACAACTTGGACCATTTTTGCTGTTTCCCTTGGGGCTGTTCTGAAATATTCTGCTTCTATTTCCTCCTCGTTCTTCAGGGCTGTATGAGCTGCTTGGGTCAATGACATGAAGCGAGGTATGTCACTTCTGGATGAATATTTTAAACTCTGGTGTGTGATTCTCCACGTTCCCTTCTTTCTACTATGGAAAGCAGAAAGTCAAGGTCGGCACTCACACCATCCTGAACCTCTGAGTGTTTCTTTAAGTCCCTGCGCCCTGGGGATGTTTGTCTCTGCAGCATAACTTAATTTATCCTGACTGACCCAAGCCTCTGCTACGTACCAGAAACTACTCACTGGGTCTAGATTGGTGCATAGGAAAGAACAATCCGTGCCCTTGGTGAGCTTCCTCTTGTGAGGGCAAAACACAGTGTGTAAGTGAACTCACAAACAAGTGCATATAGAGGCTCATGTGCTCAGGACACATATTATGAAGGAAAACACTAGGACTGCAGAGAGAATGGGAAATGATGAGGCTGGGAGGGGAGCCAATGTAGACCACATGGTTAAAGGAAAGCTTCTCTGGAAAGGAAGCATTTCAGCCAAGGCACGGTGCACGAACCAAAGACAGCATGGGAGTGAAAGCAGGGAGTTTCAGGGGAGGGTCACAGGGGAGAGGGCGGAGGAGGGAAGGGGCTTGGCTGGAGGGGTCAGAAGGAGGCCCAGGTGGGTGGCAGGAGGGAAGTGGGCAGGGGAGCCTGGGGGGCTGACTATAAAGAGGGGCAGGAGGCCAGACCACCCCCCCAGGGCCCCAGAGCTGGTGAGGAGGAGCAGAGCTTTTATTTGAGGCATCTGTGAGCCCCCAGTGTGTGTGTGGGACTGTGGGACTGAGCCCTTTGAGAAGCTTCCTATTTCCCCCTAAGCTGGAGGGGGGCAGGGCCAGTCACTTATCTCTTGGGTGTAAGCTCTGAGACCCCAGAGCTCAGGTCAGGCCTTTCGGCTGCTACCACAAAAGGGAAGTGTGACTTCCCTGCGGTATTTTTAACAACAACCCACAGTCCTCTCCTCCTACATGGCAAGGCCCTGGGTCAGTCATCAGGTACCTCCCTAAGCCCCTGGCCCGGGGGGGGGGGGGGGTGGTGCCTGGGGGCAAGGAGTGGCCAGGACACCTGAGCACTGCTTCACTCACCCACTGCCAGGTCAGCTGGAGGGACACAGATGTCCTTGGAAGAGACCCCAGGCCAAGCCCGGCCGGACCTTCGGGAACCATGATGGCGTCCTCCCCAAAAGGCTGTGAGCAAGGTGGTGTGGTGCCCATGGAGACACAGGCCGGCAAGGCTCAGTGCCTGCGATGGGGCTGTGGGGACTCACTGGTCCCTCAACCCGTCTCAGCCTCTATTTCTGCCTCTATGACCATTACTGATGGGTGACAATGGCCTGGCCCTGGGTTCAGGGAGAGTGCTTTGTCTCCCGGATGCTGGGTGGGTGGGGGCGGCGAGAGGTGGGTCCTTCAACTGGAGGATAAAAGGGTCTTATTTGCAGCTGCCCCCCTGGGAACAGAAGAGAAAACTGAGGCCCAAGCACAGTTAACTCAAGTCATACAGGGAGTCACTGACCAAGCTGAGAGCCCGGCCGGGGGCTTGGGTTCTAGATCTTTGCATTGCCAAGGAGAGGACCCAGAAGTGAGAAAGGAGTTGCCTGGTTTGAGAAACTGAAAAGGGGTCAGTGTGGCCCGGGTGCCATGGGCACTGAGGGAGTTTGCAGGCAGGCGGGGAAAGGGCCTCAACAGGGAAATGTGTCTGCACCCAGTGGGAGAGGAGGATCCTCTGTTACAAGACAGGCTTCCTGCCCTGTGATCTGCCCTGGGGCTGACCCTGTCCACCTTCCTGGATCAGAGCCTGCTTTTGGTGGAGATGCCAGGAACTTCCTCATGCTTAAGCACAAAGGGTGATGGGGAGGGTCGCGGTTGACCTCTTCAGAGGAACAGCCTTCTTAAGGTGAGGACTCTGAGATGGTGTCACCCGTAGAAAACCCCTGAACCCCCTCCTGTTCCTTTCCTCCAACAGACAGGGCAGCCGGATTCAGAGAAGGGACCCCACTTGCCTGAAGTCATGCCGCCTGGAGTGGCCTCCAGGTGCCCTGGACTCCTTGAGCACGTGTTCAGCCTCTCCCTGGAATCCTCCCCCACCAGCCCCGAAGTTCTCCTTTTACAGATGAGCAAGAGGGCGCTGCCCACGGAATGTTTCTTTGTCAGATTGGGAACAAAACAATAAAACAACATGTTATGTAGACTCTTGTTTTGCTCACAAGCTGAGGTCTCCCAGGACAGAGCTTGCTGAGTCCCTCAGAGTTGCTGATTCTAGGCATGAAGTTCCTGTTTGGAACTTGAGGTCACAAAAGCCGGAGAAGAGGAGAAACGTGTTCCTTCTCTGGGTCCTGGTTGGAATGAGGGTGTCTTCCTCCAGCCCCTGGGGAGGAGTCCTTGGCTCGTGGTCTTTGATTCCAAAGCTACTTCTATTCCAAGAGTCACTTCAGCAGGGCCGGTCATAGGTGCTCTGTGGTCTGGCAAAATTGCCTTTGTACCAGAGTACCCTCTTCCCCGCCATGTGACCTCAGGCGGGTTGCTTGACCTCTCTGTACTCTGTGTCTCCGGCATGCTCGGCCCAGGGATGCTCGGGAGTGAAGTCCCCTCCTGCCTTCCAGGAGAGCTAGATCCTCCTTCCGCTCCGACCACGGGGCAGTCCTTTCCCAGAGGTACAAACAGGAACTGAGCCGGCCGGAGTGGCTTTTTGAAAAGAACTCTCTGGCCCAGAGGGTGTGTCTGTTCAATTTGGTTCTCTGCCCCCAGGGCTCTGGGAAAAGTTCCAGGCCTGAGCAAGTTTATCAGATTCCTTTCTTTACCCACCCAACCTTGAATTTCATGGAAAACAAAATAGAGAAAGAAAAAAAAAAAAAACAAAGTCGCCTAACACTTGATTTAATTATTGCCTGGAATTTCAAGTCTCCTACAGCTGGGTTTTTGCACTTGACCACCTACTACGTGGGTGCTCTTGGGCAAGATATTTTAATCTGAGCCTCAATTTCCTTGCTTCCTCTGTGTATATTAACAAAGCCTCTCCGGCATGGTCGAGGAGGAGCAGTCAATCCTGGAGAAAGGTCCTTGGCACGGGGCCCATGATCATAGCGTGACAGGGAAGGCTGGTATTGCTCTGGGTGGCCCTTCCTCACCCTCAGCTTCATACCCCGGGAAAGATGTCCACATTCCATCCCGGAACCTGGCCGTGTGTGATTTTCAATGTCAAAAGGGACTTAGCAGGTGTGATTAAGTTAAGGATCTCAAAATGGACCGATAGAATCAATCACAGGAGTCCTTAAGAGAACGAGGCAGGGGGTCCATCGGGTGGAAGGAGGGGACATGACCTGGGAAGCAGAGGGAGATAAGGCAGCGAGACACGGGGCCATGAGCCCAGGAATGTGGGCGGCCCCTGGAAAGAGGCATAGATCAGATTTTTCCCCTGGAAACTCCAGAAGAAACACAGCTCTGCCGATACCTTGATTTTAGACTTCTGACCTGCAGAGATCTAGGACAATGAACGTGAATTGCCTCAAGACAGAGTTTGAGGCAAGTTGTGATGGCAGCCACAGGACATTGGCACGAGCCCTGAGGAGACATCCACACTGAGCCCCCGGAGCTCCCTGGCTTCGGCCCTTGCCCTGACTCTGCTCCTCCAGGCTTCTTGTCTATTCCGAGAGCTTCCTGAGAGCTTCCTGAGAGTCCACGCTGCCCACGCTCTCGGCAACCAGCCCGGGCTCCCCTGGGCTCCCCAGTGGAACGTGCTCTCTGCCATGTGTGGGGCTGTTTACTCCACGGTGGATGCTCCTTTGGCCGTTTATTCCCCACTTTGGTTGGCGGTTCTGACTCATAATAGCTAATAAAACATGTGTAGATGATGGTCTGTTGGGACTTGTCACAAGTGCGCAAAGCCAGAGTATTCTGCCGATGTAGCAAAAGCGCGTTTTCAGGTGACTTGAGCTGCCTTTCAGACTCCAGATTGCATGAGTTCTGAGAGCAGGTGGATCTCAGGGCCCACCCCACTTTAAGACTTGTGCGTTTGAAGGGAGCAAAGCAGCGATTGTGTGTGTGTGACACACGGAGGCCACGCAAAGGCCATTCCCTCCAGTTCTGATGTCATTATTGCTGCCCTACTATGGTGGAATTCCGGATGCTCAAGGACCAAGGCTCTCAAAGCGTCTCTGGTTACCTGTTTAACTCCATATCTCTCCCATTAGACTGTGAGCTCCTGGAGGTCAGGGGCAGGTCCACCTTCATCTGCAGTCCTCAGCTCCTGGCGCGAGCCACGGGCCTGGCACATGGTCAGTACCCCGACGACATCCTCAGGAGGAAGCTTTTCCTTCTCAGGCTTCCTCCCCTGAGGTAGGCAGGGGCAATCCTTTGCATCTCCAGCACTTTCTATTTACCAAAAATGATTAGGAAGGTCCAGAGGAAAGCACATTGTGTCTAAGTTCAAGTTCCAGTGCAACCCATGGCTTGACCTTTGGGACACCTCCCCAGTTCTGGCTTGTCTCAGCTGTGGGGTGGGGTAATACCACCTTCACGGCCTGTCTCCTCCAGGAGCGGCTCTCCGTGGAAGGACCTCTTGGTGTTGACTCTACCCAAAGCACCCAGCGCTGGGCCCAGCATAGAGTCACTGCCGTGAGTGTCTGCTGCTTGAACTTGGCAGGGTAACTCTAGAAGTCATGTTTGCTCTCTTTCCCCACCATCTTTATTCCCTACCCACACCCTTCTCCCTTGGCCTCCGTCGTCCCCTCCTCTTGTGAAGCAGGAGAGATCTGTCAGGAAAGCAAGACTGAGCATTGATCACCTCCTGCTTTACACCCTTGAAGGTTTTTTGTTGACTTCAGCCTAAAGACCCAGCTCTTAAGCATGGCTAGTAAGGCCCTTTCTGCTCGGGCCCTGCCCCTTACCCCCATGGGCCCATATGCACCCCTTGCTCGTGCCACCTGGAACGCCACCTTGGGACATTTAGGTGTCTGTGCCTTTCCTTCCACCCCCCCCCCTTGCCGTGCTACCTGCCATGCCAGCCGGTGCAGGTGTGGAGAGCGGTGGTTATGGGGTGAGCTCCGATGGGGTCGTAATCCCAGTTCTCCCACCTCCTAATCGTGTGGTCATGGGCGCACGGCCCAACCTCTCTGGGCTTCTGTTTTCCTCATTGGTCTGGTGGGAAAAATCATATGCCCCCTTCTGAAGGGCAGCGGATGATATAATGAATTTTTGCAGGTAGAGCTTAGGGAAAAGCGCTTGGTACAGATGTGACATGATATAAATACTATCTCAGGGGTTCCTGGCTGGCTCAGTCGGCAGAGCATATGACTCTCGATCTCAGGGTCAGGAGTTTGAGCCCCTTGTTGGAAATAGGGCTTACTAAAAAACACATGAAAAAATGCTCAGTATCACTCGGCATTAGGGAAATACAAATCAAAACCACAATGAGATACCATCTCACACCAGTCAGAATGGCTAAGATTAACAAGTCAGGAAAAGACACATGTTGGCGAGGATGTGGAGAAAGGGGAACCCTCCTACACTGTTGGTGGGAATGTAAGTTGGTGCAGCCAATCTGGAAAACAGTGTGGAGCTTCCTCAAGAAGTTGAAAATAGAGCTACCCTATGACCCAGCAACTGCACTACTGGGTATTTACCCCAAAGATACAAACGTAGGGATCCGAAGAGGCACATGCACCCCAATGTTTATGGCAGCAATGTCCACAATAGCCAAACTGTGGAAAGAGCTCAGGTGTCCATCAACAGATGAATGGATAAAGAAGATGTAGTGTGTGTCCATTATATATATATATAATGGAATATTACTCAGCCATCAAAAAGAATTAAATCTTGCCATTTGCAATGATGTGGATGGAACTAGAGGTAGGGTATTGTGCTAAGTGAAATAAGTCAGTCAGAGAAAGGTGAACACTATATGATCTCACTCATATGTGTTAAATATTTAAGAAGCAAAACAGATGAATATAAGGGAAAGGAAGGAAAAATAAAATAAGCTAAAAACAGACAGGGGGCGCCTGGGTGGCTCAGTCGTTTGAGCATCTGCCTTCGGCTCAGGTCATGATCCTGGGGTCGTGGGATCGAGCCCCACATCAGGCTCCCTGCTCAGCGGGGAGTCTGCTTCTCCTTCTCCCTCTGCTACTCCCCCTGCTGGTACGCTCTCTCTCTCTCTCTGTCAAATAAAAATAAAATCTTAAAAAAAAAAAGAGAGAAAAAACAGAGAGGGAGGCAAACCACAGGAGACTTTTAACTCTAGGAAATAAACCCAGGGTTGCTGGAGGAGAGGGGGTTGGGGGATGGGCCAGACGGGGGATGGGCATGAAGGGGGGCGTGTGATGTAATGAGCACTAGGTATTATACACAACTGAGGAATCTCTAAACTCTACCTCTGAAACTAATTTAAAAAACTTTACACCCTTGAAGGTTTTTTGTTGACTTTTTAAAAATAAAATTTTTAAAAAATACACCAAAAATATCAACTGATAGCCTTAACAAAATAAGTACCAACTCATTTCTTTAGCTGAGAGAATCTTTTCTGGTATTTCAAATCTCAGCTCCAGTGTTAATCCTCCCACGGAGCCTTCTTTGAAATCTCCTACTCCTTCCGTGTGGCTGTTTCTTCTTCCATTCTGTCAGTGTTTGCTTCAAATATTTAGGGACACTGGTGTTGGGTGCATCAACATGTACAACTGTTATCTCTTCCTGGTGAATTAATCCATTTGTCGTCAGTTTTGACTTAAAGTGTCTTTTGTCTGATACCAGTGTGGCGGATCCAGCTCTCCTTCGGTTCCCATTTGCACAGAATATCTTTTTCCTTCCTTTCATTATCAGCCTACATATCTCCTCACATCAAAAGTGAGTCTCTGGGGGCACCTGGGTGGCTTAGTCGGTTCAGCATCTGCCTTGGGTTCAGGTCATAATCCCAGGGTCCTGGAATCGATCTCCGCATCGGGCTCCCTACTTCTCCCTCCCCATCTGCCTTCCCCCGCCCCTGCTTTTGCTCTTTGGCTCTCTCTCCCTGTTAAATAAATAAATAAAATCTTAAAAATAAATAAATAAATAAAGAGTCTCTTGTAGGCAGCACATCCTTGGAACCCGTTTCTTTGTTTATGTATTCAGCAAATCTAAGTCTTTTAGGAGGAGTTTAATCCATTGTGGGCCTGCTTTGACTAGTCCTCACCCCAAGGAGGGTTGGTGCCTCCCCCTTGGTCCCAGGGCGCCTGCACCTCTCCAGCATGGCACTCGACTGCTCACATTCACTTGTATCTTAATATTTCACTGATGCCTGCAGGCTTTTGGAGAACAGGGATTTTGCTCTTCTCTGCCACCTGCACAATGCCTTTAGCGAGCATTATATATATCTTGTTGAGTGAATAATATAGCTGAGAATAATAATAGCTAACATTTATTGAACACTTACACTGAGCCAGGTGCTGTGTTAAGCTCTTTACTCGCGGTCTTTTAAATAAACCACGAGGTAGGGACTATGCTAATCTCCATTTTGCAGATGGGGGAACGCAGGTTCAGAGGAGTAAAGAAAAATTTAGAGTCCCCCACATGGAAATAGCAGACCAGGCTCCAAGCCGTGGTTGTCCAGCTCCAAGCCTGGGCTATTATCCGCTGTACTCCATCAGTTAGCATGAGGTCTTGCTGCCATGTGCCAGGAAACCCCAAGTGACAGTGGCCTAAATAGGAGAGAAGCTATCTCTCTCATAAAAGAAGCCCAGAGGCAGGCAGCCCGGGTCAGCAGGGCAGTGAAGCAGTCTCCCCAGAAACCCAGGGTTCTGATTTCTCTGCTCCATTCTCAGCACACAGCTTCAGTCTCAGGGTCTCCTGTCCCAAGAGGGCTGCTGCAGCTCCAGCCACAGCACCACCCAAATTCAAAGTCACCAGCAGGAGGAGGTGGGTCAGAAGAAGGCAATCCTCTCTTTAAGGCAATTTTCTGGAAGTGTCATGCATGTTTTCATTGCTGCATAACATATTATCACAAAGTTAGTGCCTTGAAACACTGTGCATCTGTCATATCACAGTTTCTGTGGGTCAGGAGCCTTGGTGTGGCTTAGCTGGGTTCTCTACCTCAGGGACTCATGACTGCTCCATCCAGGTGTTGGCTAGGGTTACCTTTTCACTGCAGGCTTAACTGGGGAACAACCCACTTCCAAGCTAAGGGGGCTTTGTTGAGAGAATTCTAACCCTGTGGCTGTAGGATCAAGGGCCTCCATTTCTTTCTGGCTTCTCTCAGCTCCTAGAAGCCACATGCGGTTTCTTGTCACGTGGGCTTCCTTAACTGGCCTATTTACTTCATCAAACGAGCAAGGAAGAGACTCCTCGTAAGACAGACATTACCATTTTATGTATGTAAGTATGTGCATGTGTACACGTGATCCCACACATGTGATCAAGGACATCCTATGACCTTTGCGGCATTCTCCATGTCTAGAAGCAAGGCAGAGTTTTGCCCTCCTCCAGGGGAAGGGATCACACACAGATGTGAATGTCAGGATGCAAGGGTCACAGATGCCACTATGACAGTCTGTCGACCATATCCCCTATGACACTTGTACTAGCCTCCCATGGGCTAAAACCTGGTCCCATAGTCACCACAGTGCAAAGGAACCCAGGAATGTAGTTTCTTAACTGCTCAGCAATATGTCCATTTAAAGATTGGGGTTCTATCCCCAAAAGGATGGATATTAGCAACTAGAAGTCATTTCTAGCCTCTCTTTCCATTACTCCTAAGAGAACATATGAAGAAATTGTTGATAGCGCATTTTCTCCTTTCCCTCAGCATGCTTTGTCCCTAATAATATTAATTTAATTTTTTAAAAAAATTTTATTTATTTATTTGAAAGAGAGAGAGAGCACGAGTGGGGGGGAGGGGCAGAGGGAGAGGGAGAAGCAGGCTCCCCGTGGAACTGAGAGCCCAATGCAAGGCTTGATCCCAGCACCCTGGGATCATGACCTGAGCCAAAGGCAGATGCTTAACTGACTGAGCCACCCAGGTGTCCCTTTAATAATACTAATTAAAAAAAAAAAAAAAAACTAAACTAAAACATATCAGTGTGACATCCCTTGTTCCAGAGAAGTTTTCCAGTGGACTTGGCCATGCATTTCTGGTTTCTCTTCCACTCTGTTTTGTTTCAGTTCTATTGTAGACTCCATCATGATACTCTCCTTTCTTTAGAGTCAGTGGGAGGGGTGGAATCCTAAGGAAATGATCTGAGATACAACAGCTCCCAGCACAAGGAGAAGCACCAGAGCATTCCCTAGAATGCAAATATTTGATACAAACCTGACGACCAGCTTTTATGTGCTGAGCGGACAAGATAATGATAAACCACCTGTCGGGCTGATAGGCAGTCATAAAAGTCATGTTTGCAAATGTTTATTTAACTAGGAAAAAAAAAAAACCTCAGGGTATGTTAGGTTTCAGAAAAGCAGGATGGATAACTATATACATAAAACGATGACTTCGATCATCTAAAAAATAATGTGTCATAAAAACAATCTGAAAGGTAAATGACAAAAATGTTAACAATATTTGTCCCCGGGTGATGGGATTTCAGGTGTTGTTCATTTCCTTCTTTCCACATTTTTGTATTTCCCCTACGTTATGTAATGTGAAAGTGTTGCTTCTAGAGCCATAAAAAGGAAAGATTGGCAGGAGACACCGCTTCACCCAGGCTGAATTGCCTGGATGGGGCGTGGTGGAGTTGGGGTTTTATGGACCGGTTTTATGGTTCCCTTGCTCAAGCTGAAAAGGAACATCCTTCCCAGAAAACTGCCGACAGTGGAGGGGGTGGGACTCTGAGCCCCTTAGACCGGAGTTCATCTCCCACAGCCCCCTCGATGATCAGAAGTAGAAGAGGTGGCCGGGGTTGGGGCAGGGCCGTATGAGTCCCGCAGAGCCCATGTGGTGCCCCCCACTGACAGCCACGTCCGAGGGAACCCTTTGCACCCCTGTCAATGCTCAGGTGGATGCTGTCAATGCTCACCCACTTTCTCTCGGTGGCCGATGGCTTCTTTTCCCGGGACCTGCCGAACCCTCTGAGCGGGAGCAGGCTCAACCTGCGTGTGGAGCAGGCCAGGGAGGAGCCAGGGAGTTTCAGGAGCCACCTGTAACCATGGCCGCTGGTGGGTGATGTCCTGCTCTCTCACCCCTCGGTGCTCTCTGCAGTCTCTCAGGGAACCCCAGTCGGAGCGAGCCCCGGGTGCCCATCGTGGGAGACGGCTCATGGATGTACCGGACATCCATCCCCTTCCCTGCCTCAACTTCCCACTCCCTGGTGCTTCCTGAGATCACTTCCCCAATAAAGTCCCCGCACATAAATCCTTGTGTCACAGTCTCATTCTGGGAAACTCAACGGCTCTGCTCTGACTTTTTGAACATCCTCTGCTCCTCCTCCATCTTATCCCAGGGGCCCAGCACAGGCAAACATCTTGTCCCACTCACTCCTGTCCCGTATCTCTGGCCTGGCCTGCCCTCATGTCTCTGGCTCCCAACACAATGAGCGCCCCATTTCCCCCATGGCCCTAATCTTTGTGCAAAGACCCACCTGCGTTGTCTTTCACGTTTTGCAAAACGGGCAGCCATTATCCCCGGCTTCTCTGCTCCAGCCATTTCCCTGAGGCCAGACATTCTCACTTTGTGTAAGAGGCCCTCAGATGCTGCCCTCCACCCCTCGCTTGCCCCCATGCACTCCCTCTTCCTTTAAGCCTGGTGATGAGGATGGATGCTTGCAAGGAGTTTGCTGGAAACATTCAAGGAGATAACGGATGGACAAGCCAAGCACAGGGCCAGTGCCCGCCAGGTGCCCATGAGTTGGATTGAGTCCTGCTGCTTACTCGGGACCTGGGACCAGGAGGGGGGGATCCAGGGAGGCAGCGCAGACTGGCTTTGTGGGCGGAGGATTACGACCCAAGCTACATTCACAGAGATCATACCGTTGGATGGATTCCCAGTGGCCCCCAAATAGGGTCATGTTTAACTCAACAGACAGCCGACAATCACCTTGGAGTGTTCCAGGATACTGTAGCTATTTTGCCGAGAATAAAAACAAAGACATCAGTAAACATAACAGTTGTTTCTTGACCTTCTGATGGCTTTCCATCTCACTCAAAGGAAAGCCATAAACCACTGGCTACAAATTGATGTGTGCTGGCGTTCTTTTCTTTCTGATCCTATCTTCTCCCCTCTGTCCTGGCTCCAGCAGTGAAACATAGGGTCACACAGGGCAGAGAGAAAGGAGGAAGACAAACAGAAGACAGCCAGAATATTATAATTAGGGTTTCTGAGAAAGAAAACAGAAAAATGGGAGAAAAATTATTCACATGTATGTATTAAAGAAACTTTCCTGAAATAAATATGCAGATTTAATGGACAAAGTACCCCCACCCCACTCCCTGCCCTGCCCCACCTACATACACAAAGCCTGCAAAATAATCCATGCCAAGATATAGTTCCTGAATTTTCCTGATAAGGAAAGGACCTTGGACACATTCAGGTAGAAAAAGCAATTAAGTATGAGGGACAAAGCCAGGCTGACTCTCGATTTTTCTCCAGCACTTTTAATTGCTAGAAACAATGGCAATGAAATTTTGAAGGAAGGAAGGGAGGCCCAAACATGTGAATTCCAGCCAAGTTGACTTTCAGATAGGAAGGCAACAGACAGACATTTGCAGCCAAGGAAGAAATTAGGAACCAGAGTGTCCATGAGCTCTCCATGGGGAAAGAAAATGAGAACAAGAGAAAACCCAGCTGATAGGAGTTCCTGTCACCCAAACGATACATCAGGAGATGGACAAGCTGGTGTCAACAGACTGATGGTGAACACTGAGTCCATTTCAATGTCAAAGTAATTCACAACAAACGTGAGAGTTACAGTTCTGAAATAGAATGCAAGTTGTAGGAAACTCACTATTGAAAACTAGTAAGAATGATCACCAGCTGGTGACAATGGAGGAGTGTTGGAAACATACATAAGGGCACAAACATCCTTTTCATCATTACTCATTCATCGTTCCTTTATTTCAACAAGTATTAGTCAAGTACTTACTATGTGTCAGATCCTGTTCTAGTTTCTGGAGGTAAAACATGGAGCAAGGCAAAATTGCAGCCCTTGCGCACCTCATATTCTGCTGGGCATTGGGACAAAAATTCCTGCTACTTGCTGAGTTTGGGGTCTTGTTCTGGATCCCTCGGCGAACTTCAGAATCCACCAGGCTTGTTCATGCTTCTAAGTGTCCTCTCTGCCTGGAATGCTTGTCCCACCTTTCTATTTTGTTTTGTTGATGCCTACTCCACTTTAAATACTCAGTTTAAGCATTGCCTCTTCCAGGAAGTCCTCCCTGATCTCACACTCTGGCTGAATTAGGTATCCTTCTAATGTGCCTCCTTCAGTCACATCTCCTTCGCCCCTGAGAACTTTTGCTATCTTGATACTTACCACATTTATCGTAATTGGTTTTCATTCAACTGCCAGTTCTTCTAGAAGCTGAGCTATTCAAGGCACAGATTGTTTTTTATGTCTTTGCATTCTGAGCACAGTGCCGGGCGGAAAAATAGGTACTAAATACATTTAATGGATGGATGGATGGTGGTGGGTAAGCTGGTCCCCCTTGTGCACTTATCAACCTCCACAGCCCACACTCCATCTTATTATTGTAAACTAGAAGACTAACCATGTCCCATGCTCTAGATCTTTCATCTTCTCTCCATGGCCCGCTCAATAAAGTCCAAACTCTTCACCGTGATATATATGCCCTCTATGATCTAGTGTCTTCCTTCTTCTCTAGGCTCAAGCCACTTTTCTAGCCACTTCAGCCCCTGACTCAACACAGATTAGCTAGATTAGACAGATTAGACAGGCTCTAAGCCAGAATTACAGCAAACCCCTTGACATGGCCTCTTTCTCCCTCAGATCTTTTTCTCCTCCCTTGGCTCTCTGTTCCCTGTATAACGTTACATCTTTACACCTCAAAATCTTTAGTTTGGTTATGTGTTTACCTACAGGTCCCCTGCACCAGCCTGTGAGTTCCTGGAGAAAATTGTCCTAAATCTTATTCAGAGCAAAGTAGGACACTACTCCTGACAAAGAACAGGTAGGTAGGTACTCAGTAAATACGTCTGAAAATAAAATCGTGTGATAAGCAGAATAATGCCCCCTAAAGATGTCCATATCCTAACACCCACAGCCTGTGACTATGTGACTTTACCTGGCAAAAGAGACTTCACAGATGCAATTAAGTTCAGGATTTTAAGATAAAGACTTTATCCTGGGTTATCTGGGTAGGACCGAGGTAATCACAAGGGTCCTTAATAGCTGGAAGAGGGAGGCACCCAGGCCAGACACATGATGATGGGAGCGGGGGTCAGAGGGCTGCGGTTTCAGGCTCTGAAGATGGAAGTAGGGCCACCAGCCAGGGAAAGCAGGCAGAAGCCTCCAGAAGGACCTAGCCCTGCTTTTAGCCCATCGAGTCCCGTTTAGGACTCTGGACTCCTGGGACTGTAAGATCCTAAGTTTTTTGTTTTTTATTAAAGATTTTATTAATTTATTCAAGAGAGAGAGGAAAAGCACAGAGGAAGAGCGAGAGGGAGAAGCAGACTCCCCGACGTGGGGCTCGATCCCAGGACCCTGAGAACATGACCTGAGCCGAAGGCAGACGCTTACTGACTGAGCCACCCAGGAGCCCCTGGAAGATCCCAAGTTTTAAGGCACTAATTTCGCGGGCATTTGTTACAGCAGCAATAGGACCCCAATATAGAAGTAGTGGTTAACCCTTCTGAGGGAGGGTTCCCCGTCTGTCTCCACTGTGCTCAGCCCACCACGTCTGCGGTCTCATGGAGCGCCTGAGGGCTGACAGAGGTGAGAAGTGACTGTCACATGGGCAGCGAGGGGCAGGTGCGGATTGTAACCCAGGCAGTCTGGCTCCAGAGCCCCAGCCCATAGCTGCTCCCCTTGGATAACAGGGTGCAAGGGACCTTTGGTTCTGTGATCCAGAAATGCACTGGTGGACTGGTTCGGTGTCAGTTCTGAGGGAGGATCTAAAATGATTCTAGCTCCTTCCTAATCCAGACCCTAGAGGCAGGAGCCTCTCCTCGCCTCCTCCATTTCGTACCCTCTTCCTGCGGAGGAAGCCGGCAGCCTGGAGCTGCGGCCGTCTGTCCTTGCTGGGAGCCAAGTGAGCCTGGAGACAGGCTGCACCCTCACCCCTGCCTTCGCCCCCCTCCGCCCCCCAGTCCTTGCCTCCCATGGAGGAGGGGAGGCGTTAGGGTGCCAAGTTGGCCTCGGGCACTGGCCAGGTGGGCTGTGGCTTTTCCCAGAAATCTTCACACCGTGCCAATCTTCTCCTGGAATCTGGGCTGCCCACCGTGCCACACAAAGTGGTGGTTCTGCTGCTCTGATCAGCCTCCACGAGAGCAGGCAGCCCCCGGGCCTCGGGGCAGAAGGGGGCCAGCGGCGAGCACCCGCCGGTATCCGCTTCAGAGCCCGTGCTGGAGACCTGCGTCCTCAGAGCCCGGGGGCGGGGGAGCACAGTGGACCAGGAGGAAGGGTGAAGGGCTCACGAGCACATGGAAAATGTGGTCTCCCCGCCCCAGCAATCAAAGAAACACACACCGGTTACCCGCTGGATTCGCAAAGTTCAAAATGCTAGTACTCAACGGCTCTCGAATGTCCTGGAACACATTTTCTAGAGATCAATTTAGTATTGATTTATCATATAGTATTTTTAAAATGTATTTATTATGTAATACATATTATTTTGAAAACTTCTTACTCTCTAACCCACTAATTCCATCTCTAGGGAATCATAATAAAAAGGGAAGCAAAACCAAAATAGGCATCTGGATAATGATTGATGTAGAAGAATCATCACCACACAGTGTGATTTATAAGAATAAAAAAAGGAACAAAAGAAATGTCAAAAATTAGGGGATCAGTTCCATAAATCTTGGTAATCTCAGTATGCTGAATAATGAAGATTTTTATAGGACTTCATTATTTTTTTTTACTTTATTATTTATTTCCTTTTTTTTTTTTTTTTTAGAGAAAGAGACCTCACAAGTGGGGTGTGGGGCAGGCAGAAGGAGAGAGAGAGAGAGAGAGAATCTCGAGCAGGCTCCACCCCCAGCATGGAGCCTGATGCGGGGCTCGATCCCATAACCCTGAGATTATGACCTGAGCCAGAATCAAGAGTCAGACACTTAACTAACTGAACCACCCAGGTGCCCTGTTCTTTATAGGATTTTAATAAGCATGAGAAATTTTTCTGAGACAGGATTATGTGAAAATAAAATACAAATGTGTATACACTGTGTAATTCAGTAAGGATATGCATGTACCTACACACCCACACACATATTTTTTAAAAACTGCACCAGAATGATAAGCGTGGTTATCTCTGTGCTTGGGTTGTGGTTTTTATTTTCTTTCTTATAATTATCTGTGTTTTCCAAAGTAACATTATATCAAGTTTATGCTACTTTTAGTTTAATTATTTTTTTTTAAGTAGACTCCACCCGCAGTGTGGAACCCAACATGGGGCTTGAACTCACGACCTTGAGATTAAGACCTGAGCTGAGACCAAAAGTGGGATGCTTAACTGACTGAGCCACCCACGTGCCCCGAAGTTTATGCTACTTTTAAACCAGAATAAACAAGTGCTATTAACTTAACCCGTATTAGAGATGCACTGTCTCGTTCATTCACGACATGCACCAAATGCCTATTGTGCGGTGAGCACCAATCAAGTCAGGAGCCAGCCAGAGGGGAAGCCCTTGTGCAAACCCCTTCGAGAAGCTCTCGGGTTTTTGAAGGAGGCAGCAGCTGCAGCGGGCCTAGGTGACCTGGAACCTTTAGTGAACATCTTTTCTGATTAAAAGAAACAGTTCTACCCATGAGCTCTGCCAACACCAGTCCATTAAGCAACTGGCCCTGGGGTGAGCCAGCTGACCTCACCTTGGAATGGGCCTCAAACGTGCCTTCCCGGGAAGGACTCCAGGCCCCTAGGGAGGGCCTTCATATTTTTAGAAACAAAACCAATCAACAACAGGCAAAAGCGTATTCTGCCTCCACTTTTCAGGGGCCTGGTCCTGACTTTCAGAAACCCAGCTCTGATCTCACAAGGCTCCGTCACAGAGCCCTCCCTCGCCTACCCGGGCAGCCCTGGGTGTCCCAGCACCAGGCACTCTTCCCGTCCTCTTTCCAGCGGTGTAGACAGCTCCCTTTCCCTGGAAGGCCTGGCCTGCCCATAGGAGGTTGAGAGCCAGGTGTAGGAGCCAGAGACCTGAGCCTGAATCCAGCCTCGACCTTTGAGCAAATTACTAACTTTGAGTATGACCTTTGAGCAAATTACTAACCCCTTTAAAGCTCAGTTTCTTTGTCTAAAAAATGGGCATAATCCAGTGCTTCTTTCAAGAAAAGGAATTTATGGGTGCTCATCAATTTGATAAGCATTTCCCGAGTTCTTGCTGTGTGGGGCCCAGCAAGACACAGAAGAGGCTGTGCCCATAAACCACACTCGGAAAAAGAAGAAAAAAAGCCCTGATTCGTGGCCCTCGCCAGTTTCCGTGGTGTGAATACTCCCACTGTCATCGATTTCAAGCTACCAACAGTCAAACGGGTTGGCAAGACTCCTGCATATTTAACCAGCGGTTTTCAGGATCTTATGAGCTTCTTCCGACCATTCCTCCCCAGAGGAAAAACTTGGTTCTGGTCTTCATGGGCTCACGGTTTCATGGGAAGAAACTAAGAGCTATTTGTAAAATTATTGAATATCTATCTGTCCTACCTCTAGACTAGTGGCATCAGGGTGGCAGGAACAACTGTTTACTTTTGAGAAAATTTTTCCTCACCGTGTTATCCTCAGTCCTGGCAGATAGCAGGTACCTAATAACATGTGTTAGATGAATGAATAAATGTCTTCAATAAAAAACAAAATGTGTGAAAGTGAGCTGAATGCAGAGGTGGAGAGGAATAGGGGACGAGTCTCTCCATAGACAGCCTCCCTGGGGAAGAGATACCTAGAAATTAAAGAAACTATGTATCTAAAGGATGTAGCACGTGGCCGCTATATAGAAAGTACTCACTACGTGGTACCGAACGTTTCCTTTCTTTGTTCTTTGCAACCAAATATCATGAACACCACAGTTCAAATGGCTCCACTTCTTGTCACAGTCGCCTCTGACTTCCTGCCCTCTACCTCTGCCCTCTGTGGAGACCCCCACAGTGGCCCTGCCACAGCTTCCCGGAGGGGTCTCTCTCTCAACCACAGCCCTGGTGGCTGAGCTGAGGCCTCTGCACATTTCCGCATCCATGCTCTGGAATGTTCCAGCATGGAGCATTGGGTCTTCTCTCCATCAGAGGTGGCCCCGGGAGCCTGCGGACACTGGGAGGAAGGCTACAGGGTTAGAATTGGCTTGTGTGAGGCCACAGATCTGTTCTGGGCACAGCCCGGGTGATGAAGACCTGGCTAGATTCCTGGCTATCACCTTGGGGAAATCTCCACCAGCCTTGGGAATTCAGTTTCCTAATCTGTAGAAGAAGGATTTAGGCCCAAGAGTGTCTGTGCCTCCTTCCAGCCCTAACATGTTATGATGATATCAGGAGACACTCTCCTAAATGTCTTTGAAGTCTTCAAACTCTCCGGACCTCAAGAACAAGCTGTACCTTGTACATGGCCACAAAAAAAGAGCCTTTGGCAAGAACACACACTCTAGACCCCTATGTCCTGGTAGAAGACAGGTTTGAGGAATAGGGATGTCTCCCTGACCCTATCACCTCTCTTACTTTTCTCCCCATTGCTCCCCATCTCCCCAGTGGTCAGCCTCCCTGGAACACACTGTCCCCTCCAAGTGGCTCCCAACACATCTCAAGCCAACAAGCATGCCCATATACGCCAATCCTTTTTTTTTTTTTTTTTTAGATTTACTCATTTATTTTAGAGAAAGGGCACTAGTGGGAGGGACAGATGGAGAGGGAGAGGGAGAAAGAATCTGAAGCAGACCCCGTGCTGAGTGCAGAGCCGGAGCGGGGCTCTATCCCAGGACCCTGAGATCGACACCTGAGCTGAGTCAGACGCTGCAGGGACTGAGCCAGCCAGGCGCCCCTGACGTCAATCTTTCCTTACTACCCCATGTGTGGAAGTCTTATCTCTGCTGGAGAACATCTAGCCGTGGGCAGCTCCCTACTTTACAGAATAAGGCTTTCCGTTGCCGGGGAGCTCTGGGAGCATGGGGTGAGGCCATGCAGCTGGGGAGCAGAGCAGGGAGCCAAACTCTACTGAACGCTTTCTCTGTGCCAGCCACACGGAGACAGCTTTCTAGAAAAATCGTGTCCCGACTTGGGGCGGCATGGCTAATTATTCTCATTTTAGACACAAGGAAACTGATGCTCTGGGACACTGAGCCACTTGTTTGAGGACACACAGATGCTTGGTACACCTGCCACCACTGAGGTGACAGTCCCTGGGTCATGCCCACCTTGAATGTGCCCCTCTCCCACCCAGCACACCTCTCTTAGAGGCTCCGGGCCTCTGGGAACCCTCAGGGTAAACTCAGGTCACTTTTGTTGTCCTGGGACTAAGGGGAAGGAAACCTCTCATTTATTGGGTACTTCTTAGGCACCCCAAATTCTCTCAACTGCCGTTCTTCCATTGTATCATATTCTCCTTGCTCATCGCAGGCCATAGAGTTAATGGTTAAGAAGCATTTGTTGAACGGACAAAGGCGTGTCCCTTGTAGACACAGACCGGGAGGCTCCAAGAGGCTGGGTGACCCACAGCTAGTGAGGAGACCTGGGCCCTGAAGCCAAGGCCAGCCGGCTCAGGGCTCAAGCATGTCTCCACAGGAGGCCACCTCTTCTCAACCATGTCGGATTTGTCCCCTGCCTGAAGTCCCTGGGGAGACGGGGGCCAATCAGCTGTGTTTGGAAAAGGCAGGTGTGGAGGCCTCAGGACCCCAGTTACTCATTACCTTTGATTAAATGCTGATATCGCAAACCCTCATAAATAGGCCAAGGAGTGCTAAGTCACCAAAAGGCCAAGCCAGATAAACAAAAACCTTACTGATTAACCAGCCCTGCTTTCCAGGCCTACCAACTCCTCTGCCACCCCAGAGAGGCCAAAACTGCCACCTTGGCCAAGGTGGCCAAGGCTCAAAGCCTGGCCTTGTGTTCAGGCCCAGCTGTCAGGAATCCTGAGAACCAGCAGCGCCAAGTGCCACTTGACTTTGGTGCCAACTCGTGGAGTCTCCAAAAGTCCCCGTTGAGGGTATTTTTCAGGGAAGGCATCCTTTGAGTTCTGCTTCCTCTGACCCCAGGAGAGCCCCTGTGGGGAAACTGGCTTTCCTACCCCCTACCTCTGAGTACTTGGGGCGTGGCTGTCTCCCGTCCCACTGGACTGGGGGCCTCAGCTACCACCTCTACCCTGGCGTTTAAGCTGGATCGGAGTCAGGGACACTGGCAAACATCCTCTGGCATGCCCATGATGAGCCCACAAGTATTCTTGGCTTCAAAGTTTTCATGCATTCTACATGTGGAGAAACAGAAAAAGGGGAGGAAACTGGCCAAGGAGAGGAGCAAACAACCACTGAACAGTTCTGGAATCTTTCAAGAGCCCCCACAGCTCCATCTTAGCTGATGCTTGCATGCATTTCCTGGGCCTGCTATAACAAGCTCCCATGCTTAGGGGCTCCACACAACGTGAATGTGTTGTCTTATCGTCTGGGGGGGCCAGGTGTCTGAAATGGGTCTCTGGGCTAAAATCAAGGTGTCAGCAGGACTCCGTTCCTTCTGGGGGGCTCCAGGGGAGAATGCATTTGCCTGCTGTCCCCAGCTTCCAGAGGCTGCCCACTACTGCTTGGCTCAGTGTGATGTCACTCTGGTGTCACATCTGTGTCTGGGACTCTGCTTCGCCTACGTCCCTCCTATACATGCCCTTGTGACGCCGTTGGGCCCACCCAGGTCATGCAGGATGATCTTCCCATCCCAAGATCCTGAACGTCATCCTATCTGCAAAATCCCCTTTCCTTGTAAGGTAACATGGTCCCGGTTTCTGGGGTTAGGACACGGACATCTCTGGGGAGGAAGCCATTCTTCCGCTGAGCACGGTGAATTTGAGTGCTCTTTGCAATGATCACTGACAGACACTATGTCCTGAGGTCACCAAGCTTCCTTCCCACTGACTCACAGGCATGGGCATTCTGAACTTTTCCTGCTGTCTGGGAGGGTGACAATATGCCCCTGTCAGTCTCCTGGGGGCGGGGGGGGGGGTTGCTTCCTCACTCTTGGATCTTGATGGAACTTTGGCTTCTATTGTCCGCCATGACTCCTCTCTCAGCCCTGGGTTTGGAACTAGACTTGGCTATGCCAAGGTCACGAGGGACCTTGGAAAAACTACTGCTGCCTTCAACCTCCGTTTCCCCCTTGCAAAAAGGGTCCATGACATCTCCTCCCCAAAGCGATCATGAGGATGGGTTGAAGCGGTAAACTCTAATTCAGATAACTCAAATACCCATAAAGGCCCCCTTGCCCTTTGGAAGGAGGATAAGATCTCTGGGGGATGCAGCCCAGAGTCTGCCACTCCCCGGCTTATATCCACCAGGGGCTTCGGCAGCACTCCCAGCTGAGATCGAGCACCCCCCACACACACCCCTGCAGACACGGCACGGTCCGGCCCTGGCCAGCTCTCCACCCTCACCCCAGGTTGTCCACACTGGCTGCTCTGGTTCCTTGAACACACCAACCAGGCCCACCTTCTGGGACCGGTCCTTGCTTTCCCTGCCATGCAGAGCACGCATCCCCAGGAGTGTGGACCCTCTTGCCCTTTAGATCTTAGCTCAGGTCCCATCTCTTCAGACAGGCCCAACTCGCCCGCACAGTGTGATCGGTTCCCCACTTAACTCCCTGTCACCGTCACCATACCTCCCTTCTTTCCTTCAACCCCTTTGCCTCACTTCTCCTCCTGCTGGGCGCCCAGCTGACCACACCTGCCCACCTTCCGGCCCTGGGCTGTGCCCGTGTGACTGTGCCCTTGATAATGGCCTGGGCAGGAGTGATGTGCTCTGTTCGCAGGGTTGGCTTCTAAGAATCTCCCGCATGGTCCTCTCTGCTCCCCCACCCCTGTCTGTAAGGCTGGGAGGCCCCAGCCGATGGGGAGACGTGTGGCACGATAGAAGAGCCGTGCCCGCAAATCAGGGAAGACCTGATAAATATCCATGCTCGATTTCTCTGCGAGTAAGAAATGCACTTCCAGTGTGTGAGGTGCTGAGATTTCGGGGTTGTCGGCCGAGGCTGACCTTTGTATTTGCATTTCCTGGTTTACTGTCCATCTCGCTAAAATGCCCACTCCGTGAGGCAGAGCCCCAGGGCTGTCTGGGTCCCTGTTGACACCTCGGCTCCTGGCACTGTCTCTGGGCACAGGTAGGCGGACGACCAAAGCCTATCGAACAAAGGAATAGATGAGTGAACAAATAAAATTGGCCTGGCTCTCCTTTCTATACTCTGGAAAAATCCAAAGCCCACCCCAAGCTTTTGCAAATTCCCAGGCCCTTGGGCTCCAGGGCTCAGGGTTGTGGCTTTTTGCCACCCTTTCTGCCGGGTTCCTTACATTTAGGTGTCTTCATTCCGTCTTACCCGCATGACGACAGGCCGCACGTGGAACCCCATCCCCTTCTGTGTGCCCCTGTGGGGGAGCCCCACGCACACGGGTGCGCACGCACACGCCGGCCCAGGCCTTTGTGGGTCCTGGGTACTTGACTTTGGTCTGCGGAAGGCAGAGGACCGCATTCCCCCGCCGCCATGCACACAGCTTCCAAAGGAAGTCAACAACCCGGTTTCAATTTCTCACGCTCCCCACCTCCATCCAGACATTTCCACTGCCATTTCAGCCACATGTTCCAACGGCCTGTGAGTTCCCTGGTTTCTGTTTCCTCTTCCTCCTCTCTCTCTCTCTCTGCTTGCAGCGTGCTGTACTTTTTTCCCCGGTTGCGACAATATCTCCCATTGCCTCCCATTGTGCACACTCTGAGCTCTGTGACCTCCCACCCTCCCGTCCCCACCTCCTGACTCTGGGCAGCCTGTGACTGCATCCGCCAGGGAGAGCGAGGAGGGAGCAGTAGTCATTTCTGAGCCCAGGCCAACAAAGGCAAGGTGGCTTCTGCCTCTCCCGCGGGGACCCTTGTCTCTTGGAAGCCTGGGCTGACACGCGACAAGTCTGGCTCTCTCGAGGCCACCCTCCCCTGCAGAAGCCCAGACCACCTAGTGAAGCCATGCCCGAGGCTCTGGTCGCCTGCCCCAGCTGAGGCTGCCTCGGCCACCAAGCTGGCCCGTGCACATGCCTTTTGATGTTTCCAGCTCCCTGATGTTGTGACATTCTGCTGAGTCTTCCCAGCTGAGGTCCAGGCATCGTGGATCAGACCCAAGCCACCCTTGCGGGGCTCCATCCCAATTCCCAACTCACTGAATTACTGAGCATAATCAAATTGAGGGTTTCCACCCCCAGGTTTGGGGGTGCTTTGCTATCCATTAACGTAGAAACTGGAACGGCTCTTTCCTGCTGTCTCAGAGGCAAAAAAAAAAAAAAAAAAAAGAAAGAAAAAATGTTCCCCTGATTTTCTTAAGCCTGGCAAGTTAGCTGTTTCTTTTGTTGTTTGTCTCTGCCCTCAGGGTCTCAGATTCCACCCCAAGTGTCTTGTTAAGGTATTTTTCTAAACAAAACTTCTCTCTGAGAGGTGTTCTGATGCCAGCAATTAAGATAGCAAAGCGTTTTATGTCTGCCAAGTGTCTGAGTGCTTGGCGCATACATATGCTCGATTAATGTTATTTTGAAATTCTGTATTCTTTTTTGAACTCCCGGGGAGCTGGAAGGTGAATAAAAGGCTGGGGTAAGGGAGTAACTTTTGGATTCCAGAAATAGGCATTTGGCTCCTTCCTGCCCAGGCATTTATATGAAGCAGGATCCAGCAACAAAAGAGCCCTTATCAGGAAGTTTAAGAGAGACAATTAATACAGAGAAACAGGTACAATGGTGTCTTGAAGACTTGAGAAGACTTCCATGGAGGGTTGCTGGATAAAAGACAGGAAGGCTAGTTAAATTGGCATTTCAGATAAAAATGAATTTTTTTTTCCTGTAAGTATGTCCCATGCATATTTGGGAATACTTATTCTTAAAAAAGGACACGTCGTTTGTCTGAAAAGAAAATTGAACTGGACATCCTGCATTTTTATTGACCACGCCATGGGGTTCTTTGCTTAGCAACACAGAAAGCATCTCTTCCTGGGGTGGGGGGCAAGGGAGGAGGGGCTGATACCAGGGTCCGGGGGCTGAGGCTGACCCTGGAGCTGGCACCCTGCCAGGGCTCTGCCAGCCTGGGGCTGCGACCAGGGAAGGGATGGAGCCACTGCAGAGATGTTACCTGAAGCAGACGGAGAAACGCCCTTGCTCCCCCCTTCCTCCTGCACCCCCCCCATCCCTCAGGGCCTCCCATGGCTGAACCCAGCCCACAGCATGGGCCAAGGAGCCTGGGAAATGTAGTTTGCAAGGGTCAGCCCTCGGGGACAGAGTAGACAAGGGTCCCTTGTCTGCACGATACATTTCATCATGCTTATCAAAAACATATCAGACTTCAACCATTTCTTGAGCCCTCACAATGTTTGTGGCGCCATATTAAGCAATTCATAGGCATTTTGTCATTCGATCCTTAACCAAACTGAGGAAGGCGCGATTCTTTTCTACATTTTACCCATGAGGACGTTAAGCCTCAGAGAGATTAAGAAATGTGCCCACATGCTACACAGGAAGTATGTATGTGTCAGGCTCAGGTCTTTCCTACAGCAGCAGGAGGTGCTTCAGCCCTCTGGGCAGGTAGGGAGAAGGGCAGAAGTCAGAGAACAGGGGGCAACATCAATTCACCCGGACTGTTGGGTCCTGAAAGGGGCGCCATCTTGATCCGCGTCCACATGCTTTGGCTAATGCCTGAAATGCCTTCTCATTCTCGCTCTTCCCAAAGGCATCAAATCCACTTGCTCTTGCCTTCCAACACCCAAAACGTACATGTTGGCAGCCACATGGGGGAGAAAACAGCAGAATGTAATCGTTAAGAGCCTGAGCCCTGTAACCAGGTGGCCGATTCCAATCCTGACTCTGGTGTTGACTAGCCTGTAACTTTGGGCAAGTTATTGAATCTCTCTGTGCCTGTTATTCTTCATTTATACAAGGGGGCTGATGATGATGATGATGATCTCCATGAGGATGATGGTGATGTCTACAGGACAGTCATGCAGATGGCTCATTGCTCCAGACTGCTTCTATGTGTAACAGGTCAGCAGGAGCCCTGCCCATTGATGTGAAGGTCAGTGAATTCACCCGTGGGAGACGCTGGTACAGTGCCTGGCCCATCGTTTGCACCCAGTAAGTTACTACATACATTCCAGAATCAGCTATGCACAGGACAGTGTGCTAAGCTCTGAGGGTACAAAGTTAAAGTCTCTGTGTACAGAGCGATAGGGAGGTGAGAGGGACAGGGAAGCACACCATTTTAGGGTTAGGGTTAGGGCAAGTCTCATAGAGGATCGGAGCAGGAAAGGCCTTGGGGGATCAGGTCACCCAGACTTCTTCTTTTATAGATGAGAAAATGGGGGTCGGGGAAGGGACAGGGAGGTCCTAGTGCTTTCCAGGGGGTTGGGAATGACGCAGGGAGGACTCTCTGATCTTCTGACCTAGGCCCCGGCCCTTCACATTCTGCATCAACACCTCCCTTCACCCTGCTGCCCAGCCATCTGGTATTTTTTTTTGAAACGATGCCTTTTTCCACTCAGCCCGCATAATCGAGCACCTGCTCGCTGCCAGGCACAGCGCTGGACACGGAGAACACAAGAGCTCACCTGTGTCTGATTAAGAGCTCCCCATGGAATGAGGTAGACAGAAAGGTGAAGGAATAATTCTGTAGAATAAGCGTGCCGGCTGTCCTGGGGGCCCTGGAAGCCTGATGAGCCCTGGGATGAGGGATGCAAAGGGGGAGGGGGTGATTCATCCTCCAGCCAAGGCTGAGAGGACAGCAGATGGCTTTCCAGTGGTCCAGAGGGCTGCTCCATCCCAGTCCAGCCAGCGAGCATAACAGCAGGAGAGGAGGCAATCCATGTGTGGCCAGAGCCGAAGGTTGGAGGTAGGGGCAGGAGGGGGAATCCGTTTTCCAGGGAGCCCCGGGCTCAGGGAAGAGTGTGACCAGTCTGCCCAGCCCTGCTGCTTCTGACACCCCCGCTCAGCCGCGCGTACGTGCAGCAGACCAGGACACGGCCACAGCCTCACAACACTGAGCCGGGGAGGCCGTGCACGCATTTGCCATCTTTAATAGGAAAGTTCAGCTGGTAAAGGGAAGCCACGTTTATGTAACAGGAAGCTTGATTTCCAGGACATGCAATGCAATCACAGCCCTATTTCTGGAACAATTCTACGGGCTCTAATTTCTTTAGAAAACTCCAGTGAAACCCCACAGGCCAGCAGACAATGGAAGGGTTCAGCTTTTCTCTTTCGTTGTTCTTGGTTCTTGTATCCCAAAAGCCGGACTGCGGGGAATGTGTAACCCGCACCCCTGAGTTCAAATCACCACCATCGGACACAGGGCTGGACAGCTGCCCCAAAACGGGGCCCAGAGGGGTCTCATGCCTCCCTGACTTCGGGCCATGGGCCCAGAGATACAGACACCGGCCCCTAGATTCTTGCCAAAGCCGGACAGTCTGATCTTTCCACTGCTGCTAAGACCCCAGAGACTTTGAGCAAGTTGTCTATTCACCCTGAGCCTTGGTTTCCACATCCATAAAAAGGGATTATTATTAATACGTATTCTGCCACCTCATAGGGCTCATCTTATCAAATGAGAAGATATAGGGGAAAAAATTTATGTATTAGTATTTTAATTTTTTTTTAGTTTTTTTTTTAAATTTAGGTGAAATCCGTTTAACAAATAATCAACATTTTAAGACGCACTACCCAGTGGCATTTAGTACTTTTATTGTTCTGCAACCACCATCTCTATATAGTTCCAGAATCTTTGCATCAACCCAGAATCTAACCCTGGGCCCATGAAGCAGTCACTCCCATGGCCCGCCCGTGGCCGCACGGTGCCCGCCAGCCCTGGCCACCACTGCTCAGCTTTCCGTCTCTATGGATTCACAAATTCCAGCTATTTCACATAAATAGAATCCTATAACATGTGGCCTTTTGTGTCCGGCTTTGTTCACTTCATATGATGTTTAAATATCAGGTGCATCCACATCATGACATTTATCAGTACCTTATTCCTTCTTATGGCTGAAGAATATTCCATTGTATGGACACATCGCGATCTATCCACTCTTCTGTTGAAAGACAACTAGGTGGCCTGGACCTTTCAGCCCTTGTGAATAGTGCGGCTAAGAACATTCACGTCCATATGTCTGTATACCTGTTTTCAGTTATTTTGGGTATATACCTACGAGCAGGATACCTGGGCCATATGGCAATTCCATGGAACTTTCTGAGGAACCACCACGCTTTACTGCGTGGCAGGTCCGTTTCCACTTGCAGGGGACAAGCATTCCAGTGCTTCCACATCTTTGCCCACATTTGTCATTTTCTGTCTTTTTGATTACAGCCATCCCAGTGGGCGTGAAGTCGAAGCAATCAAAGTCCTGACTAACGATGTTGAGCATCTTTTCCTGAGCGCATTGTCCATTCGTATAACTTCTTTGGAGGAATATCTATTCAAATCCTTTGACAGTTTTTATAAACTGGATAATTGGGTTGTTTACCTTTTTGTTGTTGAGTGGTAGTTCTTTATATATTCTGGAAATTATCGGGGAGATGATTTGGAAATAATTTCTTCCATTCTGTAGGTTTTTTAAAATAATTTATTTTTAGTACCAGTTAGAAATAATTTAAAAGAAAACTATTATGTATTGGTAGCTATAACATTCCCTCATCTGTCTTTCTCCTTCCCTAGCCCTTTTTTCCTCCTTCTGTTTATTCTTGCTCCTTCTCCTTCTCCTTCTCCTCCTCCTCCCCCTTCCCCTCCCCTCCCAATTCGTCTCCCTCCTCTCCCCTCCCCCTCTTTCTTCTTCTCCTTCTCCCCCTCCTCCTCCTTCTCCTTCTTCTCCAGTAAGAGATTCCAGTCATAACTTTCAGAAGTTTTCAACTCCTTTGGGATGCCTGGATGGTTCACAGAGGAACATTGCAAACTGTTCCTTTATGGAATAATGGAGCTGGTCGTCCTCCAAGTGATCCGTGATTCCCACCCATTTGAGGACCTTGAGCCTGGGAGTGCAGCAAAGCCCTGCCCGAGTCTTGGCCAGGAGCGAGCCCCAGCAATGGAAACCTGGGCCTTACCATCATAGATCCCTTCCATTCAAACCACTTAGCTCCTCACACTTGCACTGTGGGAATGCAGGGTGGTTGCAGTCACGAGGTGCTCACTGTCCAGCTGGGAGATAGCGGTGGGACTGTGTGCAGAGCTGGGGAGTGCAGAGGGGCTTTAGGCCGGCCTCCGCAGTCCCAAGTCCCGCCCTGCCTGCCTCTGACTCATGGGGTGTTGTTCTCAGCCAGATATTTCACTTGTCAGCTCGAGTTTGCTCACCTGTTGCCGGCTGGGTGTTGCTCAAGGAGAGCAAGAATGTAAAGCACCTTATAAAATATGCATTTTATGTAAATATGCTTTCAACCACCACACCTAGCATTCTTTTGGTGACGGCACTTTAGATTTCCCTACTCAGTCTGGTCTGCACCCTTCAGTGCTCTGCATTTTCCTGAGGATAAAGCCCAATATCCCCCAGATTCCCAAGAGAATGGGATCCTGCCTCCCTTCCTCAGTGTCATGAGCACCTTCGGCTTTGTGATTGTGCCACACTCCTCACCTCCGGGCCTTTGCACACGCTCCTCCCTCTGCCTGGCACCCCCTCCCACCCCTTCCTTGCTTGAGTCACCATCCTCACCCCTCACATCTCACCCGAGTGGCCTCTTCCTCCAGGAAGTCTCCCTTGATCTCCCTAGACAGGCTCAGGCCCTGGGCTCCAGGGAACTCTGAGCTCTGTAGCCACACGTCACACTGTTTTCTTTTTCTTTTTTTAATTTTTTATTGTTATGTTAATCCCCATTCATTACATCATTAGTTTTAGATATAGTGTTCCATGATTCATTGTTTGACGTCACACTGTTTTCTGATGGCTTGTTTGACCATCTCCACCAGAAAAACAAGATGGTTACATCAGGGAAGTAAAGAACGTCCTCCCACGGCTGTCACAGTGCCCTATACCCCACAAATGTGGGTGGATGAATAAATATGGTCCCTAACCCCAGGCTGTCCTAGGACATCTGAACCCCCAGGCAGGGGCCAGACCGAGGTATAACGCACATGGGGCCAGTTGGTATGTGCAGAGTCTGGCTCTCTTCTCATCTGACCGCCCTGGAGCCCTCCCAGCCAGCCTCTGCCCTCACGCCGGCGTGCCCCGGCCTGCTCGGTCCGTCGCACGGGGCCAGGGTCAGGATGCCCCGGACGCTGCCCGCCCCTCCCCTGGCCAGGCCGGGCCACGAAGGAAGCATGTAGCCCATCTCCTCTGTTATGTGGATTAAATGTGTGCTAACCTCAATGGCCGTCCCTCGATCCTGGATTTCCAGGTCCCGTCGCGTGTGGGCTCCAGGGAGAAAGAGGGGATGCGAGTCACGCCTCCATCCAAGTATCCACCAGTCTCTGAGCCTCATGCAGATGGCACCACTATCTTTTTCATGCGGCTGTGGGGAGACTTCAAGGAGAAAAGGCCTGATAAATGCCTGGCAAACAGAAAGGATTCAGACAGCGGTAACACTGCCCCGTTTGCCTTGCACGCACTCCGTCACTCAAATACACACATGCCCATTTTACAGGTTAAGAAACGAAGGTTCCCAGAAATCAGGATTTCCCCCTAGCTCACAAAGCGAATGAGTCACGGAGAAGGGCCGCAGCGGGAAGCCAGCAAAATTCCAAGATCTGGTTGTCCGTCCGGCCCACAGGCCCACAATGTCGTGTGTGGTGAGCGCACAGAAAACTTTCAGCCACTCCACGCTCGCTTGGGGGTTTTGACCTGTTCCAGCTGGGCCAATGCTCTTCCTCCTGACCCAGTTCTCTTGGCTGAGTGCAGAGATATCCGTCTCCTTATCTGGAGGGTTTTGGAATTGATACTTAAAGCCAAGTTTTTTGTTTTTTTTTGTTTTTTTTTTTTAAAGTTCTGATGGGTGTGTGTGTTTTCTCCTGTGGTTTTCATCTGCTTTCTGGGGCCCTACAAAACGCTGAGTGGGAAGCTGTTTGCGGGGGGCGGTGGGGGGGCGGTGGAATCCATTACGCCCTCTGGTGGTTGCCATCGCTGGGTGGCCCGGTCAGCGCTCTCGGCCAAGGTCACAACAGGAAGCTTTTTGGCAGCTTGGGCTTTCCCAGGGCAGGACCTGTTCTACCACCTGCAACCAGCCCGCGGGGGCTCGTCTCCAAAGTGCTTCAGTCTGGAGCAAAGCTGACAGTCCCCTGGCCCCCTGCTCTTGTGGGAAACGGAGGTTTCTCATTCTCAGCCAGGACTCAGGAACTCAGGACCTTGCTTTTGAAGTCTTGGGTACACCCCTTCCTTGCTGGCACGTTACTCCACCTCCTAGGGGTTCAGCCTCCTCATTAAATTCTCCTCTAGTGGGGGATTGTGCGTCTTGGCAGGATTGATGCAGGATTAAATGAGATTAATGTAGGCAAAGCATTTGGCCCATGTGGACCCACTGCGAAAGGGAACCATGGTCATTAACAATCTCCCACTTTTCCTGTTGTTGCCGCTGTCTGGCTACCTGCCTATCCCCCCCTTTGGACTGTGGTCTCCTGATGGCAGAGACCTTGTCTTGTCCAGCCCCAGCCCCAGCCCCCAGGGTCCCTTGGTGGGTATTCATCAAATGAAATGTATGTAAACATAAAGTGTATTAGTTCTCCCCACTATCGCATGAGGCAGATAGATCAGGAATCATTCCCACTTTTGCCGAGAAGCCCCATGTCTGGATCTAGGTCTTGGACTCCCGGGGCGTGTGGGGGCCCGTGATCCAACCAAGCCCTCTTCATGGGGGGCCTTCAGGGGGAAGAAAGCTTCAGGAATCTACACATCTACACCAACCAGAGCTCCCTGTTTTGGATAAAGGTTCAGGAAAGCCAGTCCAGAGGTTATAAAACATGGAGGGGGAGGAGTTCTCAGAAGTCATGAGCAGCTACAGGAAGGCGAGGCTGGACATGGGCAGATCCGCAGACACCCTCAGGGCATTCAGCTTTCTGTAGTGTAGTTTACACAATCGGTAAGCTTCTGGAAGGCTTGAGAAAAGATGTTCTCAGTTGATAGCAATCACAGCCCCTGGCTCTGGTCTTCTGTGCTCCAGGAAGTGTACCAGGCACACAGAGGGAGCTCCCCGGCCTTGCCAAGAGGGAGGCTCACTGCCCGGACCTTGGAGGCATGCCTGGGGGTCCTGAGGCCCCTGCTGCCGTCCCAGCCCCTGGCTGCTTTCCTCTGGCTCCCAGCAGCAGCTGCTGGAATGAGGACCACGTCCCTAGGGGCCCACACTTATGGTTCTGGACTTTACACCCCCCCATTCTCCCCAAACCTTTCTCTTGCTGCACCTGCCATCTGGTTACACCATTGTCCCTTCGTGCCCTGGTACCCGCCATCTTGCTGCCCACTCTCCCTCATTCCTGGTGGACTTTGCAAATTCGTTAAGTGTGTTTCTACCCAATTTGTGCCTTTATTCCGGTGACTTTAGTGTCCCTGGGGAGCTCATGTATAGAACCTGCCCTTCTGGGCCCTGGACATCTACACTCCCTCCACTTCCTCCCTCCACCTTCTGGCTCACCATCACCTGGAACAATTCCATCCTGAAGGCCACTCAGACACCTCATGCCTCATTTCTCCCTAAAGTCCTCTTGGCCCTGGCCTTGGGGCACCACAGAGCCCCAGGGACCTGTGGCCTCTCTATTCACTCCTTCTAGTCTCCTTGTCCTGTTCCTCCTCCTGAGACTGTCCCTACTCACCTCTTGCAGTTTCTCATCCAGACCCACAGCCTCCACGGTCTATAACCTGGCAAGGTCCAAGTCTCTGTGTCCAAGGGGCAGGGGTCATAGGGCCACAATCCCGCCTTCTTGCAATGAGCTCTGCGCTAACAGAGAGATTGATTCAGGAGCCTATTGCTACTTGTACTTTGGGTCCGGCTGAATTGGAGAACACGGCTTAGAATTGCGGCAAAAGATCCAGTTTGCTCTTGCTTATCTCATCGAGTTGAGCTGACTTTTCTATCCCTGGATGTGGCCTCCCATCTGCAGCAGGCAGGCCAGCCTGGAGTGAGCCCCTTGGAGCCCCGGAGATGGGAGCCAATATGGCGGTGGTTTCCTGAGCTCCTCGTTGCTGCGTTCACATGGTGGTAGAGGAGGTGGTGGGAGTGGAGGGGGGCAGTTTCTTTTGTCTCTTCTTACGAGGGCACTAATCTCATCCTGGGTCCTACCCTCATGACCTGCTCTAAACCTGATCACCTCCCAAAGGCTCCTGTCCAAGTAGCATCAACATATGAATTTGGGTTAGGGCTTCAACATATGAATCTAGGGGACACGATTCAGTCCATAGCAGTGGGTTGGAGTTGAATACAGCCCGTCTCTGAATCATTCCGTGTGCTCGCAGAGTGTTAGGTGTAGCCAGCATTTCTGAGAAGCAGGTTACCTGGGATTCACCTATCCTGTGAGGACCCAGTGTTTCAGCTGAAGATGACCAAGAAGGCTTCACCTTGTTCTACGGGGCTCCAGGGCGTGGGCAGGTCCAGGGTGGGCATTAGAGGGGACGGAGCGAGAGGGGCACATGAATACATCAGCATCATCCTACAGATGGTTATTGTGTCAGGACCTGAGCCCCACAGGTGCCTCTACTTGGTAGGTGTTGAGTCAGTGAACAAAGGAGCAGCAGAAACAGAGGCGGGTCCTTCCCCAGCAGGTGCAGAGGGACCCTTGAATCAGTCGGGGGCATTTCCTCGCCAGGCCCTAGAGCACAGGTGTCCTAGACCTCACAAGACTTCTTCACTTAGGAGGGGATGGGTCTCTGAATATATAGAATGTATTCTTTTGTGACATGACCTGTAGTGAATCCTGGTGTCAATAAACCAACTGCCTAAGGCATGCCTGGGGACAGCTGGGGAGGTCCTGGGACACCCTCCCCCTTGCTGGGTGACACTGTAGTCTCCCAGGACAGGCACGCTTTGTGGCACTCACTCACAGACGCGGACAAAGTGACCTTTGAGGCAGACATCTAAATACTGCGGGAACAATAATGATGATAGAGGAAGGAAAGGAAAAACAAAAAAGAAGTAGCACAAGTGGAAAACATGCATGATGGTTGAATCTGGAGAACAAGCCCGTGGGGTTCATACACTCTCAATCCACGCGTATATTTAAAAACCCTCATGTTTTAAAACAAGAAGCAATTAGAACATCTCTTCCCAGGAACTTCTTTTTGATTCCATTAGCTCTTTGCTGAACAGTCAGGTGTGTGTTTGGAGCAGCCTGAGGGGTGCGCCGGGGAGGACCTTCCTAGGGTCCCCACCACCAAATCCTGGAGGACCTGCATCTGTGCGAGGCGTGGAGGGTGCACAGCAAAGGGGGCTCTGGTTCTTGGCTCCTCTACCTGCGCAGGTGCCAGAGGGTCCTAAAGAAATATCTTTAGGTCCTCGGGTCTCTCTGTGGAGGGCCCTGGCTAATTCCTTTTCCTTCCCAGGCTCCTTCCTGCCTGCGACCAGGTGGACAAACCCCCACCTGGCTGAGTGAGCATTCCTGATGGGTTCTGCCTGCATGTGTCGCCACCTGGTGGCAGCTTTCCCACATTGCAGCTGTAATGGGAGCTCTCCCAGGAGAGAACTTGGGGGAAACTGGGTCTCTAATGGAGGGGGATGGGGGCCTGTGTTAACAATACCTGAGAGCAGGGAGCTGATAGGGTGAGGATAACGAAGTGATGCGGGGGAAAAAAAGGAAAAGGAATGCTAAGAGTTGAAGCAACCACTTGGAAAGCAATCAGAAGTAACCCCAAAGCCCCCAGCAATGGGGGTAGGAGCCGGGGAAGAGGTCCAAGAAAGAAGGGAAGGGGGCCCTCTGCTCTGAGGACTGCCTTCCAGAGGGTCACCGCAGACCCACTTCCCGGATGAACCTGGGAGACTCCTCTTGGGAGGCGGCAGAGTGACAGGGAGCCCTGGATCTGCAGAGGGAAGGCTTGCCTTCAACCCCACCTCTGCCCTCAGCTGGCTTTAATTCTGCACCCATTTGCACACATGGAAACCAGGCCAGCCCCACAGGGCTGCTGTGAGAATTCAAGATCATGTCTAGGGAGGCGTCATGCAAAGGGTCATCTGCCACACCGATCGGAAGGTATTATGATTTACACCAATTTTACATTACAGAACCCCAATCCTGGATTTCTGGATCTGTTCACAAGAGATTTGTGCCAACTTTGGATCAAACTTGGATCCATCCACAGATGTACCCATTTATTGGGGAAAAGATGAACCTTAACTCAGCCCACATGGGGCCCTGGCCAAGGCTGTTTCACTCAGCAAATGCTTAGAGCAGCTGGGGCAGATCTCCTCGGGCAGGCCTCCTGAGTTGCTTTTATTCTTTTTTTTTTTAAGATTTTATTTATTTATCTGAGATAGAGTGAATATGAGCTGGTGGGGGGGAGTGGGGAGGCAGAGGGAGAGGGAGAAGCAGACTCCCCGCTGAGCAGAGAGCCAGACTCGGGGCTCGATCCCAGGACCCCAGGATCATAACCTGAGCCAAAGGCAGACACTTAACCAACTGAGCCACCCAGGTACCCCGAGTTGCTTTTATTCTTGATCTCCCACCCCCTCTGACAGCCAGTACCGTCATGTCCCATTTAGCAGAGCGGGCAGTCGAGATTCAGAGAGGTTAGGGGACTCATCATAGTCACACAATAGCGAGAGGCACCGTGGCATTTGAGAGGCTCCCGCTCTGAACCTCTGGGCACTTGGTCGGGGCGGACACTAACCGAGGAGCCCCCCAGCAGGTGAGCCTTTGGGGCTTCTTTAGGACTGAGAAAAACCCGACTGGAAGCTGTGAGGGGCAGCAGGAAAGCACGGCCCTCACAGAAAGATGACAACCACCCCAGAACGATAAAATAGCTTTGTTTTAATTCACTTTGATTTGGATCACTGGAAATATTCCACAATAAATAAAACAGAGCCGAGGCTGGGGAAGGCAGACTCCTGCTAACTTCATTCAAAATGCATCCAGAGTAGCGCTCCGCTACCACACAAACATGGGAGCGAGGCAAGAGGGGAAAGAAAGCAAATTTTAAAATACCAACAACGAACCAAACATGATTGCAAAGAACAAAAAGTGCTCGAGAAACTTTGGCTTTGACGTGCATCCGGTGAAGTGCCGGCACCTGTGGGACGGCCCCTCCCGTCACGGGCCCGGGGTAAGCCTGGCGACTGGCTCGGGGCCGACTGCAGCTGGGCACACACGGCAGTCCTGTCCTTGGCGAGCAGCCGGGCAGTGGGGTCAAGTTCAACACGTTCAATGCAAGGGCCGGACGAAAGGGGACTCTCTCTCTCTCTTTCTCGAAACCCGTCAGCCCGGACCGCAGGGGAGGATGACCAGCCAGTGGCCTGTGGGCACGTTTGCTTCCAACCAGATGTCCACGATGGACACGATGATGACCCCGAGCTCTCCGGAGGGGCGAAGCAGCGGCTGGTCCCCTATGGCACGTGGCCCGCGGCCAGCCACCTTTGGGCTTGCGCTCCCCTGGAGAAAGCGTTTTTGGTCATGCCCACACGAGGGACAGTGAGTTCTTTTCTGTTTTCCATTTTTCTTTGTGTTCAGGCTGCCTTGAAGAGAACTGTTAAAGCAAACATTACGGTTCTAAATATTCTCTGTGATTCCACTCCACCCTGGACCCAGAGGCCCAGTCCTTCTGGCCCCCAGAACTTGCAAGAATCGCCCTCCCCACCTTCTTGTCTGGCTTTCCCATTTTCAGTCCTATTTTCTTGAATCTGGCTCCTCCCATTAAGCACATACCCTTAAAAGCATCACTTTAAGAACTTCCTTTCCTGCCCGATGGTTCTGGAAGCCAGAAGCTATGAACCCACCCCGCTCTCTGCCCTATCAGGTGGGTGAGGGCAGGGGCTCGGGGTGGGGGAGGGCATGTGGAACCAGGTGCTGATTTGCAGAGGTAACTCCAGCTCGAGAAAAATCGGTCTCCTGGCTCCATGGGGGTTGGGGAGGGCGCTGAGCTCTCCCTTCCTCCTCAGCCCCGTCTTTCTGGCTTCAGGCTCAGCACTGACTGCAGGCAGGGACTGACTGCTCTCTGCCCGGGGCCCAGGACTGGTCTCCAGGGAGCAGGCAGAGCCCTGGGCTGGGAGCCCAACAATGGGGTGGACACTCGAGAGCCTCCTCTGGGGGTGGGGGGGCGGGGGTCTCGTTATCCTGCCCACAGCACGCAAACGCTCTGTGGGAAATACTCCTGTCTGATTCTCAGCTACCCTCGCCCCACGTATGGACGCCAACTGGCTTAAGCCCATCGTGCATTCAGTCGTCCCCCACGGGGATTGGCGCTCTTTGGTTAAGACCCCCTGGCTAAGCCAGTGAACACAGAGATGTCTGCTGGGGTGGTGGGAAGAGCCAGGTTGTCTCCCCCACGGGAGGGATGGCAGGAAGAGGCAGACACCAGAGCTTCCCAGGGCCACCACCAGCAGCCTGAGGAGGAGCCCGGTGGGGAAAGGCAGAGCTGCCAGAAACCTCTACCAGGTCACAGTTATCGAAGATGCTGGATGGAACCCAGCTGGGAAAGGCCACCCAGGATGCCTTAAACATAGAGCCAGTGGTGTTCTCTTTTTGCTCAAAATGTTCGACTTGCCCTCTCTGTCACAACTGACTCACTTTTGCAAGTCACATTCCTTCTCTGGGCCTTGCTTTCCTCCTCTGTGAAATGGGAAGGCAGGCGGGAAGGCCTCTCAACAGCTTGAACTGCCTAGCGGGAGGGAGGGAGGGACGGATGGCCAGGACCAGGCAGCCGGTACACAGTCTGCTCGCTCTGGGGACCTGTTCTGACTCCACCAAGCCCACATGCAGATGGCGCGCTCTGAACGTGCCATCTCTGAAGGGACTCAGCTCCCAGGACTCGGGGAGGAGCTCGGGTGTCCTCTCTGCTCCCTGTCTCAGTGGGCACTTTTCTCAAGGGATGAATCAGCCAACCAACAGATGCCTGCTCTTTGGGGATTTACGAGCAGAACAATGACCTCATAGTGATGTATGAGCCTTTATCGGTCAAGGGAGTCTTTCGTTTTGGAGGTTTTTAAAGCTGGAACAGGTTTTTGTTTGTTGGCTTGTTGTTACTTTGTTTTTTGTAAACCACTGTCTGGATTCTACATCTCTGAGAATCTAGTAAGAGCTACTGAAGAACTTCTCAGGAAAATGCTCCTACGCACAGGCTTGGGGAAAAAAACACAAGCGTGGCATGCTATTCCTGGGGCCGCCTGTGAACCGCACGAAACCGCCTGTGGCCCCGAGCTCCCCAGATGCCTCCCTCCCTGTTTGTAGAGGGAGAGGCTGAAGCCGGGAGCACAGCTTGCCACAGTGCGGCAAGGAGCTGAGAGGACAGGACCCGTGGCTCCCGACACTGGCCTGCTTCCCACTCCACCAGGACACTGTCACATGTCCTCAAAGTAGCAGTGGCCTGTTAGGAAATGCTCTGGACAGGAAAAGTGGTTTCTCCGATTCAATGTCAGTAACTGGAGCCAACCATCACTGTCCTCCTGCGTGTGTGACCCCACTCCCCACCTGGCCCCAAGGCAGTCCCGCTGCGTTCTGGAGATTCGTAGCCTGAGACTGAACCCAGTCCACAATGACGGAGAAAGAAGGTGGAGCTGAAGGGAAGGAGGTACAGAGCACTCCACGAACCTACCAACCTGAAACCCCGGGATCCACCCAGCGGCGAGCCCCCAAGCCCTAGATGCCCCCCACCCCACGTCTGAGCTTGATTTAAGCTCCCCACACCCCGGCCGCCAGGTGAAGAAAGAGCAAGCTTAATTAAAACTCAGGACCAGCCACAGAGCCACAAAGTGCACGCAATGTCAGTTGAATTACCAAAAAAAAAAAAAAAATCAATCAATCAATCAATCAATAAATAATCAGGTAGGCTGATGAGGATGAATCAGAGCAGCCTGGGAGAGAGAGGATGAGGTATGTCTTCTCCCGCTCTGAAGGTCATGTTCCTGGGATGGCCCTGCAGCCCCCAGGACGCTGTGCCGGTGGCCAGTAGGGACTTGGCCCCGAGCGTGGGCTCCTGGAGAAAGTGCTGGCTGGTGGAGGTTCTGGGTGTGGCCTTGGAAGGTCATGGGCACCAAATCCAATAGCCTGTGAACATGAGTGACGTTCCCCGGCTGATGCGCCTCTGGACAGCGTTGAGCATCATCCTAGCTTCGTCCCAGCTCAGGCACTGCCTCAGGAAACTAGAAAAGATGTCCCCAGCTCTAGAGCAAGGGGGTACGATGCCGGGGGT
The DNA here is from genome assembly GCF_964656455.1 of Halichoerus grypus. Lineage (NCBI taxonomy): Eukaryota > Metazoa > Chordata > Mammalia > Carnivora > Phocidae > Halichoerus > Halichoerus grypus. Next base: position 8,761,063 of record NC_135716.1, on the reverse strand, counting down.
CCCCCCCATTCCCGAGTCAAGGCTTTTGCCTTATTTCAGCCAATGCACACATTTCTCCCCCAAACACAAAGGCACATGGAAGTAGTCAGATCTGCTCTCAGCCGTAATGATCGCCACCAAGATCGATGACTCAAGGAGACATCAGCTTGGGAAGAAGATATCCGCTGGAGTCCAAAATTCTTTGCCAAGTGTCTATGAAGACCTTCGGGCTGGGGAGCCTCTCCTGGCCACCAGAAATGAGCTTTGGGAAGACAGCGGGGTGGGGGGGGGGGTGTTGTCACACCAAGTGAGGGAGGGGCCAGGCAGCGTGCAAAGATAGGTGCCATCTCGCCCCGGTGTCCACGTGGTCCAAAGAGGCTCTGTCCTGAATTCCTCCTCACTCAGAAAGATCCCAGCAAGAGTCAGAGTCTGGGAGTCAGCAGCCCCAGACCCCCGGGGAAAAGGAAGGTCTCTGCCCATCCTCCCTGAGAAACTGTCCTTCACTTGGGAACACAGAGTCTTCAGTATCTGCCCCCTCCCCAGAAGCCAAAATGACTCTAGCGTTTGGAGACTGGATCTCCCCCGCATCTCCCCACCTTCCCCCAGCTGCAGGACAGCACTGAGGGGGGTCTCCCCATCCAAGGCCAGTTCTGACACTCGCTCTGCAGAGCCGGCAGGGCTTGGGGGCCCTGCTGAGTAGATGCTGCCAAATGCTGGGGTGCAAGAGGCCGCGAGGGGCACCTGAACACACCCCCGAGACCGGCCCTCAGTTCCCGGGTCAGGACGGCTCCAGCGAGAGGCTGGGGCTGGCCACGGAGAGGCGGGCTCTGGGGCTCTTTGGCAGCGTCATCTCCCCTTAAATATCCGGATTTTATTGATGGACGCCAAGGTGGCCGTCACGTTGGACTCAAAGTCTCCATCGTGCACCCCGGTCTTGCGAAAAGCCCCCGCTGATGGGTTGTTCTCCCAATAGTGATGCCAGTTCCCCTTACTGTCTGCCCCGAAGCCATACAAGTCCACCTGCGGGGACAAAGCACAGGTCAGATCCAGAGGGCGGGGCCACGGGTAGAACCTCTAAGAAGCGGGCACCTGCAGGTTAATCCTCGAATCTGCAAACACCATGTCTGAAGATTCATATAAGCCTTTCTCCCTATGAACCCTTCTAGTTCCTTACTGGACCTCCCAGGGGCTTCGTGCAGCAAAAGCAAGTTATGTGAAAGTCAAGTTGAATGCCAGAAGGCACAATGGGAGGCCCTGAGGGAGGTGGGGCAGGAGAACCTCCTCTCCAAGGCCTGTGGAGGGGGGAGGAGAGCGGGGTTGAGAGCAGGGCTCCCAGCTCTGCCACCTGCTGGTAGAGCCTGGGACTGCCAAACCCCTGCTCTGAGCCTCACTTCCCTCATCTGGAAAATGGGGCCAAAAGGAACTACCACATTGAGGCAGGTGGTAGGAGCTGATCTTTTTTTTCCCCTGACGCTAATTTCCACGTGGTCCAGGGGCTCTTACTGGCCAGTGGCCGGGCTGGGAGGGCTTTCCGACACATGACAAGCATTTACTGAGCCCTTATTCTGTGCTGAGCACTGCACTAAATACATCAGAGTTCAGGCAGACCTTCATCGGGGCCACCTGCGTGGGTGCCAGAGAAATTAGGGACACAGGAGTCAGCTGTCAGACCTCGGAGCCCGTGAATGACCATGAGCACCAGTGAGGGACGGGGGCTAACCTCAGGGCTCCCGCACACAGAGGAAGGCAGGGCCAAGGACTCAAGGGATCTAGGAGAGCAGGTGCCATTTGAATTGGGTCTCGGGAGGTGAGCTAAAGATGTCCAGGAAGGAATATTCGAGGGCCCCCCAGGGAGAGGAGCTGCTCTCTGGGCTGCAGCGTGGAGGGCAGATTTGGGGGTGGGGGCTGGAGACAGCTCTGTGGCAAGTGCAGCTTTGTCCGGAACGCCAGCAGGACCACAGCCCCCCAACAGGGGCGAAGAGACGAGAGTAGCATTTCTGAGGGAGCCAGGGGAGATAAGAGGGGGATGTGGCTTCTGGCAGAGACACCAGGTTCTCGGTGGCCCTGCGGGGTGGGGGCTGGGGGATGGTGACAGAACAACCCTCCCTGGGATTTCACCCAGGAGCCAGGCGGGCTGGCGGTGGGGGGGCAGCTGCGTGTGACCTGAAGGCACATTCAATGGCTCTGCCTGACGCGGGGCCGGGGAGGAAGTGTGGGGGTGCCGTGGCCCCTGCTGCTTCTCTGCCCGGGGCTGCAGCGAGCCCCCCACATCACTGATGGAGACGCGGGCACAGCCTGGAGGACGGTCAGGCAAGTCCACGAAGGGGAACACGAAGACGCTTGGCAAGATCACTGGTTCTCCACCTCGGGGAATACCGGGACCCCCGGGTGCCTGGTTCCCACTTTCTGGTGAACGTGGGCCTGGGCGTGGTCTGGGCGCTGGGATTTAGCTCCGGGGACGATTCTAAGGAGGGGCCGAGATTGAAACCACAGCTGCCCCTATTACGATCTGCTCCGTGATTCTGCCCCCCACCCCGCCCCTCCTGAGCTTCCGCCCACTGGTTCTGACTCTGCCTGGGGGCCCGCACGGAGGGAGCGGGGACTCTTGCTCCGGAGAACATCACTACTCCTTGCCGCCCACCCTGAGAGTAGCACAGAGACGCACTACAAGCACCAGCACAGAGACCAGCACTCGGAGCTTCCGCAGCAAGACCTATGTCGGGGCCCCGGGGCGGGGGCGGAGGAGGTCCCCCCGATGCGACAGCAGACGCTCACACTACGCTCTGGGAGACGTGGCAGGAGGAGCCCTTGCGGGCGGCCCGGTGGGCACGGGGACGAGGCTGGCGTACCTCATCGCAGATGTGTAGCGAGAAGATGATGGAAAGGATGCCTGTGGACGGGTACCGCCCGTGGCCCTGCAGCCAGCTGTCGAAGACGTACTTGATGAAGGCCGGGTGGTAGATCAGGATCTGCGGGAGGAGGACCCAGCCCTTCGTGAGCCGCTGCCAAGGGCCCCGAGCACCTGCGGGGTGCCCCCCACTGTCGTGGCCTCGGGGGACGGAGCAGTGCACAGGACCAGCGCCCCCGCCCTCGTGGGCCTGACGTTTAGTGGGAAGGACGGGCAGCAGCCTAACCACGGGGCGAGAGGATGCTGAACCACAACCATTATGGGAACGTGGAGAGAACTTAAGCAGACAGACAGTAAAACCGGAGGGGAGAAGCCTCGGGAGAAGGAGACATCCGAGTCGCATTCCTGTCAGGCCAGGGAGGTTCCAGGGAACAGTATGAGTTGGGGCTGGGGACATCCCTGTGACACTGCAGGAAACACAGGCATGGGGACACCCGCTCGGTGGGCTACGTGCTAGCCGTCCCCCTCCTCGTGTTACAGATGAGGAAACTGAGCTCAGAGAGGCTAAGCGAGGTGCCCAGCGTCACACAGCCAGGCTGTCTGGTAGCAGACCCGCCCTTGACTGCCCCCTCCCCCCGCCTTGAGGACAGCGAAGGGGCTTCTCAGGCAGTAGAGGGTGTGCATGCAGGTCCAGGAGGCCCAACGCCAGCCCCCAGGAATAGACTGGAGCAGAGGACCATGAGGTCTCTGCTGAACCATTCATCTCTCCGCCTGGCCTTGAGCCACTGGCCGGGAGGCTCTCCCCTCTACCCACTCAGCCCTCCAGGGATTCCCATGTGGCTTCTCCCCTGGGCGCTGCACCCCAGTGCGAAGGGCAGGTGCTGGAGCGCTCCAGTTCCAGCCACACCATGAACGAGCTGTGTGTTCCTGAGCCAGTCCCTTGACCTCTCTGACCCTGATCTCATAGTGTGTGCAAAGGACCAGTGTGGTGGACACGTCACTTCTTTCATCTTCTGCCCTTTGCCCAGGTCTTGGCCAACCCCATTCCGGGGGCCCACTGGGGCAGATGGAGACGGGGGGCAGGAGGTGAGGTCTGGCTTCGAGAGGCTCACACCGTACAGCACCGGTTCTCACACTGCAGCCCGCATCAGCATCCCCGGAGGGCCGCTGGGCCGTCCCCTCGCCCCAGAGTTTCTGATGCAGCAGGTCTGGGGTGGGCCTGAGTGTCTGCATCTAGGACCGTATCCCAGGGATGCTGCTGGGCCGGGGTCCCACATGGAGAAACTTTGCCAGGGTCAGTCTGTCGAGCAGGGAAGCTGCGTAGGGGCTCTGGCCTCCAGCAGCCCAGGGACCCCAAGGGCTCTCTGCACCCAGGTTGCTGGCAGAGGGGAGACGGGGCTTTCTGTCATCAAACTGAGCCTCAGCTCAGAGGACAAGGACCTAAGCCTCGACTTACCTTATTCTTTTTCACTTTGATCTTTGCGGGGACAGGAACATAGGTGCTGCAGGAAGAGAAAGAGCAGATGGTTAATGTGGCGAGGGGGCCGGGCTGCCTGCATGCAGCTCTGGGGATGGACCCTGGAGAGGGAGAGGGCGGTAGGGACGCCCCTTCCCTGCCACAGCCCCGTGCTCCTGTAGCAGTGGCCCAGTATGGACACCAGAGGGCGCTCCTGGCTAATTCGAGAATGTTTTTTAAATGCCGCTTTCCCCCTACAAAGCTTAAGACCAGGGGACTTGCTCCGAGCAAGCCCGAAGGAGGCTGAAGGAGCACAGCTCACTGCTGAGGCACTGAATGATGAGCCCCACAAAGTCCCCCTTTCCATCTACAAGGTTATGTGTGCCCCAAGATGAAGGTGCAAATGCCCGGCCATCTGGCCTTAGTTAGGGGGGCACTTCACTCTCCTGATCCTGTGGGAGGGGGCGGGAGGAGAGGGCGGCTGCGGGCCCAGGGCTGGTGCATTCCAGAAGGAAGTCTGGCAGGGGAGGCATTCGGGTGTGGGAACAGCATGGTGGGGGGCACGGAGGATCAGTGAGGGGGTGGGGCAATGGCCTCTCCACCCCCCACCTTCCCCCCCCGCCCCGGGGGGGGCACTCACTGAGAGATCGTGCCCGTGGTGGTGGCACTGACCACCCACTCCAGGTCGGTGGTCTTGAAGGGGACCAGGACCATGCTGACGTTCTCCGCCAGCTCCCTGAAGCTCTCGGGGTACACCAGATGGTGCGTGGTCTTGCTCCCGACGTCCATCTCAAAGCCCGCCGTGGGGGCCTTGTTCATCCTGGGGGAGAAGGGACAGAGGGACACGCATCGCATCACATGGGCGCTGCTTCTGGGCCCCAGCTCCCTCAGCTGGGAAATGGGGATGATTAAGACGCAGCTAGAAAGCTTGTGCTACTTTCTCTTTCTCGATCTCGAGCGAGCCCGGCCATTGTCACCATTGCTGACCTACCGTGTACAAAGCACCATCCTGACCGAGTAACGCAGCGCCTTGCACCTTAATGACAACCGTGCCCGGGAGGTATTCTGTGGTCCTATTTCATGAGGGAAGAAAACTGAACGCAAAGAATTTGTCCCGGGACACAGAGCTAGTGGGTGGCAGCCTTGAACTCAGGTCTGTCTGATCCAGAACCTGACACCCCTCCCCTCACCACGGACATTCCTGCTGCATGCCAGGTACACCGAGGCCCCGAGAAGCCAGGCGTGTGGTCTGAGACATAAATGCGGAGATCACAGGAACAGGAGACCACTCCAGAAGGCGCCTGGGGAACAGCAGTCCCACCGCCAAGTGAACAGTCAGGGGGCGGGGGGAGATGACAAGAAACCAAGGATACACAGCTTCCCGGAGGATCTATTTTATTGGGTGACAGCGAAATGTATTTACGTTAAAAGCATATAGTTTTATTATGGCCTCGATTGCAAAATGGGGCCGAATTTTAAAGATTAAACCAGTCTTCAAAGAAATCTTGCCCTCTCGCCAGGCCTCTCTGTGCCGAGCTCCAGCCCCGCTGGCTTCCTCCCGTGTAGGATTTCCCATTGGGGTCCAGAGAGGCACGGCTGGTCTGCCTCCTTCCTACAATGCACAGGTGGGGAAACTGAGGCCCACAGGGGGTCGTGGCAGGGCCTGGGGTCTGCGGGGAAGTCTGGGCATGCTAGCACTGGGGTCTTGACCTCCTGGCCCTGAGCCAAGGTGCCTCTGGGAGCTCGGAGGGGCCGGGCACTCACCTCAGCACGAAGTCGTGCCTGTCGATCTGAGGCCCGTACCAGGACTCCCTCAGGTTGCCGGAGTTGCCCACCACAGCACATCGCCGGCAGCCCACCGACCTCTTCTCCAGCAGGGGGTCCACATTCCCGGGCACCACCTGGAACAGCTCCCTGATGGTATCGTTCAGGTTATTGGGTTGCTTCTCCCGCTGGAGCCTCTGTGGGCCGAGGACGGAAGGAGGAAGGTCAGCCCAGCTGTGCTGTCTCTGGCCGGGGCCGCTCAGCCGCCCCCGTGCTGGGCCCCGAGCTCCCCACTTGTGCTCACGGGGCCCCTCTCTGCTGGGCACCTGGACACGGACTGAGGGGGCTCAGACAGCCACTTCCCCCTCCCGAAGCCCAGGGGCCGCTCAAGGAGATGGGAAAGAGATCACCTCCTCATTCTGCAAATGCTTTTTGAGCACCTACTATGTGCTCGCTAATGACACCGGGTGAGAGGAAAAGGGACAGGTGACCCTCCAAGGCCACCTCCCCAGCCTCGGCTCCCTTCATCCTCCTGCCTACCCCCCGGGGACCACTGGGCTCCAGCAGGACCAAAAAACCAGCCCTTTGCTAGATGCATCAAGGCTTCTGACGTCTGCCTAGCAAATGTTTTCATTCTCTAAGACTGAGCTCCAGACTTCTGACTTCCTCACTCATGGTAAAACCTGGAGACATTTCCTAAGCAGTATCACCTCTGACCCTGTCACCAGCCGCAGTGCATACCATACCAGATTTGAACTGTAGACGAGAAGGACGCCATGGGGCCCAGACTGGTTGAACCACATGTCCCACATCCAAACCAAGATTTGAACCCAGGCTTTCAGAAACCCACTGAAAATTCTCTCCCATAATACTGCCCGTCTCAGACCCTTGGAACCTGGACCTTCAGAAAGCCCAGTCCCTGGGGCTGCAGGGCCTGGGCAGGGGGTGGGTTGGTGGGGGTGGAGGGGAGAAGTGGCTGTGGGGTGAGTCCCACCAGCCTCTCCCAGCCCCAGGCCCAGGGCAGTATCTGGGAAAGGAAGGTTAGAACTCGCTGTGGCCATTGTCTAGGAGATTTGTGAGGGGCATATGCGGAGATCCAGAGGCATGCAGCCCCCCACCCTGAGACAGGAGGAATCAGATCTCCAAAGGAGAGGCCCCCCAGGAGTGTGGCTCCTTTAGTTAAAACCTTCAGCGTCTCCTCCAACATGCCATGGGAGACCCGTGGGCAGCAACATCTGGACCACTCAGCACACCCCCTGGGAGGGTTATAATAAATAAAAAAGAGAAAGAAAGAACAAGTGTTGGAGAGGATGCGGAGAAAGTGGTCCCCTCGTGCATTGCTTGTGGGCACGGAAAATGGTGTGGCCACCATGGAGAACACACACAGAATGCCCACGAAAGGCAGCGCTTCCGTTCCCAGGGATGCACTCGGAAGGACTGAGGGTCACGCACAGTCTCGCACACCCATGTTCACAGCTGCATTAGTTGCCGGAGCCAGAAGGTGGAAGCGACCCACATGTCCCCCGGCAGGTGAGCGTATGAAACAAGGGTGGAATGTCATGCAGTCATAAAAAAGAAGGGAATTCAGGGTCCTGGGATCGAGCCCCGCATCGGGCTACCCGTTCAGCAGGGAGCCTATGCTTCTCCCTCTCCCTCTGCCCCTCCCTCCGCTTGTGATTTCTCTCTCTCTCAAATGAATAAAATCTTTAAAAAAAAAAGAATGGCTGGGCTTTAGAAACACACTTAGTGACCTAAGCCAGACACAGGACAAATATTGTAGGATTCCACTATATGAGGTCCCCTAGGGGAGCCAATTCATAGAGACAGAAGGTAGAAAGGCAGCTAGCTGCCAGGGTCCGAGGGAGGGGTGAGGGGAGTTCGCGCTGAACAGGGGCAGGGTTTGGGGGCACGATGAAAAACTGCTGGCTCTAGAGGGTGGTGTTGGTGACACAACGGTGTGAATATCCTCAATGCCGATAAACTGTACACTTATGAATGGTTACGATGGTAATTATGTTATGTACATTTCAACACAATAAAGCATAACAATCCCCAGATTAAACACCTGCTTGCGATAAGATCTCCCGGGGCAGCTCCAAGCTCCCGGATGGGCGGTCACCCAGGACCTTGCTAACTCAAAGAGCCTGACTCAGTAGGGCTGGGCTGAACCCAAGATCCTGCACTTCCAACAGGTTCCCAGGCAATGTTGCTGGTGGTGCGGGTGGAGGGCCCCCGCCACGCTCTCCTGCAGGCCCCTCCACGGACGTCCCCGTGGTTTGAAGTCCTGAGGCCCCAGGAGACGTGACTTGGGAGCACAGCACAGGCAATGTCTTCACCTGGTTCTGACTGACTGAACTCATTTTTAATGGCTCATTTCAGAGAAGGAAAAAAAAAGTAAGTTCATTTTCAAAGGAAATCTCACATCCCTGCCACAAGTGGAAGGCAAGGATTACTTGGCAGAAGTAAAAAAAGTAATCGCACCCAACCATGGAAACAAGACAACGTTATTTGATTCCCGCTCATACTGCTGCTGGCCCGGGCACGCTGCCCACGCTTCGTTAGAAGGAAGACGGGCACAGGACTGGAGAAGTGCATAACCAAACATCGGGCCGGATTAAAGTCCTTGCACCCGCAAACACAGCCAGAGAATCACCAAGGCCTCCAGTCCTCGCGCTGGGATGTGCGGTTCTTGAACGCCCAGCCCCGCCATCACCCTAGCCCCGGGCGGCGTGTGGTTCCACGTTGGTGATTTCGGACCTGTTACAGTGCTTTGCTGTCAGGAGTGGAGACTGAGGCCCAGGGAGGAGAAGGGCTAGGCCATCGGGTGCGTGCGGAGCCGGCAAGAGCTTGGGTGGGAAAGCCGAGCTGTGCTTCTGCAGGTTAGAATCCTAACTCGCGCACCTGCCCGCTGGGTCAGACGGGGCAGGGCACTCAGTGCTGATCTGTGTCCCTGTGCCTGTCCTCCTTGGGAAGGGATACTCCGATGTCCCTGACTCTTGTAAGTGATAGCAAAAGGACCACCAGGCTGCTAACTTGCACATGGGAGGGCATGTTGAAAAGTTCAAAGACATCCTCCCCCTCTCACTCTTCCGGAGGAGCTTCCAAGTATCCCTCTTGGGCAGCACTCCACAAGTGCTTGCCTACTGGGGGTTAGGGCTCCTTGAAGCTGCACCGTGACCTCGGGCAGGGCCAGCAAGCGGAGGCTGGAGTCAGGGGTACATGTGCGTGGGGTGGGCGCTGGCCGCAGCGAGGGAGGGTGGGGGACACGGGCTCCACGGCGCGGTCCACTTCAGCGGGCGGGGGCCAGGGAAGCGCACGTCCAGGACACACACTCAGGGCACAGATGGGGAGAGCCTCACTCACTCCTCCTGCACTTCTGCCTGATGGCATGGGGAGCTTGGGGGTGTAACTGTGGCCCAGACTGTCCAGCCTGGAGGCAGGACGTCTGGCGTTCTGTACCCCCCGTCTCAGACCCCTGTGTTGGAAAGAGGTACCCTCTCCTCCCACCCTTCCTCTCTGCTCCGCCCAGTGAAACTTGCTCTTCCTTCCATGTCCAGCTCGCCATGCGGCACCTCCCACAATCCCCTCAAAATACTGGTCTTTGCCTTATGCATGTGCTTGGCACGCAGGTCCCCGGCCACGGGCGTAGTGTAATCGGCAGCTGCCGTGGGCTTGTCTGTCTGGCCCCGAGCATCCGAGCAGCAAGCACGGACTGACAGACAACACCCGCTCCGTGTGCTGAGTGAGTGAATGACCTCTGCCACAGTTGACACGCATTCACACATCCACCGGACCCATCGCTGCGGAGCCCCCGTCGTGTGCTAGATGCCGCGTGCGGAGGGCAAGCGAGAGCAGGCAGGCGTGCCAGCCTGGGAACGCTCGTCACAGGCGGCAGTGTGTGTTCTGTGCTTGTACGCCAGGCCCCGCGCGAAGGACTTCACAGGCATTTTCTCATTACTCCCCGTAACCGTCCTATGAGCAAGGGCATATGAGGTACCCATTTTACAGCTGAGCAAACTGAGGTTCAGCGAGGTGGAGTGGATGGCCCAGAGCCCCCAAGATAGCCTGAATACCCCGACCTGACTGCAGAGCTCGTCCTTGAACTAGAATGTCATCCGACTGTGCCCCTCACCAATGAGGCGGGCCTCACAAGTGAGAAACGGAGGCAAGGTGTCCTCACAGGGTGTGGTGAAGGCGGGGGGCGGGAGGGCTCTGCCTGGCAAGTTTGGCCTGGGGCCTGGCCAGAGTGGCACTTGGCATCGGACGGGGGTATGATTGTCTTTTGTGCACTGAGCACGATGCTTGGGGCAGGAAGCTGTCTCCCGTGGGCGGGTCCAACAGTGTGCGGAAATGAGGCCGGGGCAGAGGGGACCCTTGTCCTGGTGACTGGGACGGAGGTGGGAGGAGAGGCCCACAGGGTCCGCAAGCTGCCTGAGGGCGGGTGGGGGTGGCCCCGTGGGATCGCTCCTGTCTTCCTGCTCCCGCCGGAGCTTACACCTGCCCTGTCTCACACCTGCCTTGTCTCCTTCGCCTGCTGGGATTGCGATGCCCATTGATGGCGACCTTGAAGCTCAGAGGCGGGGTGGGAGCTCGGGACCCCACAGTTCTGGCCTCAGACTCCTCCTGGCTCAGCTGGCCGGCCCATCACATACACCCCTGTTTCCTGGGGAAGGAGGCATGAAGGGTCTGTGGGCCTGGCTCTGCCCAGGGCTTCTCATCAGGATCAGATGGGTGTGGGTGGGGGCCGTGCCCAAGGGGACAATGGAGTCAGCACCCTGATGCTGCACTCACCAGGTGCTTTGCCATTCCCAAGGCACCTCAGTCCCTTAGCCTCCAGCTTCCCACCGCTCCTTCTCTGATCCACCCAGTCCTGGCCTCCCTTCCATGGAGCAGATGAGCAGCCGTGGGCAAGCGGAAGGGGAGGCAGGGGTGTTGGGACAGGCGGCCGAGTCCCAGGTCGGGCTCCGCACCGATGGCCGAGTGGCCTCAGTCTTCACTGGCCTGGGGGCTCCCTCGCACAGACTAAGTGGGAGAACAGGGACTCTAGCTGTCTGCTCTACCCCAGGGCTCTGAGGGGTCTGGGACAGAGTGAGTCTAGGGAGAGTTTGGGCCTGCCTCCTGGTCCCGTGGCACCAGCCACCTGCCACTGGTTCTGTGCTCCCAGTGGGCTCCCCCCAGGCTCTGAATGTCTGAAAGGCAGGGGCTCTGTGGTCGGGGTACTGGGTCTGGATCTGCCCACGCGCTTGTCCCAGCTGCCTGCATGCAGATCTATGATGCATCTTGGAATTCCCAGGGTGGTTTTGATTTCAAATATTCTGTGTCTCTACGTGGAGAACAGGAGATCTTGTCCCATGTGGTATGATTCTTTACTCAAGACATGTGACCTCTGTGTTGTCCGGGAGCCCAGAAGCTCTACAGCCCTGCTCCTTTCTATTGATTTCTATTCACAAGGGCTCTCTATCCCCACCACCCGTCCCTTCCAAGTGGCCACGGGGGGCTGAGCTCCAGGGAAGAAGGGCTGCAGATAAGGGCTGGGGCTGGGGACATGGGAGAAAACTTAATAAAATACCAACAGTCACTTGGAAAAATTTTTGTTCAGCCTTGATAAGCGCTGGGAGGGGGGAAGCACATTCATTATTACTTGCCCATTCAGCCAGCAAAAATAAATACAAGTGTTAAAACCTAATGTTTGCAGTGTCATAGAGAAGCTGGTGAGGCGGCTGTTAGAGCCTCAATCTGAGGACTCAGCCAGACGAAGAGGTTCCTCAGAAGCACTCTTGATAAGACCTAGAAAATCAGGAGCAAAACCCAGGGACCGTGATGCCACATCCTAATTCCTAAGTCTAGAAGGCACAGAGCAGGTCCTGTGAAGATACACAGGTTATAGCAAGAAACCGAGGTTTTTTGTTTCTTGTTTTTTTTCTTGTACCTTTTTATCCGTCCTGGGCTAAGCCAACCTGAGAGTTTTAGAAACTGCCCTCCCCGAGGACCTTCAGGAAGGAAGTAGATGAAGTCGTCCTGGCTACCTACTCTAGAAGTTTCTCATCACTACTTCCAGGGGCTGAATGGGACGTGCTGTTTGGAGCAAGTCACTTTCTTTTCCGAGTTTTTGTTTCCCTCCCCCCGTGGTTATGGGGGCAATTCTGCACCCCCTGTCCCCTGCCAGGGTCAACTGGCAATATCTGGAGACATTCTGGTTCTCACAGCTGGGGGGTGGGAGACTCTGGCATCTCATGGGTAGAGACCAGGGATGCTGCTAAACATCTTACGATGTGCAGGACAGTCCCAGAAACAAAGATGTATCCAACCTCAACTGTCACGAGTGCGAGGTTGAAACGCTGCCCTAATCCTTGTCAAGCCTGGTCCGCTGCCTCCTTTAGCAGACACTAGAATCTTCGAGGGGGTGAAGACCCTGCCTGTTCTGTTCTCTGTCACCTCCCCAGGACCACCCCAGGACCTGCACCCTGAGGTGCTCAACCCAGCTTAGTGAACCAAGACTGAGCCCGGACATTCCGATTCACTTCTGAGTCACTGTAGACTCTTCTAAGCTGTTCAAAGAGACCGTAAGCTCCCAGATTGCAACAGTTGCTTGAAGAGTTGCTGACTGGGAAAGCCGGCCTCTTGCAGGAAGGCCCCCCTGATTTTCTCAGCCTACACGCAACTCTAACTTCTTAACATGATATAGGAAGAGCCTCATGAGCTACATCAATGGCCTCATTGCTCACACCCCACCCCTCACTCACATTCGGATTTTAGCCATGATGCTCTGCGCCTCCAGCAACCACACAGGCCTTTCTCACACCTCCAGGCTGATACGCACACTGGTCCCTCTGGAGAGCCCTTCCTGCAGTCCCCGCCAGGACAACCTCTCTGGGTCCTTTAGGAGGAGCTCCACCACAGTCTCCTCTGGGAAGCCTTCTCTGACAGCCCCCGCCCCGGCCCCAAGGTGGGTCTGGCGCCCCTCCTCTGGGTCTCCGCACTTCCTGGGCCACTTCCAAAGCAGCACCTATCACCCCGGCGTGCGGCTGGCTGTCTCCTTCTCTCTCGCCACCCCATAGACCAGAAAGGGGAGGCTGTCTTTTCGATCTCAATATATCGGTGCCTGGCATATAGTAAGTGCTCAATAAATCTGCAAGGAATAAATTCTTTCTTACTCCCCTTCACTCCATTTTGGGGTTCAACCACCGGAATAACCTTCAAACCACTAGATCAGATCATGGGACTCCCCTCAGATTCAAAGCAGCTTCCTGCTGCACAAAGAACCAACCAGAAGCCCCACCGGGGGGCTGCCCACTGCCGGGGCCCCCGCTCCTTCGACAGACCCAGCGGATGCCTCCCCAGGGCTCCTACGCTCGCTGCTGTGTGACCTGTGGCACATTCTCTGGATCCTTCCATGCCCGGTGCCTTCTCTACCTCCGGTCTTAGCTCACGTCCTGCCTCTGCAGAGACCTTCCCCGATGACCCCATTTACAGAGGCCCCGGACCCCCAGCCTCTCTCCATCACAAACCTCATATGACCTCCCTCAGGGCATTTCCACCTGAGCCTGTCTTCTTGGTTTCTTATCTGTCTCTCTCAGCCAGGACACAGTTCTGTGAGAGTGAGGACCGTGTCTCTTTTTTGCATCTCGGTATCTGTACTGCGTGGAACGAACCTCCACACAAGTATGTCCAAGTCCCAACTCCCTGTGAACGGGACCTGGTGGGAAAGCGTCTTCACGGCGGTTATTAAGCATCTCGAGATGGGATCATCCTGGATTTAGGGAGCCCTGAACGGAGTAACAGGTGGCCTTGCAGAGAAAGGCAGAGAGAGACGGGAGACGCAGAGAGGCCGAGAGGAGAGGGTCAGGTGGCGTGATGGGTCTGTCGTATTAAGGCACGCAGTTTGTGGCAACCCGCTAAGGCAGACACGGGAAGTGAATACAGAACGCCCTGCTCTGATTTACACATCGTGGACCCTCCATAAACGGTGGTTGCACGAACGAATGAATGCCACCACCCCGAATCCTGCTAGGCACCTGGCAGGGCCCCCCGGCCCGCCCCCTGCAGCCACGCCCCGCCCCGCCCCCTGCAGCCACGCCCCGCCCCGCCCCGCCCAGCCCCGGCCCCGGCTCTCACCAGCCACCACCTATATGTGTCCTTCTCCAAGAACGCGTTCTGCGTGGTCAGCAGCGGCTGCATGGACCGGTTGAACCTCTCGTCGAACCAGGCCGACACCTTCTGCTGGCCGATGCAGCGGGCGCAGCTGCAGGGCCTGTGCGTGTATTTAATGAACTTCTTGAAGTTCTCCGAGAGCTCGACGACCATCTGCTTGGGAAACCAGGTGGTGGTCACCATGGTGTGGGAGTAGTTCAGGAAGAAGGAGGTGAGGAAGATGAAGAGGACGAGGAGGGTGAGCACTTTGAGAGTCCTCTTTCTCATGGTCACCATTTCTGCCGTCCGGACGGGCGCCTCCCGGGGCTGGCTGGGCTGGAGGAAATCACGCCTGGTCCAGGGGGAATTTGGAAGAAAAATCCCGGAGATGGAGGCTCGGTCACAAGGTGAGGCAGGGATTCCCAGGGGGGCCTCCAGGCCTGCTAGGGCCGACTTCACTCCCGCCGGGCGATGGCCACGCCTGTGTGCGGGACATCACCCCGTGATGGTCTGAGGCTAAGAGGACCCCTCTGGGGGGCTTGGCCCTTCTTGCATATAATTTGTCTTTTCAGGAAATAAGTAGGATGCTTTGTCAGCAGTCCTGGAACAGCCAACAATGTCTCTTGAAGCTTTAATCAAACTTAATAAAATGACTTCCTTTCCCATCCAAAGGGGTTGAGGGGTAATTAATCTTGGTGACAGTGCAGGGACTCTCGGGGGTGAGGACCTCGGAGGAAGGGTCACGGTGCAGGACAGAGGCACGATGTCTTTGCCACTGTCCTCCGGAAAGGGTGATGGGTGACGATGCTTAATTAGAACCGGGTCTTTCCCATGCTGTCACCAGAGATGTGGCCGTTAAGCAGCATGCCGGATGGAGGCACTGAGGCTTGCCTGTCATCTGCACAGAAAAGGAGGAAGAAAACAGGATGAAATTCTATTACCTTGTTATAAAACAATCTTTCTCTCTCCCCACCTCCTCCAGGATAAACTCTGTGATCTTCTGCTCTGGCGTCAAGCCAACATGGTGAGTGGCTCTGGACCATTTATTTACCCTCTTGAGCCTTGGTGTGTGCATGTGTATGATGGGATGTTAACGCCCATTCTGCAAGGTCTGCTAAGGGACACAGGGGTCACCCTGCCATCTTTCCTGCAACCAGAACTGGGTCCATTTAAGCATTCCACCAAAGTCGTGAAATGAGTCAATGATGCACGTACAGTGGAATGCATACAGATTGCTGAGTACCTGCCAAGTACATGCTACTTTCTCTCTCCTTCACTCTCTTTTGGATTCTGAATTTCAATAAGAATTGTAGGCTCCTGCCCACCTCGGCATTCAAGCTCTGCCTGTTTGCCTCAGTCCTACAGAGTAGGCTTTAGCTGGCCCAGGTTCAAGTGCCGCTTTACCAGCTCTGTGGTCTTGGGAAGTTAGTCAGTCTGCCTGGCCCTCAGCCTCCTCTTCTGTAAAGTGAGAAAACAATACCTCCACTTACCAATGGTTACAAAGATAAGATAAAATGCTATAGGCTGACACTCTGGAAAACAGTATGGACATTCCTCAAAAAGTTGAAAATAGAGCTACCATATGATCCAGCAATTGCACTACTGGGTATTTACCCCAAAGATACAAAAGTAGGGATCCGAAAGGGTACGTGCACCCCGATGTTTATAGCAGCAATGTCCACAATAGCCAAACTGTGGAAAGAGCCAAGATGTCCATCAACAGATGAATGGATAAAGAAGAGGTGGTATATATATACAATGGAATATTATGCAGCCATCAAAAGGAATGAGATCTTGCCATTTGCAACGACGTGGATGGAACTGGAGGGTATTATGCTGAGCGAAATAAGTCAAACAGAGAAAGACATGTATCATATGACCTCACTGATATGAGGAATTCTTAATCTCAGGAAACAAACTGAGGGTTGCTGGAGTGGGGGGTGGGGTGGGAGGGATGGGGTGACTGGGTGATGGACACTGGGGAGGGTATGTGCTCTGGTAAGTGCTGTGAATTGTGCAAGACTGTAGAATCTCAGATCTGTACCTCTGAAACAAATAATGCAATATATGTTAAGAAAGAAAAAAAAAGAAGAAAAAGAATGTAGCAGGAGGGGAAGAATGAAGGGGGGGAAATCGGAGGGGTAGACGAACCATGAGAGACGATGGACTCTGAAAAACAAACTGAGGGTTCTAGAGGGGAGGGGGGTGGGAGGATGGGTTAGCCTGGTGATGGGTATTGAGGAGGGCACGTTCTGCATGGAGCATTGGGTGTTATGCACAAACAATGAATCATGGAACACTATATCTAAAACTAATGGTGTAATGTATGGGGATTAACATAACAATAAAAAAATTTAAAAAAAACAACAAAAAAAAATAAAATTCTGATATCTGGACTAAAAAAAAAAAATGCTATAGGCTGAGCTGCTGGGATCTATTAGGCAATTGCTAAGCTTTTCCTTTTTTCAATGCCTACATGAATGAGTATTCTTGAATGATCCACTCAAAGCCGGACACGATGGGCCATGCATGTACATCTACTTCCTCCAGCAGTCCTCAAAGTAGACTGCCAGCCAGATAGAGGGTCCCCATTTTGTCCTCAGAATAAACTGAGATTCAAGGAGATTAAATGACTTGCCCAAGGTCACGGGGAAAGGAGGAAGCAGGACCTGAATCCAAATCCACAGGCGTCTGATTCCATGTGCGTGGAGGGGAGGGGGCACCAGGAACTGGGGGCAGAGGGTCTACTCTGGGAGCAACACCCTGTCTCTCAACTGGTCTTCAGTGGGAAGAACAGAGAGAAAGGGGGAGTGTATTTCCATCAAAGAGAGCACCTCCTCAGATGTCCATAACATGAGCCCCCAGACCACACTGCCTTTGTGCTGTCACATCTCTTCACTTGAGCATGATGCCTTTGATCTTTTCTTGGAATGTGTCCCCTGTCCGCGACCCAGTCTTGTCTGGTCAATTCGTCCCCACCCTTAACATGTAGATGTCAATGAGCAGGATGCATTTTTTCTAGGAAAGTGACAGTTGAAGGGTTATTAATTACCTTTTGGTAGGAAAAGAGGGGGGTGCTCAAGAATCAGGCTAAACCCATAGTGCTTCCTGGAGACATCCAAGGTCCAAATGTGCGTCTACTCCCTCAACTCTTCAGCTCAGTTGGCAAGGGCATTTTGATTCACCCACTTCTCCATTTCTCATTGTTCAAAACAACCTGACTCGTATTTATAACCTAATGGTGTCCAGGGTCATCCTTTCCAGCCACCCCTTGCTCCTCTGGCAAGAAGCAGCTCTGTCACTGGAGTGAGATTAACCTGCTTATTTTCAAGGGTGGGCTCTGATTTAATTTGGCTGGCAGAGATTCCTGGTCCTCTTGGTCCTGGGATGGGTATGTGTGCTAATTCATGGAATCACACTGAAACCCCTGACTTGTAGGGAGGGAAGAAACTTTATTTTGTTCTAGCTATTTGATTTTTGCATATAAAAGTCAGGCTTGTGCTGGCCATTTCATTTTATTTTTTTACTATGTAATCTTTTTAATTTAAATTCAATTAGCCAACATATAATATGTGCTGGTCATTTTAATAGCTCATGTGGAAGAGGTAACAGCTGAACAGGGCTGAGACAAGTGGTGCTGACTCCCTGATCTAGCCATACCTGCAGTCTACCCTACACCTCAAATTTTTAATGACATGTGATAATAAATCCCCTTTATTGCATAAAGCACATTACTTATATAAAACTTGAAGCAATGTGACTGACCCACAGGTCACAGCTGCTCCTGCCCAGGCTGACCCCCACTGTGCAGAAAGTCCATCCCATCCTGCTTGGTTCTTACTCATTCTTCAGGAATCAGCTGGTGCTGACTCCTGGAGGAAGGCCTGCCCTCTCCTGGCAGGAGTAGGGTCCTCTCTTGGCTTCCACGGTGCCGTGGCTTCCCCTCCGCCAGCACTGTTTACTTATCTGCCTCTTCCCTGGGTTGGGAGCCCCATGAGGATAGGAGCTCAGTCTCACTCATTGTTGGGCGCCTGTCACCTGGCATGAAGGAATGCAGAAGCGAATGAAGGGAAAGGCAAGGGCCAACAATTCAGAGGAGAGATGTGAGCAGAAAAGCACAGACCAAGAGTCAGAAGACTCTGATTCTCAGGCTGCACCACCCATTTGCTGTGTGACTGTGAACAAATTACCTGCCCTCTCTGAACCATTTCTTCAACTGGAAAATGAGGATAACACCGATTCTGTCCACTTTTCTGGGCTGTCAACCGGGCAAAGTCTGTCTCGTTGTCTGATTCACTCACTATCTATTTTCTAGGGGCCTGTGGTGGGCCAGGCTCTGGGACAGGTGATTGGGACACATCATGAAATATTCTAAGGTGGAAGCTTTGTAGGCATCTGCAAGACCCTGATGCCTTCAGGAGAAAGGAGGCTGGTACCCCTGGATCGACGGAAAGGAGAGGAAAGGAGAAGAGAAGGCATGTGTGGGGTGGGGTGGACAGCGTGGGGCTGTGGAAGCCATTAAGCAAGACTAAGTTTGCTCTGAGTGACGTGGGACCCACTGAAGGGTCTGAGCAGAGGGGCAACACGGTCTCACTGCATCTGTCTCGGTAATGAGCACAGCCCAAGATGCTCTCGCTGACTCTGCATCCTGATGCCAAGGTCAGAGACAAGGTCACTCAAATAGATGACTGTTGAACCACACAGACCAAATACAATTCTGAACGAGGGGTCAGGTTCCCGACAATGTCCTGGCTCTGCAAGGGAGGTATTCATGGTCTAAGCTGATGCTGGGGTGGGGTGAGAGTGGGGACAGAGGGCGAGGCTGGGCTGCAGAGGCAGGAGAACTGTGACACCCCCCTCCCGTCCACTCAGCACGTGGTGGGAGCCGCATCTCTGAGGCCAGAGTGCGTGCTCGGGTCCCACCGACCTGCAGAGGCTTCTGAGCTGCTATCAATTAGTGCTTTTCAAAGCCTTTTGAAATAAGCTGCAGTGGAAAAGCAAGAACACCCTTCCACCCCTTCCCTGGCCCCAGGGAAGCAACGAGGAATGCGTGACTTCCCCGCACTCCGGTAAGTGAGGCAGCCTGCAGCACCTAGGGGAACGCCAGCCCTGGCTCCCTGAAACAGAACCCAGACCAAGATGCCATGTGCGTGGCGAGGGAGGCCGGCCCCGCCTCCCCAAAACAAAGTAGGGGGAGGACACGGCTCCCTGTCCTGCCTGCAGAGTGGCTGATGTCTCGCAGCCACATAGTGGAGGACAAGCATATCCTGTTTGTCCTGCTCTGCAGATACTGAGCTTTTTACAGACAGAAGGTTTGTGGCAAGCCTGCCAGTGTCGTGCAAATCTACCCGTGGCATTTTTCCAACAGCATTCGCCCACTTTGCGTCTCCGTGTGACATTCTGGTAATTCTCGCAGTATTTCCAACTTTTTCATTACTGAATTTGTTGAGATGATCTGTGATTGGTGATGACAACAGGCTGAAAGCTCAGATGACACCACTTTTCGGCAAGAAAGGATTTTCAAATTAAGGTATCTATCTTGATTTTTAAAGATAAAAGGCTATTGCACTTTTAATAGACCCCTATAGTATAAATGCAACTTCTTTTTTTTTTAAGTTTTTTATTTATTTGTTTGACAGAGAGATACAGAGAGAGCACAAGTAGGCAGAGCGGCAGGCAGAGGGAGAGGGAGAAGCAGGCTCCCCGCCGAACGAACAGGGAGCCTGACGTGGAGCTCGATCCCAGGACCCTGGGATCGTGACCTGAGCCAAAGGCAGACACTTAACCGACTGAGCCACCCAGATGCCCCAAACGCAACTTCTGAATGCAGTGGGAAACCAGAAAATTCATTTGACTCGCTTCGTTACAATGTCCACTTTATTGCGGTGGTCTGGAACTGAACCCACGATTATCTCCAAGGTCCGCCTGTCCTGGAGGAGGCACGGAGAATGCGTATGTGACAGTCTAACGGGGTCACCGGCACAAAGTTGAACACACATTAGCACCCTTTCAAGGGTCCAGAAAGTCAAGATTTCTCAAAAGAGGGTCCCTAACAAAGATAAACCCACCCGGGCAACAGGGAGACATTGGCAATGACCAGCCACTGATAGATAAGCTGTTTCAAATGCTTGGAAAACGAGGTGAATGAACAGCATGGGTTTCTGAATGTTTAGTTCACACCTGCTCAAGTGCACGACTCTCCCCAGGCTGGGATGCCCTCCTAGCCCTCTGCAGAGTCCCCTGCACGAGGGCTGCTGGTAACATCAGCACTTAGGTCTAATAAGGAGGTGCTGCAACTGTCATCCGTGTGATCCTCACATCAACTGGGCAAAATGGATAATCATGCTTATTTCCCTGACATACAAAACTGAAGCCCAGAGAAGGCAAGTGACTCGACTAAGGTCACACAGCGAGACAGTGGCAGAGCCAGCACTCTGACCCAGGCTTCTGCCTCCTCCCGGATCTTTCTACGTAGCCATAGCTGACCCTCTAATTCATTAATACCTGCTCTCATCTTCATTATCTCCTTTCTTGTCATTCCTTTGGGCTTGAAATCTGTCATCTTTCCAATTTCTTGAGACAGATACTACATTGTTCACATCCTCTTCTGCTGTGTGAATTAGGGTATTGCGTTCATTTTGGTTATTGTCTTTCTCAGTTCTAGAATTTCCACCTGAGCAAAATTTTTATAAGCTCTAGTTCTTTTCAGGTGAAATTCCCCACCTTGTCCATCTTCCTGAAATTATTCATCACAGTTATTTTAAAGATTATGTCTGCACCTTGTGACATCTGGATAGCATAGGGGTCTATTTCTATTGTCTGTTTTCTCTCTTTATCTCTCTTTGGTCATTTGGTTCTGTCCCCTGGCATGCCTGGTAACGATGCATACTGTGTGAGCCAAAAGCGTAGAGACTCTGGAGCAGGCTGTCCTTATTCAGAGAGGAAGGTGCTTTCTCCTGGTCGGCAGGTGGAGCAGGGGCATGTTACTTTGTTCCAGGTACCAGGGTGACTGGGGCCACACTTCAGTTTTCACAGTGACTGGTTATTTCCAATTTGCTCCCACTTATTTCTGGTTTGCCCCCACTAATAGGCCACAGCCCTTCTCAAAGGATAGCTGGGATGCCTACCGAGGCGCATCCTCCTTGCATGTTCTCACCTCTGATCTCCTCTGCACTGTGAGGTTGTCAAAAGCTGGGTCTAGCCTTTTAGTCTCTCCGCTGCTGTTTGTAGCTTGGATTCTCAGGCTCTGGTCCCAGGCAGCTGAAATACTGGTAGATGCCTTGGAAGGAAGAAGAGATGCAGAGCATTCCCTCTTTTCTCTGTGGTTCCCTTTGCTCTAGGTTCTTGGTCGCTTAGGTTTGTGCTGACCCGGAAGTCCTGAGTTCTATTTTTAATGTAATTTAATTTGCTTTACTCCCAGCCTCGTGAGACAGTCCAGCACTGAGCTGCCGTGCTCTCTGCCTGCTTTTGGAGCCTCCTACGAGCCAGCACATCCCTCATGCAAGAAGGGAGCTGGAGTATCGGGCTCCGCCTCCCATTCATCGCCCTTCTCTCATGGATCTTCACCTCTCAAGTCCTGGCTGCCTTGGCTGTTCTCTTAATGCCTCCAAAGAGCTGGATTTCTAGCTCATTCAGCTTTTTTAGTCCTTGGTGGGAGAAATGGTCTACAAGCCTCTGCCACTGCTGGACGTGGAGGCCACACTCGCTTTCCTCTGCCTCTCTGGATGCCCGGTGCCTGGAATGGAGTCCTGGGTGTGGGGGGAGCTTGGAAAATCCGGAGTAGAGGGCGGGGCCCAGAGAAGCCCCGAAGGTGCCACGCAAAGCAAATCGCGTCACACCAGCCAAGCGAGCAGATGGTGGGAGGGAAGGCAGCAAATCAACAGGCGGAGGGCGTCAGCCGCAGCCTCTCGTCTGTCACCACCTGCCCACCCCCAGCTCCATCTGCTTTCACTTTGTCTCCACACACACCAGCTTCAGGACACAAGGAAGGATGACTTCCCAGCTCAACGCATCCTGAGAACACTATGAGTAGTTACGGGGATTTAGCATCCAGGAGCCTGCTGATCATTGATCCCACTATGTCCTGGCTTTTGGCGTCCTGGCTGCTTCACATGGTGGCCCAGGGTGGCATGGAATAAGAACTGACCTTAAGCTTTCTATCAAAGAAGATCTATTCTTTCCTGAACTGCTATCCAGCCCTGGCCTGTTCCCTAGACACACGGCATCCACCTAGTCTGGTTCTGTGAGGCACCTGCTACTGGGTCATGGTCAACAGCTGTCAGAAAAGAAAATGGCGCAGACAGACCAGGGTTCAAATCCCGATTCCTCCCATTCCTAGCTGTGGGCTCATGGGAAAGGCACTCCGTCACTCTGATATCGGTTTCTGAATCCAAGAAGCGGGACTAATAGCACCCACCTGGAGGGTTGTGGTAGATTTAAAGGACGTGCCCAGAAGTGACCAGCCAGTCTGGCACAGAGTTGGTTCTAAATGTGGCACAGAGTTGGTTCTAAATGCCAGTTCTCTGCCCCTCCCCAAGGTCTAGGCCCTCATTATGGGAAAAAAAAAAAAATCCAACAGGACCCCCGGCTTGCCTTCCTGGCAGGATTATTTAAAAGAACAAATGAAATCAGGCATGAAAGCACCGAGGGGCATTATGACAATGATGATCCCACCTTGCTCCATGAGTTGCTTCCATCCATCCAGGGACTGCTTCCTGTTCTACTGGCCATGACCTCTGAGAACCTGCACGGAAGGGGCCCCTAAGTAATGAAGGGGCTAGGGGTTAGCAGAGTACGTGCAGTTCATGTGGCCCAAGTTCTCTGTGCAAAGGTTAATGCTCAGAGTGCCGACCTCGTCTGCCCCTGGGGGCGTTAGGACATCCTGTTTCCTGCAGCTTGCAAGGCCCCTAGGCTGGATACAGTCTACAGCAGTGAGGACTCTTCCATCCCTCCTCTGTGCCCTCTCCCCTACTGCAGGGCCTGAAAGTCTGGAAACCACATTTCCCGGCTTCCCCTGCCCGGAGGGCTCTGGATGCAGCTGCGATTCGTTGGACTGGCAAAAGGGAGGCAGGGCCGTCCTCCCTCCCACCGCGGTGGAGGCTGCTTCGTGCTCCGAGTGCTGGACCCAGAACCACCTGCCTCCCTCACCTCCGAGCTGGCTTCCTGTAGTTTCCCAGCCTCAGGACCTCGGCCTAGAGTAGTAGGACGAGGACTTCTCTCCTGTCACCTTTCCAACAACTTTGCAAGCACCAGATCCCCTGAATCCAATCCTTCAGCTTAAAGTTTCTGCCTCAGTTTCTTCGTCCGTAGCACGAGGATAAGAATGGTACCCACTTCCCAGGGTTGGATCGAGAAAAACATGAGTCAAGGTAGGTCAATTGTGTAGAGCAGCGCCTGGCACACCCCGAATGCTCCTGAGTGTGGGGTGTTATTATTGCCGCGGGTTCTGTTTTCCCGCATGGAGCGCCAACACCCCACCCCTACATTTCTGCCCCATTTCTGCTGACAGATTGGAGGCTGAGCTCAGAGAGGGGAAATGACTTGTCCAGTGACCCAGAGATATGGCGCCAGAGCTGAGAGGGGAGCCAGGCCCCGGATTCCACGACACGCCTGGCCTCAGAGATGGAACCACTCTGTTCCCACGGCTGCCCCTGGCGGGGCTGTTGGCACACTTCCCCGGGAAGGGGCTGGGAAGGCGTCACGGGCTGAGCCCAAACAGAGCAAGAGAGGTCTGGGAGCTGGTCCAGCTGCTGCGGCCCGGGGTGAGGCCCTGCAGGAAAGTCCGAAGGTCCTGAGCCCCTGGCAGTGTGACCCCAGGGACGGCACCTCAGCTGCCTGAGCTTCGAGTCCCTCGTCCATAAACGGGGGGTAAACACCGCCCTTGCCTCTGAGGGAGCTGCAGGGCAATAGTTAATCTGTCAACAGGAAGGAGGGGTTCTCTCTGGCAGACCCTATTCTAAGCAGGACTGTAGATCACACTGCCTGAGCCCACGACAGTCGTGGTGCTGGAACCGGGGATTACCTCCATCTTTCAGAGGTGGGAACAAAGGCCCCAGCGGTCAAGTTCCCCGCCCAAGACCCTCCACTGGTAGGTGGTGAAGAGGAGTTGCAGGCGAGGCAGAGCCTAGTGGGGGGTGTCCAGGGGTCTGCCCTGCCCTGGACCTGGCATCTGAGCCGCAGGAGAGGTGAGGAGCCCCACCGGGCAGTCCCAACGGGGTCTGCATGGGGCCCAGCTCAGCAGCTGGCTCGGGGCGAGCTCGGGCCTTCCCTGCTTGTTTGGTTCTCTTCCTGGTGGGCTCGCTCCAGCTCAGCTCCACCCGCTGTGAGTCAGCCCCGAAGCTGGCAGCTGGATCCCCACGGCCTGGCCCAGACCTGGATGCCCTCAATGTCTCATTCCTCCCCTGGGCCAGGAAGGACCAGCCACGCTGCACCCCGACCCTGTTCCCGGCACAAAACATCACCCGAGAGAAACCTGGCCACAGTGAGGTGAGGCCCGAGAGGTGGCCCCGGGCACGCAGACGTAAATAGGGGTGACAGGCTCCCGGACACTGCAGAGTGGGGAGTGGCTGCTTCTCTCCTTCCAGAGGAAAAACTAGGTCTCTAATTAACCCAGCCAGCAGGTGCGCTGACCCTGAGGCCTCTCTCCTCCCTGTGCCTCCCAGGGGACGAGGGACAAAGGAGACAGCCCCCGCCCTGGGGCAGCAACCCTGTGGTCTGGCAGCGACACGGAGGCACCTCAGGACTTTAGGCCAGTGCTCATCTCTGGGCCTCAGCACCTCCTCTGTACAATGGGACGACGATGGCAGCCCCTGCTCACCCCAGACTCCGCTAAGAGAAAAAAAGTTAATGCATATGACATGCTTAGCACTGACGGTCACTTTCCAAATGGACCATAACAGGTAGCCCCCACGTAATAAGAATGTTACCTAGAGTACTGAATGTGTAACATGCATCAGAATCAATGCTAAGGGTTTATGGACCTAGAAAAGTGTCTAGAATGATCCTGACCTTCAGTAAACGATGGCTGTCATCAACATTAATGTTGAGGAAATTTCACCTTGCCCTGGTGTCAGCGTACATTTGGGCAACTAAGAAGCATGTGTGTGCGCTGCAGGGAGGAGGCAGGGTTCAGGATGAAGGCCTGTGCGAAGCGGAGCGCTTACCACGCAGTTACCGTGCACCAGACAGACACCCCCCTTTGATCTGCACCCCGCCACTCCCTCTGCAGATTCTCTCTCTCCCTTTGATTCTCTCACACAACCATTACTGTGCACTGGGCATGCAGCAGCAGCTCTGTCCAGTGCTGGGCAAAACAACGGTTAGAGAAAGTAAATGGCCTTCATCCTTGCCCTCCTGAAACCTAACTTTACAGAGCGGGGCAGAGGCTGAGATCATTAAGGGCTCACACGAAGAATTAAGAAAGGCTGTGATGGATCAATTCTGTGGGCCGACTCAGCTAGGCCATGGCGCCCAGTCGGTTGATCCAGCTCTAGTCTAGGTGTGGCTGTGAAGGCATTTAATCTATGTGGTTGCCATCTATAATCAGTTGGCTTTAAGGAGACGATCTGCCAAAATGTGGGTGGGCCCCATCTAATCAGTTGAAGGCCTGAAGGGCAAAAATTGAGGCTTCCCGGAGAAGGAATTTTGTCTCAAAACTGCAACAGAGAAATCAAATCCTGCCTGAGTCTACAGCCTGCTGTCCTGCCCTATGGATTTTGAAGCTGCCCATTCCACAGTACATAAGCCAATTCCTGAAAATGAATCTCTTAACATGCATACACCTATACTCTACGGGGTCTGTTTCCCTAGAGAACCCTGACTGATACAACCGTCTTCAGTGCTACAGGAAAGTGGGCATGGGGTGGGGCTGGCAGGTGCCCTAGGAAGTGGTAATGGCCTGAGGCCTGCACGGCAGAGAAGACAAGAGGCTCCGGGCTGGGGAAGCTCTGGGCTGGGGAAGCTGCAGGTGCAAGAGGTCTGTCGGGGATAGCAGGTGAGTCTGAAGGAACTGAAAGAGAGAGAGGCCACGCCAAGCAGAACCCCAGAGAGAAAGATGCAAGGTGCAGCTGGCCAGTGGGCTGGGGCCACAGGAAGTCCCAGCAGGGTTGGACACAGTGAGGTTTCCAGATCAGGCTCAGGGAGGTCAAGGCTTGCCCACATCAGGCTGCCAGGATGCAGAGTCAGGGCTGAGAAATGGCTCCTCCCACAGCAGCAGCCTCCCACGGCCCAGCCTGTCGGGGAGGGCTGGATGTGTGCACCCATGCCTTCGGGGGGTTCCGGCGGGAAGCTGGGCATCTGGGGGGCCCCTCCACCTTTCCCGCCTTGCTCCGTACCCAGGGGCTAGCCTTAGTGCTTGCATCAGTGGGCTCCCACTCTGGCTGGCTTCCTGTGGGTTTGGCCCATGGGAACGCGGTGGGAGACTGGAGAGAAAGGGGACAGGGACTGGGGGCTCCGGCCCCTCCCTGCATACACTGGCTGTGTCTCGGGGTCTTAGCAACACCTCTGATCTCATCCTCTCGCCTCCTTAGCCCTAGGGCTGGAAACATCCCACGGTCTCCATCGCCAGGGATGGCCCCGTCCCTGTGGTTTCTCTGCCCCAGACCACGTCCTCATAAACCCCCCTTTCACAAGCTGCCCCCCGTGGCCCATGCTGAGGACACCATCTGCATGCTGCTGAGTGGCGCGGGTGGCCCCAGGGTCCTGCCTGTTGCAGGCGCCAGCCCTGCATCTCTAGGAACAGCCCTGGCAGCCTCCGAGGATTCGCACGAAGAGCTGGTTTGGGCCAGCTGGACGCCCAGAGCCCTGGCTCCCCTCCCGCCTTGGGTAGCTGATCTTTCTGGAAACTTCCCAACCCTGCAGCCCAGGAACTCACCCATCAGGAGGTCTTCCACTGAGATGGTCTGGAGCAGCCACAGAGCCAGAGGCTCCCCCTGGGCTCCCTTCAGGTTCCAGACTCACCACATTCCAGGTCCCACTAGGGGGCCCTCTAACAGGCCCCGGCAGGTGACAACCACCAGCTGCTTCCAGGGCCCGCCTCCCACAGGAACCCACAGCTGACTGTAGGCAAGACACAGGGCCAGGCCCCTGCAGCCCAGGGCGGCTCCCGGTGCTGACGGCAGCCTGACCCCCAGCCACTGCACAGCCCCTCTCTGCCACCCATTCCCCTGCCTCTCCCATCCGCCGGCCCTCGGACTCCCGCTAGACTTCAATATCAAGCTGGTTTTGCCGGCGGACAAAGGCCCACAGGACATCTCTAACCGGCTCGGTGGCCACTGGCGGGGTCTCCTCCTTATCTCGATAATGGTTTGGCAGCCTCAACCGCCTCCCAATCTTCCCCATGCACAGTCTGCCCAATCGGCAGTGTCAATATCTGGCACGTTTTTGTGCTGGACTCCTAGCAAGGTGCCCAGAGGATCTTTGGCACAGGTACCCTTCCCTCTGCTTTGGGGGGAGGAGGCCATTGGGCTCTGAGAGGCTACACAACTTCTTCGGGACTAGCCAGGGGGTGAGAGAGGCAGTTCCAGGTCCTATGGGGAAGGCAGTACTATCAGTCCCATATTATAGATGGGAAAGCTGAGGCCCGTGGCCTCAGGATACTTTCTCAAGGTCACACGGCTAGGAAGGGCAGGGTGGATTCCCGAGTCTGCTCTTCAGTGCTGCTCCGGCTGGCCCCTCACCTGCGCACCTCTCACCCGGCCTCTTACCTCTCACCTGTGAGGACACCTGAACTGCCCTGCACACCCCAGCGGCATGTCGATCTTCACCTTGAGCCAGTGAAGCCAGGCTGCGCCAGCGCCGGGAACCAGCACATGGCAGTTCACACATGGACCTGCCTGCTCCTAAGGCACATGCACCTCCAAGACATGAACCCCAAGGGCCCTGGAGACTCGGAAGTGGCGGGCCGATGATAACTGGAGAAGAGGGAGGGCTCCATGGAGGAGGTGGTCGTGGAGACTGAGGGAGGTAGAGAGGGTGGAGTAGAGCAGGCAGTTTCCCAAAAGTGCATGGTGGCGGCGGCCGCGGTGATAGGGGGCGCCTGGCACAGTTTCGGGAATCAGGGTGCCCTGAGTGGGTGGGGCGAGCTCCTGGAAGTCTTTAGGAACGTGGACTTTGGGATAAAGGCATCGGCGAGCTACTGATGGTTTGTGAGCAGCACACAGCAGTGACAGGCAACCGGCATCAGGAAGCTAGACTGGACGGGGTGGAGTCTGAGACCAGCCCTGTGTCCATCCTGGTGCCTTGGGAAGCCTATCTCCTTCGGGACCTGTTTCCTGACTCCTTCCTGTGCTGACCTGACCATCTGTCTGCCCAGGTCCCCCACACCCAGGCGGTGCTGACCGCTTGAGAGAGCCCCCTTCTTGGGCTCGACAATCCTCCTCTCCTTACCCTGGTACCTCTTGCTTGCTGGAGGGGAAAACAAAGACTCCCCGCAGCAGTAATAGTGAGGGGTTCAGAGCGGGCGGTTTTGAGAAGCGCGTCTGAGAAACGTGATTAAGCAGGATTAGGGTCATATGAGAAGCAGTGGATATACCTTCATATTTTGAGCTGCACAAAAGGAATTTAAATCCACAAATCTTCTTATGTGTGTAGCTTGAGCGGTGCTAAATTCAGAGTCTGAAGACACCCTTACAACATGCAGGGCATGTAATGTGGTCAGGACTGCATCTGCGTGGCCAGGCTGATAACTGAGCCCACCTCCGACCCCGGAAAAAAAGGGGGGACTTCCCCGATTTCAGTGGTGTCTAAGTCATGGCAAAGGAAAGACTATTCAGAACTCTGAGACCCAGACCCCCACCCCAGCCCTGCCTCGGGGGTCTGCCGCTGGTTTTAAAGGGCTCCCGGGTAAGTGACAGGCTGGAGTCCTGGCTGGTGTAGAGTGAAGGTTTAGATAGTTGAGGTAAGGTCCCTCCCAGGCCCCCGACTTCCAAGGAGAGATTTTTTTTAACCATTTATAGGGGCATCCAGTAGGCTCCTGAAGAGGTCGAGGGGGGACGATCTCTGGTGATGTCCAGAATGGGGATTCCGATTGCAGGATCAATGCAGTGGCTAATATGGTGGGAGGAGCCCAGCACCCTCCAGGGTTTGGAAATGGGCAGGAGCCCCAGACGGCAAGCATGAGTCTGGTATGAACCATCCCAGCAACCAAGGGTTGAAGGGGTGTCATGATGTCCAGTGGGGTTACTGGGATACCGCTGTCCTGACCTAGACCCCCAGAGCCCACTCGGGAGGAGAAGAAGGGCAGCTACCATCAGAAAGAGCTGCCTGTTCAACTCCCAGCACTCTGCGCCCAAGCCACCTGTGTGGGGCCTTCCTGAGCCCACACTGGGAAAGGAGGGACATCTTGCCTCGTTGACAAGGGACTTTGGAAGAGCCCACTGGGGGGACCGGGAACGTGGGTGCCTGAAGCAGATGGGCAAGGCTCACATCATGGGCTGGGGAGCTTTCAGAGCAGTTGAAACCAGCCAGCCCTGTGAGGCTCAGGGCAGCAAATACAACAGCACAGGGCAAGCCTGGTCAGCGGGGGCCCAGCGAGTAGGGCGCAGTGGCCAGTGGTGACCTGGCACGTGGGGTGAGCGTGTGGGAGGCGTCCCCAGAGCTGGGAGCAGCCAAGGGAACAGGAGGGCTTAGAGCCAGGGAGAGAAGGAGATACTAGTCTTGGCATCCCAGAGCTGGTGAGTCCTGGAGAAATCCATGCACAAGCATGTCAGGGAAGGAGGCATGGGCACCTGTCCCTAATGTCCACAACTGGGTGCCAGCATCCAGCTGGACGCTTCTCCTAGGGCTCATTCAGTCATCACAACAGCTTTGCAAGGGGATGACACTTCGTCTCGCGTAGCAAAGGCCGAGGGGATGAGCTCAAGGGCACACAGCGAGGGACGGGCTCCAGATTCAACCCGGAGTCAGCCTGGGCTGGGCGCACATGCGAAGCACCTATGGTGCTGCTGATCCCCTGCCGGGTTTGTATTTTAAAATATTTCATTTATTTATTTGAGAGAGACAGAGATAGTGAGAGAGAGCTCGAGCAGGAAGGAGGGGGAGAAGCAGACACCCCGCAGAGCAGGGAGCCCGATGCGGGGCTCGATCCCAGGACCCCGGGATCATGACCTGAGCCAAAGGCAGTCACTTAACCATCTGAGCCACCCAGGCGCCCCTGGTGTTTGTATTTTAAAGCACGTAGGGATGCTGGGGCCTGGGGAACATCCAGGCAGCTCTCTCCCCTCGGCATTACTTCCTGCCTCGTGTCGTTAGCCATCATGAAGATGCCTCATCATCTAGCACCTGCTGGCCACTCGGGCTCAGACAGGTTAGAGGACCCACTCAGGGTCACTCACCTGGGAAACAGCGGATGGAGGCAGAGACCTCAGGTCTAGATGCCATGTGGGAAAGTGGAGAGTCAACGGGGGTTGCAGCTCCAAAGGCTGATTAGCTGTGTGACCTTGGACAAGCCACTTGACCACACTGAGCCATCCCCTGCCCCTGTGCGCAAAACCAGAACAGTAACAGCACATGCCCTGTGAGTTCTGGGAAAGAACATGAGCCAGTGTAGAGCTCTGGGATCTATCTGATCCCTTCTCTGTATGGATCTTGAAAGCAGGCATTTCCAGCTCACTGACTTCTGCCCAGTGCAGCTCTAAAAGCTGGCCGAAGAGCTCTATTCCTGGTAACTCACTGAATCTGTTAATCTGTCCACCTTACAGATGAGAAAATGGAGGCCCAGGGAGGTTAAGCCAGGATCATACATTGTGTAAGAGTGAAGCTCAAAGGTGGTCCAAGCCAAGGGAAGCCACAAAATGGAGCTTTTCAAGCTAAGTGTCTGCCCTTCAGGTGATGGAGTCTATGACCTCCCCTGAGGGTGTGCCCACACCAGCAGGGGGACTGTCCCCACTCAGCCCTGCTCTCCCTGACCCCTGCAAGGTGCACACAACCGCTACTCACCCTCTATCAACGGAGGAGGCAGGTCGAGCGGGAGAGAGGGAATGAGTGAGTCCCGATGACCCACAGGACAGTGAATGCCCTTGAGGCCGGGGTGCCCCTGCCCCAGCAGAGCCGGCCGCCGAGTGGGCATTCAACACTGGGAGTCTTCCGCGCACCCCCACCTGCATCTCTGCTGAGTGCTGGGGTGGGAGACTGCACAGCTTGTCCCCGGCTCCCCATCAAAGGGCCCCCCCCCACTTGGGGAACACAGCACCTTTATGGCACTTTCTTACTCTGCCCAATTTGCTCTAAAACAGGTGCCCTTTGATCTCCTACAGTGCACTGGAGAGAGGTGAGCTTCGGAAAGGCTGCCTGCTATCCTGGGGTCGCAGAGACCGAGGCTAGACAGGCTGGCCTTGGCGCAAACCCGGGTGTAGTGGTGCATACACAGTGTGCGGCAGGACTCGCGATCCGAGTTATCAGCACTTCTCTTTTGCCCGCTGGGGGACCTCACGAAGCCTTCCTTGTCTTTGAGCATCCTGGGCCGACGCAGGGAGCACACGAGCTTGTGTGTGAGGGACGCCGAGATAAGCCTCGCTCCCTCCATATGGACAGCACGGCATGGGGCAAAGGACCAGATCCCGAGACAGGGTGTCCCACAGGCTTCCTTTTGCTCTTTTCTTTGGCCTTTTGGGGTCCCGACCCTTTACACCTTCTCCTTCCCTGCCTTAGTGAGTGACTAACAGCATCCTTTGCCATGGAAGACACTGGTGGGTGAATTTTGCATCAGTGTGTGTGTGTGTGTGTGTCTGTGTGTGCGTGTGTGCGTGTGTCTGTGTGTGTGTGTGTGTTGTTAGAGTTTGTTAGAGCTACATATCAAACATTGCTATGTTCTGCAAAGAAAACGAATAATCAAAAACCCAGAATGATGAACCATTGGGCTGAGCTCCCTTCCTCTTTGCTGTGTTGTGGTTTGTTAGGATTTCAACTCTACTTCTTTAGGACTTCAGTGCAGTTGTTTTGATCTCGGGGTGAGCCACTTCCGCTGAGGAAGCCGTGTCAGGATGTGTCAGGATATCGCCATGGACATCTGGTTCCGCTGGCGCTCGGGAGCCCGGTGCCTGGTGGCCGAGATGCTGGGGACGTGGTGATAAGGACACGTGGAGCAGTGGTTGTGACATAATGGACCTTTGAACTGTAAATGCCAAGAGTTGTGAGGACTCCCTGAGTGTGTGGTCCGGGCGAGGCTCCTCTTTGCTGACCTGAGTCGCTCTCCAGGGACCTTGGGACACTTGCTTCTGCCTTGACCAGGCCATTTCTGGTTGGCAGTGGCATTAACCCGCTCGGTGGTCTCCGGAGGAGAAGGGCGCCTGTTCCTGCCTTGGCGAGGCTCCCCCGTGGGCAGGGGCGCCGGCCGGGTACCAGTCCCTGGGGCACTAACCTTCGGCGCAGCCCACCTGTCGCCCACTAGCCACGTGCCCCAGCATCGAGGGACCCAAGCCGGCAGCTTTTACTTGGAAGGACTGACTCCACAGACACACAGCTCGTAGAAAGGTACACCTCAACTAAATTCGGACTTGACTCTGCCTGAAACAACAGTGTAATCAATCACTGCTTCTGAGCATGTTATTTCTTTAATGGCTTATTAAGAGACATCATCCTATAGACTACTGGCTTGTGAAATACTACTATTATAAATTACCATTCCCGCAGTGAACCTGTGTTAAATTATTGCCAAAGAGCATCTCAGTCTCCGAGCATAATTTGCCTTGAGTAAAATATTCTGGCCAATGCAGAAAATAAGCACACCATCTTCAGATTCAACTTATATTTACGAGGCTCACACAGTATGCCTGGCTGCTAATTTTCTCCCTATTTGACAGGTAGACATAGAGAGATGGGGGCTTTCTGATAAGCCGTGACCTGGATCCAGCCCCAAGAACCTTCACTCCTTCCTGTTTCTGGAGCTCAGAATCTGTGAGTGTTGACTGAGCTGTCATCTTCCCCCAAATTTAGAAGGGGTCACTCTGAGCCCTGACTCCGGGCGTGAAAGGTGTGAGATCTCCGCACTCCCCCTCCCCTTCACAACAGCCCTTGCCCATACCCCGGAGCCTCATGGCACCTGCCAGGATCCATGACACACGAACAGGCTAGCTTCTCAGTCAGCAAGAGGGAGACAGGATAAACGCAAAGCTTGGACCATAGCTTTCCAGCCCCTCCACGCCCCTCTCTGCACATGCCTCACACTACCCAAAAGTCTCCAACAGTTCCCTCCATGCCAAGAATGAAATCCAAGGCTCTGGCCACAGCCTGCAAGATCCTACTAGAGCTGGCCCTTGCCTACTTTCTGACTCCACTCTCCATGCCTTTTCTTTGCTCACTCTATTTACCAGCCCCGTGCCCTCCACAAGATGACAAGCACACGACGTGGGGACAGGCTATGTGCACTGCCCAGATGCTCCTCCCACAGATAGGAGGCTAGCCATCACTTAACGCAGGATGCTGGGTCCCATGTCAACTCCTTGGAGAGACTATCCCTGCACCTTCTGCATCCCTGAATAATGATGTCTATCACACTCTGCATTTCGCCCACCTGTTTTCCAACATTATATACTTATGAACATCTGAAAAGATTCTCCATGCAACTAGGTTCCTTGAACTCAAACTCTGTTTTTGTTCCCCAACATGTTCCTAGAACATCGATCTTATATAATCTTGAATAATCACCTGAAAGGTAGGTACTATCCCATTTTACAGATGATAAAACTGAGGCTAAAAGACGTTGAGCAATTGCAATTTACCTAATCTCACGATTAGTAGGTGATAGACCCAGGATTCAAATCCAGACATTTTCAATGCCACCCTATTGTCAAGAGATGCTACTTCATGGGTCTCTGGCATTCCCATGTGTCTTACTGGGCAGGCTAAGAATGCAAGGCCCCACCAGTCCTATATCTGGATCATTCTTCAGCATTGCATCTGCAACCAACCAATTGCAAAACATGAGGTAATATCTTTCTCTGGGACCAAAAGATGGCTCGCTTACTGTTTGCTACAAAATGCTGAATTTTATAATCAGGAAAATGCCGTTGCTGACGGAGCCACTTTTCTGGCTCATGCATCCCCTGGCTGGTGAACTCTGTGTCTCAAGTGCCACCTGCCCAGGAACACTTCCCTGGTTCCCTCCCCCTCCCTTCCCCTCAAATTCATGTGAGACGACTATGTATTGGAAGGAAGGGAGCAAAAGAAAATTTGATTTGATCGAAGAAGGCTAAGCCAATGAATTTGGGGCAGACACTGTAGAAGACAAATTAACACAGAGAGGAGAAAGTTTTGAATGTTCACATTTTTGTGACCTTGAGAGCGGCTCAGCCATGAACTCTCTGGAGTTCGATCAAATGAAGAAGCTGATCAGGCTGAGCCTAACCTGCCACTGAGAGCACAGACCGTGTCTCATTTTGTTCAAGGTCTCTGGTACTGTACCCACATGGGGGCCTGCTTAATGGGTAGATGGACAGAGGGATGAGTCAACGATGCTGACTCGCGACAGGCTTGCTGGTCGACCCGCAGATTACCTGCTCCTTACCAGCAGGAGGGGCTGGGCTGTCTTATGCGTTTTTGAGAATTCCTTTTGGGAAACTTTCAAGGGGTTCACAGGCCAGGAACCAGGCAGAACTGCTCTCTAATTATTCTTTATCCGGCTGGATGAGATTCAGTTAATGGAACACTTAATAAGTCCTTCTGGGCCCCAAGGAAAGAGAGACATTTCTCTGCTCCTGGAAATGAATTTCTGGTTCCACAGCCACAGAGCTCAGATCAGGGAGAGGTGAGGACTGCTTGAAGCTCTTAACTGAATGCCTGAGGCAGGATCGCCAAGGTCATGCCCTCAGCATTGGGCATCCCTCTGCTGAGAGCCCCAGGCCTACCTAATCAAAGGAGAGTTCCTGGAAGGCTCGGTCTCAGTGCCTGGCTGCCTCCTGCCTCGGAGGCAAAGGCTTGCGGCATTTCAGGATCACAGAGGAACGTAGGAAGGACCATACCTCTCTGCTTCCTTTTCCAGGTAGGGAAACCAGGGCTCAGGGAGGGGACACGACTTGCCCAAGGTTGTACATGAGTCTGTGTTGGCCCCAAGACTAAAACCTGGGGTCCCTAACTCTCCAAACATGTCCCTTCCAGCACACCTGGTCAATGAGCTGCTCCAACAGGCGCCAGACAGGTGTCAGTATCCACACAGATGGCAGAAGAAGTGACCCCCAGGCAGGACGAGTCTGTCCGAGATCACAGCCCACTACCAGCCCTGCCGGGACACAGATGTGTCTGCCTCTGCCCCTCCCCCAGCCCCACCCCCACCCCAGGTTCTGCTTGCTGGACTTCCCTCTCCCGAGGTCAGTTCAAGGTCAGTGGTACAGCCCCAGCACAATTTCTTGCTCTGTTTCTGTAGTTTTGGAATCCAGGCTCCCGCCCTGCTTAGAAAGACAAGCCTGAAGTAGTGGATCAGAGTCCTGGTTCAAACATACGGTTTGAGAAAAGAATACCAAGCAAGGCACTATTGGAACTATGGAACTATTTCAAATGTCACCCAAGAGTTGACGGTACAAAGAGGATTAAGGAACGAGACAAGTAGTTTCCTATTAGATATACACCTTCCTTCTGCCCCATCCAGTTCTGTTTGACTTTTCTCGCTACACAGCCACAACCCCCTGCCTCACCCCGCAGACACATGGAGGGTGGCAGATGGAGGAAACAATAGAGACTGGTAGCTGTGTTGGCCCCAGGGCCTTTGCACACGCTGTTCCCCCTGCCTAGAACATTCTTACGCTAGAATCCACATGGTTTGCTCCCTGGCTATATTCATGGTTCTGCCCAAATGCCCTCCTTGGAGGGGCCTTCCCTGATCAACCTAAAATAGCATCGCTGTCACTGTCCGCTTGCTCAGCTGCATTTTCCATCACAGACTTAATCACAAAATGACACTTCACTGTATACAGAATTCCTTCTTTGTGTGCCTGTCTCCCTGTACCAGGAGGGCAGGAACGTCACCGGTGTCCCTGCCTGCTGGGTCCCCCATGCAGAGGACAACAGTGGGCTCTCCACAATGTGTACAGGCTGGAGGCAGGGTGAAAAGTGCTCAGAGCTCAGGAAGCAGAGGTTCATTTGGGTTTGTGTGTAGTGGGAGAAGGGGGGGCGGCCCTTGGTCATTTCTGTGCCTCAGTGTCCTCACATGGGAAATGGGATGGTGACAGTGACAACCTCAAACCAGTCCTGCCCACGGATGGCCCAGGGCAGTGTCCAGCTCAGGGCAGGTGCCCTCTCAACCTGGGACCTTGTCTTGGGGGCCTCTTTGTCCCTGACCGAGCAGATCAGCCACCCCCAGGAAGGGAAGGCAGAGCTCAGCCTATGGACTTCCTTTGGCTTTTGCAAAAACAACAAAACCAAAAATATTACAAAACCACACTGTGCATCTGTGCAGTTGCCGAGGGAGGTGGCACACAAGCCCGAGTCCTGCTTCCTGGGGTCGGTCCTCTGTGGCTGCGGCAGGATGTGGGGCACACAGCATGGGACGGGGACACCTGCTCTGCTGGGGGGCCCACAGGCCTGGTTCCCAGAGAGCTTGGAGCCTCGAAGTGACTTCCAAAGGGAAAGCACTTGGCAAAAAAATAAATAAATAAAATAAAATAAAATAAAAAATTTTTACAAATTCACACACTGTGATGTGTAAGAGCCAGGCCTAGAACCAGCTTTCCAGACTTCAGGAAGAGGACATTTGTTAGCTTGTGGTTTTCAAATTTTCTTTAAACTGGAATCTCCCCCAAGCAGAAACTAGCCACTTAAACAGCGTTTCCGGGTGAGGTGGGGGTGGGAACTCCCAGCCCAGCTGCTGGGTCTCACCACCCCCGAAGCTGGTTTGCAAATCAAAGTCACACCCCCTTTACCCCCAGTCCAGAGGGTTCTCTGAGGATTCAGGAGACCAAATCAGGCAGTTCATCTGGGGTCATGTTACTAAATGGGTCTTGTTCATTCTCAGGTTCTAGGAAACAGGTTCTAGGAAAACTTCTGAAAACAAAAGAGTGGGTTTCAAGGATGAGGACGTGGAGACGGGTACCCCTAGTGACGGGAGGGAGGGGACGTGAGAAGCAGCAGGACCAGGAGAAAACAGGGAGGGTCAGAGCCACGGGGACGATGCAGAAAAGGCTGAGGGAGAGGGTTAGGCTCTGGCCGGCCCCCAACGGCATGTGGGAGGAGGGTGCTGGGGGCCCCAGTGGGTGTCCGCCCCAGGCCGGACCCCACCTCTGCCACCCGCCCTGCCCTCCTTCTCACCACGAAGTCAAGTGTCCTACTTTCTGAATCACAAAGACACATCCACGGCCGAAATAATCTACCGCTACAGTGTGCATGTGGGACGGGAGACATGCTTTATAATCAGCGCAGAATGCATTTCTCGTGCTGTATTTGTTGGTGACCTGTTGATGCATTTGAACGTAGCAAAAAGGGCACACACTCGGTTAACCAGAACTTTCCAATGATGAGAGGAACCTCCCATTCCCCGAGCACTGCCCAACCGCTTGGGGTAAGAAAGCACTCTGCCTTCGAAACATCCTGTCTGTCTGGAGAGCCTACTGTGTTCTGGGTACCCCAGGAGAAACAGCGAGAGATACAAAAACCAGGTCACAGGTCTCCCCCACATGCGTGGCGGGGGGACAACCATTTCAACACAGTTTAAGGCAGAGAGAGCAAGCAATTGAGAACACGGGTTCTGGAGTCACAGAGAGCGGGATTCGAATCCCAGCTCTGTCACTTACCCGCTGTGCGACCTCGGGGGAATTCCTTAACCTCTCTGAGACTCCGTTTCTTCATCTGAAAAACAGGGAAAAAAATACTCAGACTCACTGCAGGGAGAAGGCATGACAATCTCTCCAGAGAATGCCGGCAACGTGCTCAGCTCACACGCACAGAGTACGCATGAAGTGCTCTTTTGATGGCCAAGCCCCGGCAGGCCCCTGGTGAGGGGAGAGAACAAGTCACCTTCAGTGCGCAGGGTCCGAGTCAGGAGAACGAGTGCAAGACTGTGCTCCGAGCGGAGAAGTGAGAGCCCCATACTGCCTGATCTCTGAGACCACTTCCTGCCCCAGGTGGAGGACTGGGGGGGTGGTGTGTGCTCATTCGGCCATCTCTCGTGCACCTGGCAGGGTTAGCTGCTCTGCACCCGCCGCTCCCGGCAGTCCCTGAGGCAGTTCCAGCCTCCCGGCAGACCGGGGAGGAAACTGAGGCTCATGCAGAGTGGCCTGGTGGGGCCACAGGACGGGGCTGGAAGCCATTCTGCCCGGATGACAGAGGACAGAGGATTTTCAGGTGCACCTGCAACGGGACTAGTGGCGAGTCCCAGATCACATGGCAGTGGGGGAAGGTCTGATTCTAGAATATTCTAATTGGCAGGAATCAGACAGCTGGGCATTTTGCAAAGGGAGAAGTTACTTGAATCTGAGAAGTAGGGAGGTGTTTTAGCCTTTTTTTCCTAGATGCCGAGTGGGGGGAGGGCCCTTCCTAAACAGTAATAAGGACGGATGAAAATACCCACTCTGCCCGTGGGATGAATAATAACCCCCAGCTTGCAGCAGCTTCAGCCGCATGCTGTCTTGGCTCTTGTCACCTGTGAGGCATGCAAAATGCTTTCCCTCTGGGAGTGGGGTTGAAGAGAACTTTCTGTAGCGTTCCAATTTTAGTATGTGTGCTGCCAAGGCAAGCAAGAAAAGCACTTCCTGAATAGTTAAGACCACCTGGGCTTCTTTCTCTCCCTCTCACCTGAGCGCACCTGCGTCCGTGGACCTGAGCTCGCTGACCTCTGCACATCAATAATGGATGACCCAGAAGCCCATGGATGTTAATAGTACATAGCAGCCGCCCCGGCCAGCAGGAGGGAGTCAGTGCCCAGGATGGGCTGGCCTGCCTCTGACTCTCCATGGACACAACATGAAAGGAGACATTTTTAAGAACTATAAAACAGTTTAATTAAAAGTAGTTACTTTCCAGAATAAGCAACATGGGTTGGGGACACCCTCTCTCCCGCCGCATGCAGGGGACCATTGAAGGGAACGCAGCCCTGCATAAGTAACACTGGTGAGCCTCACCCATCGAGCCAGTGGCTGGGGGACCACCAGCCTGTCACTCCTGGCCGTGCATCCTTCGGTGAGCCACTTACTCCACTGTGCCTCAGTTTCCTCATCTGTAAAGTGGGGAGAAGGATAGTGCCTAGCTCCTGGGTTGCTGAGAAGATTAATATGGTCAACACATACGAAGTGTTTAAGGCATGCCTGGCTGGTAGTAAGTGCTCTCTAAGGGCTAAGCTGCCATCATCACCATCATTACCATCACCACCATCACCATCATCATCACCATCATCTCCATCATTATCATCATTTCCATCATCATCACCATCATCATCACCATCACCATCAACATCATCATCACCACCACCATCACCATCATCATCATCTCCATCAACATCATCATCTTCATCACCATCATCATCATCACCACCACCATCACTATCATCATCATCTCCATCATCAACATCATCATCACCGTCCTCACCATCATCACCACCACCATTACCATCATCATCATCATCACCACCACCATCACCATCACCGTCATTACCATCACCATCATCCCTCACTGTCTCTACCAACATCATCATCATATTATCACCATAAGCATCACACGACCATCACTAACATCATATCATCAACATCATCATATCATCACCATCATCATCATCACACACCGTCACCATCACCATCATGATCATCTACTCTGGGCCAGATGCGACACATCTTATGGAAAGTGTCATTTTGCTCCCATTTCCCAGATGAGGAAATTGAGCCTTTGAGAGAGTCAAAATGCACTGAATTATTCATCATGCCAATAATTAATTAGCAGTGAGCTGGGAGGAAGCCGAGAACTTCACATGGTGCCATCCACCCTGACACTGTTAAGCTGAGCTGAGTTGAGCCACATCAGGCAGAGAACTTCGAAAGGCGGGCTGTCCCTATGTCCTGTGATCTTTTTCTCCTTAGCTGGTGGATCCCTCTGCTAAACAAACACCCTCAGACACAGCTCTTCCGAAGCAAAGCCAGATGTGAATTGGGAAGAAGAAACAAACATGGAGTTTGGAGTGTCACCACTGAATCCCAAGAGGTGGCTCTGAGCCTGGTGGTTCTGTCTCTGAGTGGCTACTCAAGATGAATACCCAGACTCATGAGCAAGACCCAGAAACTTTCCTGGACACAAGGCAGTAAGAGTGAGTTCTCCTGATGCCCATCCACACCCAGCACTGTCATGCGGGGTCATTATGGTGCTTTATTGGTGGGAGACAGTACCTGTGGGAGGGGGTTGCCGAAATACTACCACTTTGGAGTTTACAAAAGCATCTTTGTAAAAAGAATCTCTTGGAGTCAATTTTGGTTCCGAACGTTGCCCAGTTGCCTTGGTGTAGGCATCAAAGGCCCTGAGAAAATGAAATCTGCTTAGATTTTGCTGGCACAACCTTTGGCCTTTTTCTTTAAAAAAAAAAAAAATTCCAGTGTAGTTACCATACAGTGTTATATTAGTTTCAGATGTACAATGTAGTGATTCAACAATTCTCTACATTACTCTGTGCAGCATTATTTACAATAGCCAAATCATGGAAGCAGCCCAAGTGTCCATCAATAGAAGAACAGAGAAAGAAGATGTGGTATATATACACAATGGAATACTCCTTGGCCATAAAAAGAACGAAATCTTGCCATTTGCAAAACACTTGCCTTGATGTGTTGGATCCTGGTTGGCACAAGACAATGATGTGCCTCAAGTCACAGCAGGTTAGCAACACCCAGGGTTCCCCAAACCTGGGTGGCTCCCAGTAACTGCCTACCGCTTCCCTGTAGGATTCCAAGAAGTATTTTCTGAGCACCTGGTCTGTACCAAGGGATAGGTGCCAAGGACATAAAGATAAATGGAATGAGGATTCACCACTATGGGGAAATACGCAATCAGTATAATGGGGGACAAGCAACAACCAAGCACTAAGAGCAACCTAGGTTCTGTTCAGTGCTTCCTTGTGAAGCTCTACTCCCCCATGTGACTGTATTTGGAGACAGGGCCCATGGGGAGGTAACTGAGGTTAGATGAGGTCATAAGGGTAGGACCCTAAGCCCACAGACGGGTAGCCTTGTAAGAAAAGGAAGAGACACCGAAGAGCACTCACAGTGCACCCACACAAGAAAGGCCAGTGAGGACACAGTGGGAAAGTAACTGTCTGCTAGCCAGGAAGAGAAGTCTCAAGAGACACCGACTTGGACAGCACCTTGATCTTGGACTTCCAGCCTCCAGAACTGGGAGAAAATAAGCTTCTGTTGTTTAAGTCACCCAGTTGTAGAACTCTGGGATGGCAGCCCCAGGAGACTCACGCAGGGCTGTAATAACCATCCCCATTTTGCAGATGAAGAAGCTGAGGCATCAGGAGGAGACATACCTTCCTGAAGGCCACACAACTACTAAGTGGTAGAGCCAGGTGGTCAGACTTATGCATCTGGCTGCAGAGCCCAATAGTTGATGGCCAACTGTATTATGCAAATATTTATTTTCCCCCTCCCTGCCCCCTCCCTGTCACGGCGAGAAGGCTATACCTCCCCACTCCATTGATGTTGGGTTTGGCCCTATCTCTTGCTTTGGCCAGTGGGATGTGAAGAGGTATGATGTGTACCATCTCGAAGCAGAAGATTTAAATTTGATTATGTGAGGGTTTTTTATGTGGATTTTTCAGCTCTGGCATGATTGTGGCATGCCCTAAAAAATGACTACCTTTAGCCCGGGCCTTAGAGATAACTCAAGGCACATTGCTGGCCTGCAGTTGACCCACAGTCTACTTGTAATACGAACAAGAAATATACATTTGTTGTAAGTCACTGAGACTTGAGGATTATTTGTTATGCAGCAGAGTGGACACATCTAGGGCTCATTCTATAATTTTCCTATCTCCAACCAACCAACCCACATTCCATTTGTAAGAATGCAGTAGGTGCTCATGAGATCGGACTTCCAGAACAGGCTCTGTCCTTCACCAGCTCCGTGGCTTTCACTTCTCTGGGCCTCAGTTTATTCATCTGCAAAATCGGGGTAATAATAGCACCTGCATCCTGGGGTTCTTGCAAGGATTCTGCAGGAGATGATATGAAGTTCTCAGCACAGTGCCTAACACAGTAAAGGCCCACTATGACCACGGTTGCCACGTAGGATGACGGCGTGATGTGTTAAAGCTGAAGAAACATGCCTGGGTTCAAATCAAGTGCTCCTTTTTCAGCCCATCTTACAGCTAGTGCTCCCTCGGCCAGCCACTGTGGAGGTCCATGTTCTACAGGAGGAGGGCCAGAGGCTGGTCCTGCTCAGGGAGGCAGCAGGAAGCAGGATGAGGGGGGAGGAGGGAGGCCCTTGGTTCTTATGAAGGGGAAGATGTGCTCTCCTAGGCCCAGAGTTGTGGAAGCACGAATTGAAAAGAAGGGTGGGAAAAAGGTACTTTGAGGGGCTGGTTCCTCTTCTCTCATTCCTGTCCCACTTCTTAGAGGAGAAACTGAGGCCCAGAAAGGGGAGTGTCTTCCCCACGGTCATACAGCTGGTTAGCATCAGAACTTGGACTAGAACCTTGGTCTCCTGAGACCAGCTTGGGCATCATTCCACTGCCTCCTGCTCATTTAGGAAGAAATGAGACTCATTCTTTGCGCTGGCTCAGGAGACAAATGTCAAGTTTCTCTATCCTCGTGGGTGGATTTACTAGAACTCCACAATTCAACAAGCTTTTCTTTAAGTCACTTCAAAACTCCCCCTTCTCTTTCTGGGAAACTCAGTCCTCTTCACACACCCTGGCTCCTGGAGTAGGCAGTGGGGTAATCTGCTGTGAATACTGTTCAGGGCATAAAGCAGGAGTTGGTGGTTGCTAGATTTATTTTTTTTTTGGGGGGGGGGTCTCTGTTTACTGGTTTGCTTTCCCCAAGGCTTTCAACAGGCACTGTGCAAGGAAATTCAGCACAGGAAGGTAAGGCTCTGCTGTCCAGAGCTGCCAGTCAGGAGTATGAGACTGGATGCTCTATTTTATTTTATTTATTTTTTTTTTTTTTAATTTTTTTATTGTTATGTTAATCCCCATACATTACATCATTAGTTTTAGATATACTGTTCCATGATTCATTGTTTGTGCATAACACCCAGTGCTCCATGCAGAACGTGCCCTCCTCAATACCCATCACCAGGCTAACCCATCCTCCCAACCCCCTCCCCTCTAGAACCCTCAGTTTGTTTTTCAGAGTCCATCGTCTCTCATGGTTCTTCTCCCCCTCCGATTTCCCCCCCTTCATTCTTCCCCTCCTGCTACATAATTCTTCTTCTTTTTTTCTTTCCTAACATATATTGCATTATTTGTTTCAGAGGTACAGATCTGAGATTCAACAGTCTTGCACAATTCACAGCACTTACCAGAACACATACCCTCCCCAGTGTCCATCACCCAGTCACCCCATCCCTCCCACCCCACCCCCCACTCCAGCAACCCTCAGTTTGTTTCCTGGGATTAAGAATTCCTCATATCAGTGAGGTCATATGATACATGTCTTTCTCTGTTTGACTTATTTCGCTCAGCATAATACCCTCCAGTTCCATCCACGTCGTTGCAAATGGCAAGATCTTATTCCTTTTGATGGCTGCATAATATTCCATTGTATATATATACCACATCTTCTTTATCCATTCATCTGTTGATGGACATCTTGGCTCTTTCCATAGTTTGGCTATTGTGGACATTGCTGCTATAAACATCGGGGTGCACGTAGCCTTTCGGGTCCCTACTTTTGTATCTTTGGGGTAAATACCCAGAAGTGCAATTGCTGGATCATATGGTAGCTCTATTTTCAACTTTTTGAGGAACCTCCATACTGTTTTCCAGAGTTGGATGCTCTATTTTAGAGAAGAAACAGACTGTGCTGGACAGGGAGGGCTTCAGGGAGGAGGCAACCC
Source organism: Halichoerus grypus (assembly GCF_964656455.1). Lineage (NCBI taxonomy): Eukaryota > Metazoa > Chordata > Mammalia > Carnivora > Phocidae > Halichoerus > Halichoerus grypus. The sequence continues at coordinate 8,716,928 of NC_135716.1, read as the reverse complement.
TGGCCCTGGCTCTAGAAAGATGGGAAGAACATGACAAGGCCAAAGAGAAAAGGAATTCCAGAATCTTGTAGGGTAAAGTTTTGAAAGGGAGCAAGGAGGACAAAGGTCTCAAGTTTTTGTTTTCGTTTTTATTTTGCAGGGTAGGGGCAGAGCTGACAATGAGTAACAGATAGAACAGTCCACAATTTCAACTTTCAGGGAGCGTAACTGAAGTGAGCTTCAGTTTATTCATCTGAAAAATGGGGGAAACTGAGGCCAACTCCAAGATGTATAGAGAACGGAAGGTAGAGGTCGTGGGTCTCTCTGGAGCAGAACTCAGATCTGCTTACCATCCAGTATCATAATGTCTCCCTCCAGGGGGAAAAGCTGGGGAGGTCTGCTTGTGGGCCATTATAAAAGATCACGGTCCCTTAGCTGTGAAGCAAAGCCACGGGACTTGGGGAGCAAGTTGAAATGACGCAAACATGAAGCTCAGGCTGCCCAGCTGTGCTGGGAGTGATAAAGTCCTTTGTCTCTGATCCAGGAAACTCATGTCTTCTGCCCATATCTGCCATCAGGCTGATGTCTTAGGCAGCAAGCAGAGTAACACCTCAAGATTTTCACAGTTCTGCATGGCCACTGGCCACATGTGGCGACTTTTAATTAAAATTAAATATAACGTAAAATATAGTTCCTCAGGTATATTAACCAAATTTCTAGCACTTCCTGGCTTTAGGTGGTTGGTGGCTACTAGACTAAACAGTACGGCTATGGATCATTCCCATGCCTGGGAAAGTTCTCTCGGTGAGCCCTGGTCTAGTAGATAAGAGCTCAGGGTGTGGGGCTCAATCCTTCCTCCTACCACTTGCTGGCCATGAGAATGTGAGCAAGCTACGTCACCTCTCTGAGTTCCTCTTCCTCATCTCTAAGACCAGAAAAACAGGGCTGATCTCGTGGGTTCTTGGGAGGATTCCAAAAAACAACCCCTACAAAGTATACCTAGCCTGGGCCTATGGGGAGGGCTCCCCAAACAAGAGCTAACATTTTGAGGCACTGAGCAAATGCCAGTTGCCCCTTCACACCACAGGGAGGGTGGCGGCGGGCAACACGAGGGATACGATGGAACAGGAAGGAAGGTGGCAAAATACAGAGGGGCATAGGAAGCCAGGCCCAGAGGTTTGGCCTTACCCCAAAGGCAAGTGGGAGCCTTCGAAGATTGTGGGCAGAGGGATGCCTCTTCTCGCCCTACCCAAGCTCACCGAGGCAGTGTGGGGAGAAGGCAGATCACAGACTTTGGCGCAGAGGACATGGGCGAGATTCTCCCACTACCACCTCTGAGCTGTGAGGCCCTGGGCAAAGCGTCGGACCTCGAGAGCCAGGGCTTATGCCTTGCAGACACCGGCATTGTAAGACCCACCCCGATGGGTTACTGAGAGGGTTAAGTGAGGTACCATGTGCAAAACTCTCAGAACAGTTTCTGGCACACAGTAGGGACACTAAGGAAAGAAACTCCATTCCTTTTTTCCTCTCTGGAGAGAAAGGCTGGCCTGGAGGATGAGCAGGAAACCTGAGTGGCGCCAAGGGGCAGGTGATGGTAACCAAGAGCTGCTGGGCTTTCCTTAGGTAGCAGATTACTCCCAGTGACCTCTGGACTCCCTTCACCTGGAAAGGCAGGTTTCAGGTTTTCATTTGCCTAGCTGGGGTCAGGCTACTTGGAAGGCTCTGGGTCCCTGTAGAGCAGAGATGCTGTTGGCACCCAGCCTGAATGGCCATTCCCCCTCAACTGCTGTGGCTATTGGCTCCAGAGGACTGTCCCAGCTAGACAGGAGCCACCTTGTCTGGGAGGAACCCACAGCCTGGCCCCCTTCACCCTGGGCAGCCCCCGGAATGACTGAGGTGCCTGTGATTACACGATGCTGGCATCGTTTGCCTCCGTGTTGGAGCCAAACCTGTCGTGGGCACACTTTGTGCTCAGGGTTCCCGTGGAGTCAGCTGAGGATTGACTGCAGCTGGAGGCACGTCCCTGCTCGGCTTCTCTCCTCTCCCTGCCCTCCCCTGTCTCCCTCACCCCGCCTTCTCCTGGAGCACCTCCTTAGTAATCCACGCACACCGAATGCTTGCCTCAGGCTCTGCTAGCAGGGAACTGAGATCCCTGCATGAGGCTGGTCCGAGTAGTGACTGCCAGTAAGAGAAAGCCTCAGGAGTGAAATGCTCTCAAGTGCCCAGAACTTGTCAAGAGCAAGGAATCTCTTCTGCAACCACCTGGTTCAAGCCCTTGGCTTTATATAATGAGCAACCAGGAGCCATCGGTCATTTAACAAGGACTCCTCGGGGCCCAGAATGTGCCAGGCCCTGTTTTGGATATGGGTGATACAATGGTGAACAAGACAAAGCCCCTCTCCTCTTGAAGCTCATGCATCAAATCAAACAGCAGAGCATGGCGAACACTTCTGCAGAAAACAAAAGCAGGGGCGCCTGGGTGGCTCAGTCGGTTAAGCGTCTGCCTTCGGCTCAGGTCATGATCTCAGGGTCCTGGGATCGAGTCCCACATTGGGCTTCCTGCTCCTTGGGAGCCTGCTTCTCCCTCTGCCTCTCTCTCTCTCTCTGTCTCTCATGAATAAATAAATAAAATCTTTAAAAAAAAAAAAGAAAACGAAAACAAAAGCAGACAGCGAGACCATGGACGACAGGGAGGTGGCACTGGAGTGAACGCTCAACCGAGCCTCCGAATGAGTCGGCTGTGCAAAGGCAGGGGTGAGGGAAGCAGAGTTCAGGCAGAGGGGAGAGGCAGAGCGAGATCACAGGGCAGAAACAAGCCGGCCGTCCTCAGCGCGGGGGCCAGTGCAGTGTGAGTGTGCCCAGCAGAAGGGGTGATTTTACGAGACGAGGTCAGACAGCGAAACAGGACCTGATCATGTCAGCCCGGGAGTGCAGGGACCTGTCAGCCAACAAATGGGCAAAGGTGACTCCTCTGGATTCCCTTTTCCAGTCACTTCCTCTGAGTTGGCTCCGTCCTTGGGAAACCAGGAGACTCACCCATTCCCACTGGAGCTCCCAGGCCAAGACCACCTCTCACATCGCATTTTCAATACCAGAGATTAAGCCTCGTGAATAAACCAGTTAGTAGCCTTTTGAGCAATTTTGAGCACCAGCTCCATGTTCCAAACTGCTTCTCCGGGCTTTCCTGGGAAGGTGCCCATCAGACACGAGGCCAATAAATATTTCATCATCCTTCATTTCATCCCACATCAAATGAGACACGGCTGCAGGAGGCATGGGGAAGACCGGCTGGAAGTCATCGGAGATGAGCTGAGGCAGAGGGTGGACTTTGGGAGGGGCCCGAGGCTATCAGAAGGCAGCTAGCTGTACCTTTTGCCATTTGCTTGCCAGACAACCTGAAACCAGTGCTGAGAGCGTCAGAAGCCTCAGTCTCCTCCTCTGGAAAATGGGCACACCAGTAACCTTGACAGAGTGGAGTGAAGGCAGCTCATGGACTCGGCACACGGGGCACAGGAGCCTGGTCTCATCACCACTGACAGCATCGCGTGCCTGGGCCCGGGAGCGGGGGGCTCCTCCTCTGCCCAGGGGCGGCCACCATGGCTGGGAGCAGCTTGGGGATGCAGGGTGAAATCCCTCATGAGGGAAGACTGGGGATGGAGGAGGAGTCTGAGGAGGCCAGCCTCCGGTTCTTTCTTCCTGAGTCCTTACGCTGTGCAATTCTTCCATAATAACCAGTAACCTTTTCAAATAGGATTTTAAGTGATCAACAGAGGTGCTCGTGGCTTGTGGCCTCAGAGGGCAAAGGAAGGAAACCCTTGCCGTTCTCCCTCCTTCGGTCTCCAGCATTATTATCCCGTGCCCAAATTAAATCCTTCTGATAGACTTGCCCATTTTGGCAGTAAATACTCATCTCAGGGGTTTTAAAAGATCAGCAAACACGGTTTGGAAATTCTCATCAAGCCAAAGCCTGCTAAGGACAGAGAAGCAAGGTTATCCAGGTGTATGAGGAGGTAGATAGGCAGGGGATCTGAAATCCCTGGGGAGGCGGCGAAGCTGAAGATGGTGGAAACATTCCGGCATACCTGGTACCACAGAAGGGCGACTGTCTTTAGTGATCAGCTACTATGTGCCCAGCACGTCACATACAACACCTGCCACTTACTACCTACTCCCACGTGCACCGTTACAAACACTTGATGTGGATTAAGCCATTTCATCTTCCGAACAACCTAGCATTCGGGGCCTAGTGACCCTGCACATTAGGCAAGCACAGAGAGGGGAAGTCACTGGTCCAAGGTCACGCGGCCAGCAGGTGGCAGAGTCAGTGCCTGAATCCAGATTGCCAGGCTCTGGGACTGACGCCAGCAGGGATACATGACCTTAGTTAATCTCCCTTCCCCTTGGCCACAGACCTACAGAGTTCCACATGATCACTTAAATTCTTAAGGAGTGCCCACTGAGGTGCAGAAAGGTGAAGGATCTGTCTGTGAGTGTCCTCAGAGCCTCAACCCCAAGCCTCGGGTCTGCAGGGGGCCCTGAGGCTAAGCAAGCCAAGGGGGTGGGAGGTAAGCAGGGAGGGAAGGAGGAGAAAAGCCACGGACCCCGCAAATCCAGGGAAGTAAATACATCTCCCCGTTTGCTCTTTGCAACACCAGGTGGGGTTTATGAGTTTTTAATTAAAATTTTTGACAGACAAGCTGTATCCTACGTGCAGCACTGGGTGTAAAAAATAACTGCGAGATCGGAAGAAAAGGCTAGAGGAATCAGTCTCCTCTGGCTTGGTATAAAATTCACATGCGATCCTTTAACATCAGGCTGACAACCCGGTCCACAGAAGGGTCCAGATCTGGGGGGAGGAGAGGGGGCAAAGGGGACTGGCTGCTTCTGTGGAAGTTGGGGGTTCTCACTTGGGGTCCCATTGGGGCTGCCTAGGACTAGCTAGTTGACTGGACAGGTCTCTCAAGTGTCCCCTGAGAACACACTTTTCAAGGTCAGTGGTGAGAGCAAAGGTCAGAGAGGAGGGCACGGGGCAGAGGAAACCCCTCTGGAGTGCCATCCTCCACTCTGGGCCACCGTGCTTGGGGTCCCGATGCCGCTGGCCCTGACCCAGTCCTGTGCCTCTCCCTGCAGGGGACTTGGGACTGGCCAAGGTGCAGGGCCGTGTCGGCACGTCCAGGATGCTCTGTCTAGAACCAACTGACGGAATTAATCACTCATGGGGCATTTGGCTCACACTACTTTTGAGTATTTTTTTCTTATTCTAGCTCCCCCCGCCCCATTTTATCTTGGAGTGGGAAAGTCCTCTGTTGAGCATAAAATTCCATATTTACATAAAGGAAAAGATGGAACACATTAGAAATGCAAACTTCCCTAAGGCAGGAGCTGTAAACTGGAGTCTGGCCCCGTCTTTGTAAATAAAGTTTTATTGGAACAGAGTTGTGCACATTTATTTCCATAGTGCCTGTGGTGGCTTTTTTGCTATGACGACAGGCGAATAGCTGTGACAGAAAGGCTGTGGCTCTCAAAGCCTAAAATAGCTACGACCTGACCCTCTAAAGAAAAAGGTGTCTGGTGCCTGATATGGGATCAAACGCCCTGAGCAACAGTGAAAAATAAAGGCGAACCAAGAAGCCTATTTGCAGCCTGCCAGGCACCTGGCTAATATTCATAATACATAAAGAGCGCTTACAAAATAAGGATACGCACACAATTTCTAAAAATGAGGAAAGGACAAAAAAGGCAGATCAACAGAGAAGAAATGCAAGTGACCAATTAGCTATAAAGAGTGGCTCCAGGTCACTAATAATCGAAGTGATACACACAATAAGGAGATGTCATTTCTTACCTACGGGAATCTCAAGGATTCAAGAATGATCCACAGGACTGGCCAACCCTTAGTTCATCCTTCTTCTGCCCGTCTCCCGTCGGGTACAGCATGCTCCCAGGCAACAGAGAATGGGTGTGTTTTGCTGTAGTTTCAGGGTCACCAGGAAGCTCAGAGTGCCCCAGAGCCACATACACTGGCTCTCTCTCGTGTTGCCAGCATGGCGCACAGAGCAGATGCGCCTTCCATGCTGTGGAAGGGAAGCAAATGGCCTGGGGTCAGGAAAGAAGGGGCCACTTGTGGCTGCCCTTCTTCCTTCTAGCAAGTGCCCAGTCTCCTTCCGGTGAGTCCCCTCTCTCCCTTGCGTGCCTGCTCTGTGGGACGGTCACTACACAGGCTGCCTCTCCACGGCAGGAGTGGAAGGGTCCCAGGAGGCTCCTCAGACTTCTGCGTTCTCAGGCAGTGAGATACCCTCCTGGGGTTGTGACTTTGGAGCAAATAAGTGAGGCTGGAAGAAATGGGGGGGCCCTGCATTCTCGGGGCACAGGTGGACACGTGGAGTCCAGATATGACATGGGTGTGCCTGTTAGGACCCCCGAGGTCCTCCGGGTTCTTGGCCTTTCCAATCCAGGGCTCTCTATGCTTTGTCCTCACTCCTGCATCTCACGACAGCTTTCCCAGAGAGGGAAGCAAGCCTGCTCATTTCCATACTGGCTCCGTAGCTAATACCAAGCCCTACCTGGGAAATCTATCTACCTCTCACCATCCAGCTAAACCCTACTCCCACTTCACAGCCCAGATGATCCACCCCCTATTCCTCAATGTCTTTCAGGGTGATCCCCCTCCCCCACCCTACTGTCTTCTCCATTTTCTGGACCTCTCTGTTCTCCTGCCCGGCAGGCCCCAGTAGAAAGGTGTGCCTCAGAGGGGTGAGCGCCTCCCCACCATCTTGGGGGGCAGCACCCTCCCATGAGATGCCACCAGCCAGCTGGCCCTCCCTCCAGAAACTGCACCCTGCTCCTGCCTGTCCATGGGCCACCTCTTTCTGCTTTATCTCCCACATTCTCCCTTGTCCTCTCTGTTCCAATCCTACTAACTCCATACCTGTTCTTGAATGCTCCAAGCTCATTCTTGCCTCAGGGCCTTTGCACCTGCTGAATGCTCTGACTCCTATTATTCCTGCTCCAGTTCAAGAGGAATTTAAGGCCGAAAATAATTTCCATTTCTCTAGCATTTTCTTTGGCAATCTGGATCCATCTGCCAGACTACACTCTCATAATAAATAGCTCTGTGAGGTCAGCAGGGCAACAATTACTATAATGGCCAGCCAGTGTCACGGCTAGGACATCGTGAACTGGAACTGCTCACAACTCTCATAATTCGAAGCCCAGGTTCATTTTCCTAGGCCACGAGGCTGGCCACAAAGGAGAATAAACATCCCCCACTCCCCCACAGGCAGACTCTTTAAGAATGCCGGTTCCAGGGTAAGGACACGTCCTTCAATCAGACTCCAGGCACACAGTTGGTGGGACCCTTCAGAAAGAGGCCAAAGGCATTCTCTGCACTGTCGGGCTGAGATCAGTAGCTCCGCGAGCCTACAGACTGCCCACAAACTGCTCTCCAGGCTGCAGCAGGACCTCGCCATGACTGCCCACGGGTGGGCCAGCCGCTTCCTGTTGACTGGCTGCCACTCAGAATGTGCCCTGTGCCAAGCTCCTGGCCAGGCTTTTGCTGGAACCATTCCAGGGTCATTTCTGGCAGCACAGTGGCTGGGTAGTCCCATGCAGGAGGGCTCAGAAGCCCCAGCCCTCCTCCGGACTCTGCCATTGCAAAGCTGTGTGACTTAGAGACAGGCCCGATCCCTCTCTGGGCTTCAGTTCCTGCCTCAGAGAAAGGTAGCACCGAGGGGCCCCTCAGGGTGGTGGAAAATGCGCCTACACTAAGCCACAAAGGACTGTGTTTTATATCCCTCGGGTCACCACCCCCTGGGGGACCTTGGCAAGTTCCCAAATTCTGAGCCTCGGTTTCCCACTCTGTCAAATCTGGTGTTAAATCAGAGGGTGTTGAAACTGCTGTCTCATGGGCCTGTTTTGTCTGGGCCATACAGCAATTGACAAAACTCTGAATTAGCGAACACTTTTATCTTTTTAAAGATTTTATTTATTTGTCAGAGAGAGAGAGAGAGAGAGAACACAAGCAGGGGGAGTGGCAGGCAGAGGGAGAAGAAGGCTCCCCGCTGAGCAAGGAGCCCGATGCAGGACTCGATCCCCAGACCCTGGGATCATGACCTGAGCCAAAGGCAGACGCTTAGCCCACTGAGCCACCCAGGCGTCCTGCTAACACTTTTAAAAATCAGAAAACTTCACATAAAAATCTGGACCTCTGGCTTCCTTTGCTAAAGGAAGAGAAGATGCAGAAGCCCGGGGCTCACATTCCCCCGGGGCTAAGCAACAGTCATCTCCTTTGGTCAGAACCTGGTCAGTCTGCCGGTCTGTCACAGACCCCACTACTCCCTATTGCTGACCAGGCCTCTTTATCCGTCTGTACTCTCCACACGGCCCCTGCGGACCCAGGAGACTGTGACCCCTGGACTGGATATTCTAAAGGCCCCCTCTGCTCTCGCTTTCCGTGACGTTCCTGATATTCACACGCCACCAGAGGCCGCCCTGCCATCCCTTGGGGTAGGGAGCGGAGGGCTGTCTCTCGTGGGTCTGAAGGCTGAGGCCCTGCCTTTGCCAGGATTCCCATCCCCTGGTCAGCGGAAAGAGGATAGCTCCTGAGCGTACCAAGCAGCCATAGGGCCACGCAGAGCTCCAGCCGCCGCTGCGGCCTCTATAATGACCTGCAGCCTGTAATCAAGCCCCATTGAGAGACCTTAGGAAGGAGGGCTTTTTCCATTTCCTGATCATAGAATTTCAGGGTTGGAAGGGACTTTAAAATGGCATCTAGACCAACCCATCATTACTGTCTTGCTGTTGGGCCAGCACGCTGGGAGCTGAAAAATTTAAGATGCGGCAAAAGGAGCCCTCCCCCCGCCCCGGAGTCCTCCCAAGCTGCGGAGGCCAGGAAAATAAACAGGTAATGACAGTGCAGGATTACAAGGGCTCTGGGACCCCACAGCTACCAGGCACTCAGCCATATGAGGGGCCAAACACTGCCCGTAAATAATCTCCCCTAATTCTCAAGAAAACTCTCCCAGGAGGTGCCATTTTTCATACTTGGTTTGCAAGGGAGGACTCTAAGGCTCAGAGAGGTTAAGGCCCTTGGTGGAGGTTGCACAGCCCGTAGGGTGCTGGAGCAGACTTTGATCCCAGTGATGTGAGACTCCAGAACTGGATTTGTACACACGACTTTATCCTGCTCTTCCGGAAGGGCAGCGCGGGGAGCAGAAAGGAGAGGCCTGGGACCAGAGCCTGCTGAAGGGGCAAATGTCTACACTTCTCTTGAAGGACAAACAGAAGAGCGAGTGAGCTTGGGGTGGGGGCGCGGCTGGGCTGAGGGCAGGGCAGGCACAGAAGTCCGGGACCTCCTTAGCAATCCAAGAAACGCACATGCAGACAGGAGGAGGCATCACTTGACAGCGATGAGCCTGGCACGAATTAGCAGGCGCTGTGATGCCAAGTGTCCAGGGTACGTGTAGACACAGAACCTCATGCCGGGCTAACGGGAAGGTAGACTCGTCAGCCATACCAGAAGCCACCGGCAGTATTGGGGCAAGCGACACAGAGGTAGGCTCTACGCCCCAGCAATCCTACTCTAAGGTGAACGCCAGAGCCTTCCAGCGTATGAAGGAGAGTACGAAGTGCATTCCAGAATGTTCTTCCATGTGTGAGAGGAAGAAAAATCATGGTTCATAGAAAATTTTTTTTTAAAAAAAATGAGGAAAATGTTTCTGTTATAATGTTAAGGCGGCAGGAGTCAGGAAACAGGCTGATAACATCCTGCATCCCTTGTAGGATGGCCCAGGAGGTGTCCGGGACTGGATGCCAGGCCCAGAAGAAGAACTCGAGAAAGGAATGCAGGCAAGGATTGTTACTTCCAACACTCGTGCTTGGGGGCCTGCCAGAAGGTCTTTACGTTCGCCCCCACTCACCGTTCATTCATTCCGTACATACGGAGTGCACACCTACTGAGCACCAGGTAATGCGCCGGGCGGGAGGAGGGCAGCAGGGAGCCAAGTGGATGAAGCAGCTTAGATGCGCGGTGTTCCAGAGACTCAACAAAGAAGCAAATGCGTGATCGGTCAGAGGTGCAGAGACCAGTGACGAAGAGTGAAGAGTAGGGCCCAGAAGGAGCCCGCGGCTTGGGGGTGCGTGCCTTTTCGTGCATAGTCTCCGGGGAGCTCCTACAGCAAGCCTATGCCAGCATCACAGAACCTTCCGTGTCCTGATGCTTCTGCCTTCCAACCACTACCAGTCGTCCCAGCTTCGGGCGGAACTTAACCTGGACCACCATGACTCCCAGAGCTGCTTCGAGAAAAGAGCTTGAGCCTGGCCCCACCTGGAGCCTTCCCGAGCCTTCCCTTGGATTCTGACCTCGCTTAGGGGCATCACGAGAGCCCCTCCCTCCCCCGCAGAGGAGGCGGCCTTGCTCTTGCCTGCTGTGCAAGACCACAGCCTTCTGTCCAGAACAAAAGGACGTTCATGTGGGGCATCGAAGGCCTCAGACGGTTCTGGCTTCCACTCTGTAATTTCCTCCAGGAATCTCTGCTCCAGGAAATGGCCTGACGTGCGGTTTTGTGCCCAAAGAGATTTATCACCATGTTATTTTTAATAGTGAAATGCCAGAGGGCTCCAGCGTGCCCCACCTGAAGAAGAGCATGAAGAGCAGCGTGGTATGTTCAAGTACCCGTCCTCTGACGGAGAAGTCTCCGTCATTAAGAATGCTCATGAAGAATTTAAAATAACACGGGGAAATATCTGCTGTACTGTTAAATTGGAAAAAACAAACAAACAAAAGAAACAATACCAGAATCAGAATTATAGTCTTAACAACAAAGGAACCAAAAATGGAGAGAAAGGAAATACTCTAAAATGCTAAAATCAGTACTTTCTGGGACAGTTTTGTTTTGCTTTGTTTTGTTTTGTTTTGTTTTGCTTTGTTTTCCTCCAGGCCATTATACTTTTCTCTATTTTCAGGATTTTCTTCAGTGGTCATGGCTGCTTTCGTGGTTGTAAAATACGGAGACCAAAACCAAAAAACCCTCAACAAATAATGGCACCTTTAAAACCTTCTCTCGCATCCCAATGCTGGGCTGGCGTCTCCCCAGAACCTTGACCTAGCAAGCTCCCAAGGGCTGTATTTAAGGAGAAAGCCTCCCAGGATTTGGGATTTCATTTCCAGGGACTTAGGCCCAAAGCAAAGAAGGAAAAGCAGGGAGCGGTAAAGAAGACCAACAGGGACAGAAGGTAAGGGACGTGTGACCGCACAGACCCAGCAGAATTTTCTAAATTAAAAAAAAAAAAAAAATACAAATGGCTCCCAGGAATGAGGGCTTGGAAAGATTGTCCCGGACCCCCATGCTCCCCAGCTGGAAAGTCTGTGGGAGGCGGCGCTGCCCCTCAGGAATGTAGACAGGTCCTTCCCAGACTTTGAACACTGCGGCCCAGGCTCACTGTGGTTGCACCTCCTCATGCCCTCCTGGTGGGGACGTTACACGATGTCACATGTTATAGGTCAGAGCTGAAGGTCCGGCTCAGAGAGGTCATCCCACTTGCCCGAGGCCACACAGCTGGTCAGGGACGGAGCAGGAAATGGGACTCAGGCCTCCTGATCTGACCCGGAGGTACTCTAACCCACAGCACAGCTGGCCCAGGAACCACGCACTGGCATCCAAAAGCCTGGGATCAGATCCAGGTCAGAGGGTCGCTCGGCGGCTGTGGGCCTTGCCCATTAGCCCCCAGGAGACCAGGTTTCATCTGCGAACTGGAGGTCCCCCGTTCAGCATAGACAAGGTGCCGGGCAAACGGGCGTTAGAGCAAAGAGACCGGGATGGAATCTCAGGAGGAGAGTTGGCTGCACTTAGACATTTGGCAGGCTGTTTCCACACTGCTTTCTGGCCTAATAGAGCCGGTTGCTGGCCAACTGTGTTCAATGCCTAATTCCAAACAGATGGGTCTGTGCCCTGCCCCCACTCCTCCTCCGTGGCCTCCCACCCCTCCCTCCCCCCTTGCTCCAGGGGCCTCCTGCCTCTGACCAGACTGGGGGGGGTTGCTGCGCAGGGTCGGGGGAGGGACAGCCCTTTCTGAGGGCTTGCTGGCTCCTCCTAACACCACAGAGGCAGAGACGGGGGATCTAGACCTGCATTAGCCGAAGGATGAACAGACCCCATCCCCCAGGCGTGTCTCTGTCCCACACGATCAGGTGACAACCACCATACGGGTGTAAGCCTGTTTCTCCCCACACGCCAAGATGGATGAGGGCACGTGGATGAGGGCCATGCTGCCTGAGTCTGATTCTGGCTCTGCCAAATCTTTGCTGGGACCACTGGGCAAGTGTCTTCCCATCTCTGCATCCTTGTCCTCCTCTGTAAAGCAGGCGTGGCCATGCTGAAACGAAGCCGCATTTCAACGAGCCAGAGAGTTTATGCCAAGACTTAGAAGAGGCATGCCATGGGGTGGGCGGATGGGAGGGGGAAGGGAGGGGAGAGATCGGCAGGGCAGTCACCTCTCCTGCTCTGTGTCAAATGCACAGTCCGCTCTCCTGGGATTCCCAGGACCTCCCTAGGGCCAGCAGCAGGGTCGGCACTCTCCCCACGTAATGGACTGTGGACCGCTCAAAAAATATCTGTCTTTAATGAGGCTTGAACAAGTTGTAATCATCCCAATTGTTCAGATGAAAATCAGAAACACAAGAAGAAGTGAAGAACTCGTCCAAGGTCACCCGGCCTGTACTCGGCCCAGCCAGGACACAGACCCAGGCAGTGCCCCCAGGACAGAGCTCTTAACCACCAGGCAACACGACCACCCCCGGTGGACAGCACTGTTCTGCAGGCGAGTGGATCCCGCCGCTTCTCCCAACGTCAGCGCTGAGTGGGAAGGCCAGCCTGGGCTCCGGGCGGCCTGCAGTGGGGCGAGCTCCTGAGCTGAGGATCCCTTCCTGGCCTCACACATGACAACTCACCCCAGCCCTGGAGGCTCCTGGATGCCGGAAACCCTCACCCCTGCTGTTCCCTCTCCTATCATCCACTCCCCAGCCGGCACTCAGGGTCTGGGCTCCCGTAGATTATTCGAGATCAGGAAGAAAAAGACAGAGCCGATGAAGAACTTTAAGACTCCCCACATCCAGAGCCAGCCAATCCATGTGGCGTTCTCATTAAAGGGTCTGGCTAATCATAGCGTTGGCTTCCATCAGCTAATGTCTTCCTTTTTACCCAGACATCTGTCTCCAGAGAAAAAGACCTCCACTGAGGGGCCAGGAGCCTCACCGCTTGGGTTACTGAGATACGATTACATGTCAGAGAGAAACGAGAGAAGACTGGGACTTTCCGGCAACAGAGAAACCACGTAAAACCCTGCCAATTACAGGCTGAGCAAAAACACGGAGCTGCCACAGCCTCCGGGGTGGAGAGAGCCCAATGTGGTTTCCTAGACTTGCAACACTGCCCGGAAGAGGTCAGAGTGGTTGCTCTCAAGGAGTCTCCGCATGAAGTTCTGCAGCTGAGTGCAGTGGGTGGGATGTGCTGCCGTTCCTCAGGGCACCGTGGGCGGGGGGAGCTTCGGGAGGGAGACAGGAAGTGGGGACAAGAGGCCACATTTGCTGAAAACCCAGGGCGTCGGGATGGCTGGACACTCAGGTACATCGGGGGACTTAATTCTCAGAACACCTCGGCAAGGTGGGCCTGGCAGCCCCAGGAGCCAGAAGAGAAAAGAGAGGGCCAGAGAGGCAAGTGGACCTGTCCAAGCCCACCCGAGTACTGATTCTTGAACCCAGATCTGGAAACCAGATCCCAGGACACCCACCCATAGCAACTAAGGTGTATATCTGCACTGTCACCCCCAGGAGAAGGGGCTGCTTTTTAGCAAAGGATGAGGTGAGAGGTTGTTTTACTCTAGGTGGAGGGAGGGACCTTGGCTCTGTTTATTTATAGGTCAAAAGTCAAAGAAGGGGTTTGAGTGTGTGGATAAAGCACTGGATTAGGAATCGAATCACGCAGCTTTAAATCTCGCCTCTACGATGAGGGATACCTGGGTGGTTCAGTCGGTTAAGCGTCTACCTTCGGCTCAGGTCATGATCTCAGGGTCCCGGGATGGGCTCCCTGTTCAGCGGGGAGTCTGCTTCTCCTTCCCACCCCTGCTCGTGCTCTCTCTCCCTCTCAAATAAATAAATAAATAAAATCCTTAAAAAGAAATCTTGCCTCTACTATGAATGCTGTGTGATCTTGGGCAGATGACTTCAGTTCTCTGTGCAATGGTGTCCTCAGCCAGAGAGAGGGGGTTGGAGTGGTAGCTTGTTCGATCTACATGGTTCCCTCCAGCTCTGGATCCTATCTACTTCATGTCAGCTTGGCATTGAGGGTTATGAGCAAAGGCCCCAGCGTCCAGTCTGTAGGTTCAAGTCCCGACTCTGCCCCTGCATTAAGTGAGCTCAAGCAAGTCACTTTCCTGTGACTCAGTCTGCCCTGTATAAAATGAGGATAATGATATCCGGGGCCTAGGCTGTAATGACAATTAAGTGAGATAATATGTGTGGAGCACGTGGGGTTTTCCAGAGCCTGCCTCAGTGTATGTCAGGACTCAAGGCAGGGCCACGCAGAGCCCAGGACAATCTCAATGCAGGAGGGAAACAGCTTGCCTGCTGGGGGTCTCACACCTCAGTGCCTCCTTTCTGGGGGACTAACAGCAGACAGGAAGCTCCATCTGCCCCGACCCTCATCCCAGCTCCGTGGACAGGTCAATCCAGGTGGGCGCTGGTCAAGGCTGGGTGCTTAGAAATCTGTGGGTTTGTCCACTGGGCTTCCAGAAGGGAGGCATTCCCAGGATGTCAGAGTCTAGAGGGCTGAGCCGAATCCTCCCAGGGGAACCTCGAGGGGACTGCGCCCATCCCCACCCAGGGCTCATTAAACTCATTCCAGAAATGGTGCAGCTGGAGGGGGGGATTGAGTCTAGTGCAGAGGTGGGGGGGGCAGCTTAGGTGCCTAGAGGGAAGGGGCGGGTCTAGCCTAGAAGACTAGGCTCAGTAGCTGCGGAAAGGTCATCCCCACGCTCGCTGACCCATCCCCGGGCTCACTGTGCCCGGCACCGGGCTAGTCCCCGAGGACGCAAAGCTGAGTGCAGCACAACGTACGTTCCCCAAGAGCCCCCTGTCCCGCGAGGGGCCATAGGAATTAGCAGACAGTACATACACAGGCTAATCCAACTCTTTCCCTCTACAGCCTAGAAGGAGTCAAGACCAAGGGCCAGTAAACCACAGCCCACGGTCAAACCTGTCCTGCCTCCTGTCTCTGTAAATGCCGTCTTACGTACACCCACTCACTTAAGCACCGCCCGCAGCTTCTTTTCCTCCACAGTGGCAGAACCGAACAGTCAAACCCGAGACCATCAGGCCCGCAACGCCGAGAATATTTACAGTCTGGCCCTTTAGAGACCAAGTTGGCTGCCCCTGCAAGCGTGGGGCCACCTGAATCCCTCTGGCACACTCCACTGTGTTTAGACGAGAACATTCCACCAGGACAGGGACAGGGGCAGGGCCCTGCGTGGAAGCAGATGGGGCATCCGTGACAGTTGCCCAAGGAGGTGGCCCTCCTGTTGAGGAGGTAAGGGCTGGGCAGACACACTTGCTGGCTGAAGAAATAGGGGTTTGGCACTCCCGGCAGAGGGACGGCTCGCCTGAGGACACGTGGACTGTGCCAACGCTGAGCTGGTTGCACCTACGGTGCAGGCAGAGTGGGGCCCGTGGGCGGTGCGGGACAGCTAATGCTCAGGAACCAGGCACCAAGGCCTCTGGGGCAAACCTGGAGCCGCCAGTCCCCATCCGGATGGAACAGAGCAGCCAGCGAAGGACTTCCCAGCTCTCTAGCCTAGTGCAGGTGACATACATGGAGTTCAGGCCACGGTTTCAGAGGTGTACCTAGTCTTTGCCCTGTAGAATTTAGCATCTAGCAGGGGAATCTGACAGGCAAATGCCAGGCAAGATGAGCTGAGTGCCTGGGAAGGGCACAGAGAGAATGTGAGCGGGGTTCTGAGGAAGGAGGAGATGGGTCCATTTGGGACCAAGATAAAAAGGGTCCCAGGGGAGAGCCAGCATTTGAGGAGGGCCCTAGGAGCTCAGATGTTGGGGGTGGTGCTCCCGAACAAAGGTAAGAGTTCATGAATCTCAGGACCGGCGGGCTGTCCCACTTGGCAGGTAGAAAACTGAAAGACCCAGCTAATGGGGAGACAGACGGGCAGGCAGATTAACCTGCCTACGCAGGATGGCATAGGCACCCAGAGGAGGGGTCCAGGCCCAGTGATGGGTGCAGGCGTAGTTTTCCAGAGGAGGCGATGCTGTGATTTGAGGAGCTTAGGGAATTAGCCGTAGGATGTCACTGCCGTCCATTGAGAGGCACAGTGTCACACTTGGGAGATGCCAGTCACCTAAAGCCCAACGCGGCCACCACGACGGGCCTTCCCCCTTCCTCCCTCACCATCTGCTAGCCCCTCACTTGCTCGGCAGCCCTGGTGTCTGCTGCTCAGATGGCCCAGGGATGCTCCTGCCCGCTTAGGGTTTGGCAATGGCTGTCCCCCAGGTGCCACGTGGACAAGGCTGTCACCTCCTCCAAGCCTCCTGAGAGCAGCCAGCCCCAGCCACCCTCCACTGGCAGCTCTCTCCCTCAGCACTTCTCACCCTCCTACAAATGCTAGACTCCACTTGCTAACTTCGGAGTTTACCAGAAGTTCCCCCACCCGAATGTACATTTCACAAGGGATTGCTTGTGAGTTACTGAGGCCTTCTTCCCAGCTCTCCGAAGCCCACCTGGCACGAAGAGGCATTCAGTCGATACTTGCTAATTGAATTAAGGAATATGCCAGAGTGGGGAGCCACAGTCCACACCGGCGCAGATGGAAGAGGAGCCAGCATTTCAGCGTGAGATCTCCCGGATTCCTTCACGCGGGTCCCATGCTACGGCGACATAATCCAAGCCAACCTTTTATCTTTTTATTTTTTGAACTTCTGTGTATTTTCAAAGACTAAGAGGATGCATGTGCCTTTGTAAAGCTCATGCTGCGAGCTTCCAGACAAAAGTATTTCAGGACAAGGCTCCCAGCGTGAGTTGCGCCCTTGACCGAGCACAGCGCTGCCCATGACGTGCAGCTGGGGTTTCAGGAAATCCCTGGGCCCAGGCGCTGTGGGCTCCTTCTTTGATTTCGGCCCTGCCCAGTGGCCAGATGTTCTCAATCGGGTGGCTAAATGAAGATGGTCATGTCATCAGTAAACAGAGGAAGAGAAAATGAGGAACGTCGTCAAAAGTTGTCACCAAGCCCTTGATCTGGTTTCCAGGGAAGCTAAGAGGAGGGGAACAGTCTGCCGGCCCCCCTGGGGTCTGCACAGCTGACCTCTCATCTGGGTCCTGCACTTTCGGTTCTGCTCCATGAGGCACTCGTTGCACACAGCCTTGGCTGGCGAGGGGACAGAAATGCTGCCTTAAGAAATAGCTGTGTTAAAAATTCAGTTTCTTAGAAATGATGTGAAATGGGTGACTTTTGCTGTAGTAACTTAAAAAAATATTTTATTGGCATTAGTATATGTATAGCATATGCTATTTATAGTACCTACACACACAAACACATGCATGTTAGCATAGAGTATACACATATATACACATATATGCATGCATCTGCATGTGTGTGTATAGATAGATAGCACACATAGCATTTAATATGTGCCTGGCACTATTCTAAGAGTATACATATCCACTCATTTAATGCCCATAGTAATCCTATGCAGTGGGTCCTATTATCCCATTTTATAGAGGATGGAAGTGAGGCACAGAAAAGTAATCTCGTCTAAGGCCACTCAGCTGGTGGCAGGTGGACCCGGGATAGAAGCTCCCTTCTCCCCTAGGCTGCCTAAGCTGCTTAAAAAGCCATCTTCTCAACCACCGCACCTACACTTCTGAAATTATGTTCCCGGGACCTCCGGAGGTCACCATGTCCCTTCCAGGGAGTTCATGATGCAAACCATTTTCATACTACTACTAAGACATTATCTCCTTTTCCGTGTCTTACAAATGCACAGGGGAGTCTCCCAGAGGCAAGTGACAAGGGATTTCAGCACAGATAGAATGCAGAAGCAGACAGGAGAACCCAGCTGTTCTCATTTAAGCCAGACACTGGAGAGATCGGTAAAACACCAGTCTTCTCACTAATGTTCTGTTTTGGCATGTTTTTCATCACCTGTATGTTACCGCGTGATTCATTTATTATTGTTATTTTTCAAGGAAGGCATACATCTGAAAAGCACTTCTCAATGTTCATAACTAAGCGAGACATGTTACGAGAGAGAAGCCACGTCAAGAAAAGCTGTTTGGGGCCATCGGTAATGTTTAAGACTAGAAAGGAGTCCGGAACACAAGCAGCTTGAGAACCACTGCAGGACAGCCCAGGCGACGAGGCTCCACGCCTCGTCCCACAGGGTCCTGGAGAGGGCACCCTTGGCGGTTTGGACAGGACTCCTTCTGCCTGCTATAGGAGGTAGAGCCTCCCAAGCCCCTACCTGCAAAATGCCCGAAGATAACCCAGGTGCCGAGACAGTCAATATGCCTCTCCCCGCTGTGTGTGTGTGTGTGTGTGTGTGTGTGTGTGTGTGTTCACTGGTGTTCATGTGTGTGTGTGGCTGAGAAGCACAGCTTTGAAAGGATATCTTGTCTTCCCTCCCTCACTCATTCTCGTATCCATTCATTCAAACCACCGAGGAACTAAGTAGGAGCTGGGCAGGAGCTGGTGCAGCCGCTGTCCATTAATTTGCCATTCTTGACTCCTTTTATTGCGGAGGGATGACTTCCGGGCCATAGCTCTGTGGCTTCCCACTGGATGCTGGAATGCTGGGAGCCCCCAGGGTTCCATGGAATGCAGGCATACTGTGCCCCTCACAGTCCAATGGCACTCTGAGTTCCAAGGAGACCCATGGAACTTTCAAACCCTGGAGTTCTGCAAAATTCCTGAAGCCTATAGGGTCCAGGAACCAGAGCAAAGGATTTGCAGATGTTGCCGACACCCAGAACGTCAACATCCCTGTTCGTGCTGCAGGAATATATTTTTCCCTGTGAATTACCAATATCCCAGCTTTACACATGAACATGAGAGGCGCCTCCAGCTCCAGTCCCACCTGCACTCAGCCGAGAGCACCGTCCTCCTCCCATCATAGAGAAATACGCAGTAACAGAAATGGTTAAGTCCTTCGGTACCACCACCTGGTGAAACATCACACAGCCACATAATGTGACAACCCTTCACGTCACCTCCAGAAGCACTCCCTGAGAGACCCCAACTCCATCCAGGTACCAGGGCTGCAAATGGGGAAGGACACGGCCCCTGCCCTCAAGGAGGTTCCAGTTAACTGTCCCTCTGCGCGTCTCTGAAGGGCAGAGAGCCAATGCCATTCTATTCAACCAACAGAAAACAAATCCATGGCTCCTGCCCCAAAGCCTTCCCTTCCTTCTTGTTTTCTGCTGGCCAATCCCCCAACACAGAGGATATTTTTAGCACCTGGGAGGAAGTGTTTACATGAAGGCCATTGAGCAACATGGTGGCATGGCCCTGGGACGTCCCATGCAAGGCAGTGCTTACCAAATGGATTTCAGACAGGCTGGCTTTGGTTCTCGTCCACACTCTTCTTCCTTCTCCCCATTACCCAGATCAGAAAGGGTGGTTGGCTACTTTGCCAGGTGTGCTTGCTTAACTTAACCTGAGGCATGCGCATCATAAACAGCTCTTCCAGCGAGCATACAGGCGGAGCTGAGAGCAGCTCAGGAACAGTGGCTAGTCCCAAAGTGAAAGGACCGTGAGCTCCCAGACATGGGATCCCCCCCATTTCCAGTTCTTCAGAAGCTGGAGGCGGAAGTCACAAGAAGTGTGGAAGGCTGGTGGATGCCCCAGAGAACTGAAGAAGAGAGAAATAATCCCCCAGGGGGCCCAAGTCTGCGTCTAGCCCAGCTGAGCGGTCAGCTAGCTGGACATCATGTTTATCAACCCAGCAGCTGGGGCTGGTTCTGTGTGGCCGAGACAGGCGGTCAACTGTGCCTGCCTTCATATATCCATTCTTGGCTCTGCGCATGCAGAGCTGGACCTGGCACAGGTGGGTTTTCAGTAAGTCCCCTTGAAGAGCGAATCCCAATCCTGCTCCCCAAGGAGCTGCCAATCTAACAGAGAAAACACACATGGGCACCCGCATGATGGGCAATGTGGTCAAGTCACACACGGGGGTGCTCTGGGGGAGCCAGGGGGAGGTCAGGGGACAAGTTGGGGGAAGGGATTCCCAGAAGAGGTGACACTTGAGGCATGAAGACGGATGATTTCAACAGGAAGGTACAAAGAGGAGGGTGTTCAGGTGGAGGGATGAGCACATGCAAACCACACGTTCCAAATCCTGGGGACGTGAAAATTACTTCATTTAGAATGAATGCTATTTATGATAAACACAGAACATGCCTAGATCTGTATAGGGACATCTATACCCACAGCCAAAGCCACATCTATACTAAGTACTATAATTCAAGCGCCTGACAATTAGCTTTTTCGATTGTGATGTAAGTAAGCGCCTGACATTAAACTTTTGATTGCCAAAACATTCACTTTGAAGACATCCCTCTCTCTCTGGCTAGATGGGTGATGGGCATTAAGGAGGGCACTTGTTGTGATGAGCACCGGGTGTTGTAGGTAAGGGATGAATCACTGAATTCGACTCCAGAAACCAATATTGCCCTGTCTGTTAACTAAGTAAAATTTAAATTAAAAACAAACAAATAAATAAAAATAAAGACATCCATCTCCAAGACATGCAACACCAGCGACACAACGAGATCAACAGCACACCGCCCCACCCACGGAGTTCCCCTTTTAGAAAGCCGAAGGTGACAGCTTGAAGTGACCCCACTCTTCCCTTCCCACGCCCTCATTCCTGCTTTTATGTTTTCAATTCACCAATAAAGAGTAAGCCTGCAAAAACCTGGCACCCCACCCCTCAACCCCAGTAAAGGCAGGACCCCAGTCCCCTCACTGGCTCGGATCTGGGGCAATGTCCCAATGACCACAGGGGCTCACCACAAGGGGCGGGGCCCAGGGGAGCATCCCCCAAGGGAGCGCCCCCAGCAGTCCGAGGGCTTAGCCCGACCCAGAACAGTACTTGGAACACAGCATTGGAAGTCAGGACTGCTGTGTGTCTGGAAGGATCCTAAGCATCTTTACATATATCAACACATTTGATCCTCACAACACCCCTATGAGGATGGCACTATTGTCATCTCTTGGGTCTGTTTTGCCCATGAGAAAACACAGATCAAGGCAGGTGCCGTGGCTTGTCCAACATGGTACAGTAGGCCACAGAACTTGGATCTCAACTCAGGCCTTCTGTCTTAACAGTTTACACTCTCCATACTACTCTAAAAATTTCTCCGTGGTTCGTAGGAGCGTGGTGATAAGGCCGGGGTCCTGGGTGGGGCCCAGGTCATGGTGAGCCTTGTCCGTCCTGCTGTGGAATCTGGACTCTGTGCCGGGGCCAGGAGCGACATGGACACTGAAAAGAGGAAGGACATGACTGGATGCCGTTGGGGAACAAAGGTTATTAGTAAATGTCCAAATGCTTATCATCCAGGCATGACTGGAATAAAAATTAGTCATTTGAGGTCGACTCAATCTGTGGGCATGGCTTCCAGAAGCACAAAGGAAATTTCCATGCTTCTGGTGGTCTGGTGGCCCCCCCACGCATGTCATCAAGGCCTCAAGGCCTGGCCGCAGTGGTTATTCCGGAACATTCGTCCTGCCATGGAAGATATGGTTATTCTGGAACGTTCGTCCTGCCATGGAAGAAATGTCTCGGCTGCAGCCAGACACCTGCCCCAAGCTTGGGCGGTGGAGCGGAGCTGTGCGACAGCTCATCCATGGCCCGCCAGGGTGGCTCAGCTAGGAATAACAACACGGGTGACGTGTCACATTGACTACGGGCCAGGCACCGGGCGCGGCTTTGTGCGCAGCGTCTCACCCTGACAGGCCCTCGCAGGTGGGGGGCTCTGTCTCCCTTACGGCTGGGAATCAGGGTGGCAGAGCCGGAGAGATGCAGATGGAGAAGCCTCCAGGCCCTCCTCACGCCGAGACCTATTCTGGTGAACCCTTAAAGCTCACATATCCCTGTGGGGTCCCTCTCCCCTGGTGGGTGGGACTGGCTCCATCCTCCCAGGGGAGCCAGGCTCATCAGCTTAGGGACCCGCAGCTGGTAAGTGGAGTCAGCGTGAGCTTGTGCTGAGGCTTGTTGCTTTCCCACTTCCAGCCCGGTTGTCAACCAGGGCTGGATCTTTGAGCCCCCTGGGAGGGCATGCACCGTTGTCAACTGCCCCGGTCTCAGGCAGGGTGCCTGGCCTTTCTAGCAGATGCTAATGATGCGACATATGCCTGCAAAGCCTCCTGCGGCCATGGTGAAGAGCGTGTGCTCTCAAGTCCAGGAGGGTCTGTGGGTCCCCCGCTCCGTTCTCCAAACGAGGTGACAGGTGCAGGGGGGCACGGGCTCCGAGGGCGCTGGGACCAGTGAGGGACCAAGGAGGGCTGCTGCCGGAAGATACAGCCCTGCCACAGGGTGGGAGAAAGTGCAAGCAGAGCGAGCAGGCAGAAGCCCGCACTGTTAGTGGTACGAGAGCAGAAACCAGGTCTCCGTTCCTCAGCGCTGGTTCTCCTGTGTCCGGCTCTCAGAAACCGCCTGCGGATGATGTGTGGACAGATGAGCCTGGGGGACTGTCCGGGAAGCAGGGGAGGGCCGAGCGGGGTTTCCAGCCCTGTGAACACGCAGTTACCATGTACTCTGGTTTTCCGTGTGTCCCCCTCCTCACCTGCTAGCGAGCCCTGCGGCGCGCTGGTAAAGCTCCGTGTGCAGGTCCCTCACACGTTATCCCGTTCTGTGCATGTCCTTCGGCCCTTCTAACCTCGGCCCCTCGCACCGTCTCCGGCGCACTGCTCTAAGAGTCAGGCGGCAAGGATCCCGGACGGGCGGAACAGCGAGGGGCCTGGGCTCCAGAGGCACAGAGCCCGCCTCCTCCACTCACTGACAGCTCGCCTCTGCGGCTGAGTTCCGTAACCACTCCGTGCCTCCATCACTGG
The DNA here is from genome assembly GCF_964656455.1 of Halichoerus grypus. Lineage (NCBI taxonomy): Eukaryota > Metazoa > Chordata > Mammalia > Carnivora > Phocidae > Halichoerus > Halichoerus grypus. The sequence continues at coordinate 8,693,843 of NC_135716.1, read as the reverse complement.
TGAAACAAGGAGAAGGACGGAAGCTCCCAGGGTGCCTGCGGGGGTTAAATGTGTCGACGCTTGGGGCTCTTAGAAGAGCACGTGACCCACAGCAGACCTTTGCAAGTGCTGGCAGACACTCTGCCAGCCCCGCTAACCCCAAGGTTCAGGTGATTGCTCAGAAGGCAGTCCCGGAAGTGGGATCATAAGGTAGACCCCCTGGCAGAATGGCCAGGAAAGTGCCTTTGAAAGTCCCAGCAGCACTCAGAAGCACAAAAGTCTTTAGCTCTCATTGGTTAGCCCAAGAACAAGGGCTTGGAGGACCTCGAAGGTAAGACCCCACCAGAATCCCCACTACCAGCATTCCCGCCAAGTCTCCGTCCTCAGCCTTCTGCTGCAAAGAACCCCTTGTGCCCAGTCACCCCTGTGGCTCCAGGTACCCCCGGAGAAAAGGCATTCTCCCCCACCCGGCAGGCGGCCTGGCCCACACCAGGGAAGCTTAAGCTCCAGCCCCTGGCTGCACCCCACTTAACTAGGGCTTGTGTTTCTTTTTTGTTTTTTAAGGTTTTATTTATTTATTTGACACAGAGAGAGAGAGAGTGCGCACAAGCAGGGGGAATGGCAGGCAGAGGGAGAGGGAGAAGCAGGCTTCCCCCAGAGCAGGGAACCCGATGCGGGGACTTGATCCCAGGACCCTGAGATCATGACCTGAGCCGTAGGCAGACGCTTAACCAACGGAGCCACCCAGGTGCCCCTAGGGCTTGTCTTTCATTTTAAATCCCTAACTTGTATCATTATTTCTTAAAGAGGCCTCCCCAAACTCAGAACTGCATCTGTGCTACCGCTGATCAGTTAATTTGTCTGTTTCTCCCACTGAATCACTACTATCTCGAGGACAGAGCTCTTGTCTCACTGTGTTTCATCCCCGGTCCTCGGCACAGTGCCGGGCACCCAGGAGTATCTGCTGCCTGAATGAATGAACGAATGGATGAGAAGGAAGGAAGGAATACCACGGCCTGAACTGGAACCTCTCTGCTAATTCCACTCACTCCATGTGGATTCCCTCCTTAAAACCACCCAGGACGAGCTCACCTTTTTGCACCTGCCAGCCCTTCAGCTCCTCGAAGCTGGCCCCCAGGTCTCCTCTCTTCCAGAGCAACGGTCCCTGTGCCCACAACCGTTGCTCTTTCCTTTAAGGTGATCAGCAACAGAAATTTCACCCGCATCTCACTGCTGCCCGTTTCCATATCTTTGACCACCAAGACCACTTCTTATCTACTCAGAGCCCTTGGCCTCCAGTTCGCCTCTGGGCCAGCTGATAACAGTTTGAGTTCTGAGGGAGAGTGCCCACGTGCGTTGACTCCTGAGGCCTTAAAAGATCCACTGGAGCAGGCAGGCCTGGCTTTCCAGGGTGAAGGCCACAGTCCCTCGGGGAGGGTAATGAGTTCCCCATCCATCCTCTGATCAGCAGCCCAGGCTCCTCGTCTTCACTGTGCGCTCCCTCCTCTGGGTAGTGTGACTGGATTCTAGCCACGGCTCCTCCGAGCGCCCCTCCTGGACCAGCACGCCACATTGTGCTCCCCACCCCACCCCACCTCACCCAGTCCCCGCCTGGCACTCTCCACCCCACCCACCCTGCCGCTGTGTATTTCGGTTCCTGCTTATCGTCCATCTCTTCCCCTTCCTCGCCCCCGGCCAGCACGTGAGCTCCCTGGGTCTCTGGCTGCCCAGGACAGTGCCTGGCACAGAGAAAGAGCTCAGAAATAGTTGTTGATGCACGAACGGAACTAGCATTTATCAAGTTCGCCTCCTACAAATGCTCTGCTGGGAGCCAGGGATACAAATGTGTTCTCGGTTAAGGCCTCTGGGAAGCAGAGGCTCAGGGGGAATACCCCACGGCAAGAGAGGAAATGCCCTCTCCCCAGAGAGGCCCACTTCTGCATTCACGCCCTCAACCTGACCGAGGGCTTTGCAAGCACAGGGTGATGGCCAGGCACCGCCCCTCCCCCCAGGACAACGCTCGCGCGCGCACGCAGTGGCCCACGGTCGCACCTTCCTGCACCTGTGCGTCTCTGCACACCCTGTGTGATGGGCTTCGGGACCCCATCAGAGATGCAGGCCACAAACACGTGCCGGGAGTGAAGGACGTGGGCGTCCACCGACATGCCGTCGCCTTCCTGCTGCTAGGAGCCGCAGTGGCCGTGGGTCCATGGGGACAAACACTTCCCTCCCCTTTCGCTCGGGTTTTCTTCTGGGGTAGCGGTGTCTCCGCGGGCCACTGGATCCAACGCTGGCAGATGAGGGACAGGCACTCACTGTAAGCTTACCACATCTGCTAGTTGTACAACTTTGCAGAAGCTAATTACTTTTTTGGAGTCTCGTTTCCTCGTCTGTACTCGGGCCGCTGGGTTGTTATGAGCAGTAACAGTGAGGGAAGGATCTGAAACAGGGCCTGACCCACGGTTTAATAAATGCGGTGGTCTGGGGTATTGGCAGTGGGACTGGGTCAGCATCATTAAGACAGATGTGGATTTCAAGAATGTTGAGGCCAGCATCACCAGTGTGCGCTCACGGTGGTTTTAATATATATGTAGGCTGATTTAGAAATGATCTAGATGATGTGCCTATATGTATACTCACACATGTATATGATGGGTATGCATGTATATGCGGCTATGTATACACGGGTCTACAAATACGGAGGTGCGCGTGCGCACGCGCATGGGTATATACTCACACACGTGTGCATGCACACACACTCACACTCCCTACTTCCCAGCTCTGTCTGCTCAGAGGGCCTAGAGGCAACGTATCTCAGTAGCAACGGACATACCTCATGACCAAAAGGTATTTCTAGATACCACTCTCCATGGAAAGGAGCCAGGGCCCCTTGACAAATGGCTGATTCCATCATTAACCAAGTGATAAAGCCAACATCACAGTAGTGGGACAGACCAGCACCGGCCTTCCAATTATGAGGCACCGAGAACACCACATGAATTCTGCAGGATGCCCAGCAAAAGCATGAAATCTAAATGTAATCATGCGGGAGCATCAGACAAACACCAGCTGAGAGACGCTCTGAAAAATAATTGGCTTAAACATGTCAAAAACATGAATGTCACAAAATACAAGACTAAGGAAGTTTTTCAACAAGGCCACGTGCCAAATGGATTTTCTTTTGCTGGGAAGGATTTCACTGGGGGCCCTTGGTGAAATCAGAATAAGGTCTGAGGATCAGGTAACAGTAGTAAACCAATGCTAAGTTTCTGACTTGGTTCTACTGTCGTTATAAGAATCTTCAGATTTCAGAAAAAAAAGAGAGAGGAAAGGATAGAATGGATATAGGGTAAAATGTCAACACTTAAGGAATCCGAGTGAAGGGTATCCAGGAATTTTTTGGCTCTTCTTGCAACTTATCTGTAAATTTGCAATTATATCAAAATTGAGCAATTGAAAAAAAAAATGTAATTGAAAAGCATACTCTGGGTTCATGTACTGAGAAAAAGTGAATATAGTGCTTAGCACAATAATTTGAAGCTATTATAACGATAATTATTATTACCAGAATCGTGCATGTGGCACATAACAAGCTTGAAATGGATGGACGATATCATCGCTGTTAATATCACCCTCATCACCACCACTGTTGTCCCTGATACGCTCGGTACTATATACTAAAAATCAATACCTTTTCTTATCGTTACTTCTAATTACTTCATATCTGCATTAAGCTCCATTGTTTGAAGGTCCACTATGGAAACACCTGTTTCGAGTGCTTCCAGCACTCACCAGCAATGTTGAAGAGCTTAAAAACCAACCAAGAGAAGAGAGGCAGGGCCCATTTCAGATCTAGATGTACAGATACATATCAATTCAATCCTTTTCCATCATCTGAATCTCTGCTTTGTTCTTGCTAGTTCTTGTGCAACCAAAGGCCGAGAAAGCCCAGCTCCTAAAGACACAACGTGGGGCCTTTGCCTATAGGCCTCCTGGCCACCTAGAGTTTCTTCTCTGTTGCCTCTTGGGACCCACCCATAAATGCTGTGCAGCTCAGTGACTGGCCCTCTTATTCTACACTGCACTTTGCCTTATTCAACAAGTAGAACCTCCTATTATGCCCCCAGTCCTGACCCATCCAAGATGGCGGGACTATTGCCAAGTCCAAGCTTCTCCCCATGGGTCTGCTATATAGAACTGGTTGTGCTCAGCCCGATTCTGAGATGGGATAAGGTCCCAATCATCATTACTCTGTTTAACACATTCTTTGAAAGTAAACCCACGGTTATCTTTTGTCTCCGTCATTCCTCATTCTTCCAAGACTCACGAACACCGTATCTTTAGCTCACTTTCTTCCTCTCCCTGTTTCTTATCTCTCTTGCCCCATCTTGAGCCCATGGGGAACACTATGGCCATTGCTTCGTTCCCTTTACAGGAGGCCCTATACTGTATCTGATCTTCCCATGACCATGGAAAGGCTCATATTTGTATCAACCTATTTGCATATATAAAACTGATATAACTCAAGGTCCAAGTGGCTTAGTTTTTACATGGACTCATATACAGTGGCCATAGTTTGGCTGCCCAAAGAAATTTTAGAAGTAATTCCATTTTTATGGATAGGTAGGTAGATAAATAGATCGATGTCCTCACCAATAATCATATAGAACAGCCACACACACACGTACATGGACCAACCTTCCTTCTTCCACAATGGTGGCAATTGCATCCAAACTGAGTGAGACACTCAGGGCGAAGAGAGGCATTCCAGGGTGACCACAGGTTTCCCCAAGCCAGCTTTCCTCACTGATGGAAACTTCCTCAATGTGCACTGTCCAAAATGGTAGCCATAAGTCACATACGGCTATTGAGCACTTGAAACGTGGTGAGCGTGACTGAGGGTTGAATTTTTAATTGTGATTAATTTCAATGAATTAAAATTTAAATAGCCACACATGGAGTGGCTACATGTGGGCAGCTTAGCTCTAGACCAGGGGCTGGCAGACTCTTTCCATGAAGGACCGGACTGTAAATATTTGTGGCTTCCAGGCCACACAGCCCCTGTCACCACTGTTGTTGCGGTGTGACGCATAGCTGAAGGAAAGAGTGTGGCTGGGTACCAACAGAAGCTTGTTTATAAAAAATGACTGGGCCAGTTTTGTCCTGTGGGTCAGAGTTGAGTGCTAACCCTCATTCCAGGACAGTGTCATTCCAGACCTTCTTTGGGGTGGCCCGCACTGGTCATACGAGGCTGTTCCTAATCCAGTTTCTACCTACTTGTTTAATGAGAACACAGAAGGCTTTCCTTTTAAGAAAATGAGGTTGTTTGATATTCTAATGACCCTGCATTTTTCCCTGAGGTAGAAAGTGTTCCCTCTTAATGGCATATCCCTGGGAGAGCAGGCCAAATTACAAAGAGACCAAGACATAGGGGGACATCTCTCCCCCGCTACTCAAGTTAATCTATGGAAGAAACCAGAAAAGGCAACACCTCTCACTCGTGCTGGCGGAGAGGGTAGTCATTTACCTCAGGGGGCTGAGGGACTGTCCATCTCAGGTCCTCAGAGGAAACTGTCCTGGCCACAAAGCTCAAAGTGTTTGCTCACCACAGGTCCTGGCGATGATTATTACTTCTATTGGTATTTCCAGGTCAGAAAGTTTGATTCTGAAAATGGTCCCAGCTGGAAGGGAAGAGGAGAAAAGTTCAAGTCAGTTTTGATCTTTAGTTCATCCACTGTCTTTTGAAGATGACTCAAGACAATTCAAAGGCATTCGCCCATCGCTCCACCAACTCACCCAATGATTTATACATCAAGTATTTTTTTTAAATAGACACCTATCCTGTTGCATGCACACAGCCAAGTACCAGAGACAGAAAGGTGAGGAGACCATAGTTCATACCCTCAAGAAGCTCAGCCTGGTGGAGAAAACAGACAAATAAATAACTCAGGGCAATGTGATACGAGGATGTGAGTGATATTTGGGAGAGCTAAGGGAGAAATGACTAATTCAGTATGAGAAGAGCAGGTGGGTTTTTAGTTGCTCCTCACTCGAGTGAAATGCTGTGTGACAAAAAGAAAAAAACTGGAGGAATGTGTCTCTGAGGAAGAGGATAGGGAAAAATGCAAATAGTGAACAATAGTGAACATGTGAGATCAGGGTTGGGATGCACCACCAGGCTGAGGCCAGGTGGGAGAAGGCTTTGGAAGGCCCCACCTGAGAGAAAGAACAGAGACCCCTGGTTGAGCTCTTACTGTGTCTCAAGCACTGAGAGATGGACAGACCACACGTTTTCTCACGAAATCCCTGAGGTGGTCTCAATGACTATCCCATTTTATGGATGGGCAGCTGGGGTTTGGAGAGCTCCTGTGAACAACCCTGACCAGGATGACAAAGGCAGTTAAGTGGTAGAGAACAGCCCCCAACGGGACGCCCCCATTCTGTCCAGTTCCACAGTCCTCATCTTAGCCCCTGGGACAGGTTCATAGAGTAACGGCCCCCATTTGCTCAGGCCACCTTGTACACATCCTCCTTAGCAGTGTGTCTTTGCTCCCTGTCCCCACATGAATTGAGGTCCACTTCTCCACCCTCTGAATCTGAACTTGGCCATGTAACTTGCTTTGGCCAATGAGCCAATAACAAAAGACACAAATAAAAGCTTCAACAGTGCTTATGTCCAGAATATCCCCGTTTTTCGCTGCTAGGAATCATTCTGCAGCCACATTACCCCAGCTGAGCTGGTCCCCTGGTGCACAGACCACACCACTGAGTCCCAGCCACACTGCCCAGACACAAGAAATGTCCAGTCAACCCACAGAATCAGGAGAAATAACAAATGTTCGTTGTTTTAGGCACGAAGGCTTGGAGCTGTTTGTTATGCAGAGAAAGCTCACTGATACAACCACCAAGTAATCGTTACACACACAGCAATGGTGATAAAACACAATAAACTCACAACTTGGAGAGAAAGATCAGCCCCGAGTTGGTGATTCTGTGAGATGTGGAGGGCCAGGACTAAGGCAGGGCGGCTGTGGGATGGAGGAGAGATGGAAGATTCAAGAGCTATTTTAGATGCAAAGTCAACAGGATTTAGTTACAGACCGACCCAAGATTTGTCTAAAGGCGCCTGGTGTTGACAATAAATAGATTCTATTTGGAGCTCGCTGAGGGAGTGGGATGTTTCCACGGAAGACACACAACGTGGCCTGAGCCAGAGCAGTCAGGGCTCAGTGTCACAGAAAAGGCAAGCTCCCGGAATGAAACTTTCTTTTCAGCCCCTGATATTTGACAGAAGAATGAAGACGGGGCGCTCACAGCCCCAGCCTCCGACCTGCCCCTGCCACCTCCCCTGAGGCCAACCCCTGCTTGTAGCAGCCCCCAGAAGGACCTTTGTAAACTGTAACCCAGACCTTCCTCCCTCCCAACCCCAGCTCACACCGTCCCCTTTCCCTGGGCACTGCCTACTCACCCGTTAGATTTCACTATCAATGGCCCTTCCCAGGGACATCTTTGCTGACCGCCCAGACGGGGCCAGGCACTGTCACTACCCAGGAGTCCTTGCACTCCCAGAGAGCATGTGTCACTAGCCTGATAACCCCACGGGAGCACGAGCGTGCCTGTCCCACACACGCACTCTGCCACCACCACCCACACACCACTGGCCACGTGGGAGAAAGTCGGTTCCTATTTCCTGAATGAGAGAATGAACAAAACAATTCGTTCACGTGTCACGCGCCCAAGATGTTTTCTTTCGCCTACTCCCTTGCACACGCCAAGCCGAATTAGCCACCTCACCTTCGGCTGCCCATGGCTTCCTGTGCTTATCTTCAGTCCTTTGCACTGGATTCCCAACCCCGACTGGCATGCTGGCGACTATGGGATTTCATAAGCTAGAACCGTTCCCCAGGTGTCACGCACCTTCCAGGCCCTAGGTGTCTCGGCTCCTAACACAGCGCTGGGATGCTAAATGCACAGAAAACGTAATTATCCCACTCTATTATCTGCTCATCCCAGGGGGCAGCCTAATGATCTACTGAGACTCTCCTTGCCTTTTGCTTTTTTATTTTATTTTATTTTATTTATTTATTTGAGAGAGAGAGAGAAATAGCAAGAGAGAGCACAAGCAGGGAGGAGAGGGAGAAGCAGACTCCCCATTGAGCAGGGAGCCTGACCCCAGGACCCTGAGATCGTGACCTGAGCCGAAGGCAAATGCTTAACCGACTGAGACACCCAGGTGCCCCTGCCTTTTGCTTTTTAACACGCACCCTGAAAACTTCTTCTGGAATGCCATACCGTGGCTCTCTTCCCGTGCCTTGCCATCCTTCATCTCCCGAGACCCCACCTGTTTCCCTCCCTTCCTTCCCCGGCCGTTCGCCCCTTCATTTCTATCCGTATAACCAGCAGCCACCAGGTACCAGCCCAGGCCGTCAGCAGCCAACCGCTGGGCTTAAACCCAGAGACTCGGAAGCAAGAAACATTTCCACCAACTCTATCTGCGGCACAGGAGATTGGGAGCCCATAAATCATTCCTTCTTCGCCCCTACTAAAACATCCCCATCGGCAGGCTCCCCGCACCATCATGCACTAGAACATGACAAATCTCCTGAGAGATTCTGTTCTCTGATTTTGGTTCTTTGGGGAGCGGAGCAGAGGACTAGACGCGAAATTCCACATCACTCCCAGAGGAGTGCTGCCAGATTGCTTAGAAATCCTAGCCTCTCCCTCCTCCACTAGAGAGGTGATCATCTGGATCATTGTGAACACTGGGCCCCGCTGAATAATAGTGCTGCCCTTTCAATATACAGACGTCTTTTCTCAGAGGCCTGTGGTCATGTCCTATCCCAAAACAGGGTGCCCAGCGGCTGGCTGTGCCGACCAGGAGAGGCTGCTCAAGCCAGGCTGTGTGACTGCGAACGGTCTTGCTCTGAATCTTAGTTTGCGCCTTGCTAAAACAGACGCCGTTCCTGCTTCTACTACTTTGCAAGGCCGTACTGAAAAACAAGTGGGTAAAAACCAACATGAAAGCACTTTAAAAACAAAAATTGTAAAGTGAAACTAGTAGTAGGAATTGGGGCAGATATCACTTTAAAGGGCTGGCTGGCGCTTTCCCAAACTAAGCCCTTTGTTCTCAAAAGCTCTGCTAATCTTCACAGTGATGTGACCTCAGCTGTTATGTGTATCATTTTGCAGATGAGTAAGTAGAGGCTTGAAGAGGGTAAGCAACTTACTCAAGGTCATGGCCAAGATCGGAGCCTGAATGATAAACCAATTCCTCCCCGGTGGAGCGAGGTGCACTTCACAGCGGCGCTCACTGAGCCTCTCTCTGGTGCGCCCTGCGGGCTCCACGCCCTGCCCTGGCGGGGACAACAGCACACTCTCCGCTCTTGGCACACAAGCCAGCGGCCGCACCACCCTGCACTGGGGGGAGGGGGAGACGGTCAGCACACAGGTGGGTAGTTTCTTAATCTGAATTCCTGTCCAGAACACAATGACCGCGGAGAGTGAGATCAGCACGGAGACTGTCTGGCAGATCTGTCTGCAGAGGGGACAGGTGACCCAGACGTAGGAGGTGCAGGGGCAGATCAGGAGCCAGCGGTGAGATGACCCAGAAACACCTGGAGTAGGAGCTGGGATGCCCGGAGCAGGGCTGCTGGCCAGGCTCGGTGAGGGGAGCAGGGCGCAGGGCAGGGGAGCCCCAGGGGTGCAGGGGCTGACTCGAGGGTGGAGGGGCTGAGCGGCCCCTTCCCGGTGCTGCCGCACCTCCACCCCCCACCCGGCCTGGAGGACTGATATGAAAAGCACCAACTGGGGCAGGAAGCACATGTGCTTGCTGGCAGGAAAGCTGTCCTCCCATGCGGACCCGCCCCCTCGGAAAGGGCTTCACCCAGGGACAGCCCTCGGCCTGAGTGGATTTCTGGATTCGGAGGCTAGGTGCTTCTCCAGGGCAGAGGTTATCACTACCAACGGTGGATGGATGAGTGTGGACGAGGAGGCCAGCACCGGGTGCATGACTTCATGCAATCTTTGCAGCAGTCCTCTGGGGGGCGGGGGTGTGCAGGCTGACTCCCATTTTACAGATGTGCAAACTGCGGCTCTGAAAGAGTCAGGTCCTCTGCCCAAGGCCACAGGGCAGGAAACGGGCCAAGGTGCGGTTCAAAGCCAGGGCTGCCTCCTCCAGGTACACAGGCCCTTCTCCTCCCCTTCTAGCCTGGCTGGGCTCTAGAAGGTCATCAGTCCGTGTCCCCCTCGCCCCCCCCCCACAGATCCCTAGTTGGGGGCGGTGCAGTTTACTGGTTTGCACCTCTGCTCTGCGCTCCCAGCTCTCTCCAAGCAGCTTCAACTTCGGGTTCCCAGCGCCAAGCACAGTCAGCTCTCAAAGCCCAGAGAAATGAAGACGTGGGTGCTACTCGCATGGGGGGCAGACGCGCCAACACGGCTGGTGATTACTCCCACGTGCACCAGCCGCCGCCAGCCTCCACCTTCTGGGGTTCCTCCAGCGTGGGTCTGTCTGAACCTCTCCTACGTGCAGCAAGGGATACCTCGGCCACACCTCATTACTGAAAGAATGCAGGCCGTGCAGCACTCCCAAACCACAGCTTTGCCGTTTTTCCTCTTACACCCCCTTCCTCTGAGCACGTGATGGGGAGGGGCCCTGGTTCTGTCTCGGGTCCCATGGGCACTGGCCCTGTCCACCCTCACCGCCGCTGCCACCAGGTCCCACCGTCTTCCAGCTGGAAGACCGTCTGTTCTCTGGGGCTCTCCCCCGTCCTCTCCTATTTTATTTCATGCAACTCCTGGCCAGGAGGCCAGGCAGTGCTACCCCAGAGACAAGTGGAGAGACTGAGGCTCGGACATGGAAGTCACTTGCCCCAGTCCCACAGTTGCCCCAGAGCCTGTGTTCTCCTGGCCCTGGCTGCCCCCTCGGCCCCCAGGCCTTCCCTGCCGAGGACACTGAACTTGCCCTCGGAGCAGGGGGACGCTGGGGGCTGCACCGCCTCCTAGGGGCTGCCCAGAACCGCGCTCCGATCTGGGAGGAACTGGGAGCCACAACGCATGGGTTTGTTTGCCAGGCAAGCAGGGCCTAATTCAGGAGGCCTGACCACGGACTTTTGAACAAGATTTTGTGGATGAGAGGGCAGAAGGAAGCTTGTGCTGATCAGGAAAACCTTGAGCCAGAGGACAGGGCTGGCATCACACAAAGTCTGTCTGTGCTGAATGTGACCAGAGCGCCACCAAGAACCATCCTATTTATAGCCCTTTGAAATACGGCTGGGGAAGGAGGGGGGGCTTTGTTCTTTTGGCCTCTTACCTGATTCTCAGGAACAAAGGGAAGGGAGGTGGGAGGGAGGTTGGTGACAGGCTGTTGGTATGGGCAGTGAGGGCAGACACACTGGGCCCGGGAACCTTCTGGCCCATGGGCCTTCGAGAGCGAGCCATGGTGGTGTGGGAGGGGGCATAACAGCCCCCAACTCGACCCAACCTGGGGGACCTTAGGTCAAATGGCCAATGCCAATGAACTTCGGTTTTTCCAACTGTCAAAATACTGATAATAAGAATGACCACAGAGCCCTGTTTAGAAGGTTAAAAGGAGTCCAAAACGTCCAGTACATGGTATTTCCTGGGCAGAAACTCAGGAAGGGTAAAAGGGCAGACAGCCACCAGAATTCATAAAACCCAGCACAGACTTGCTCAGAGGGAGGTCTACAGGAGCCCGTGGGCGCGGGTGGTCTGGGAGATGGGGGTGTAAGCACCACGCCAACAACCTGGTGCAGGGGGTCAGGCGGGAGACCCGGCCGCTGGGGTCCCTGGCTGCGGGCCTGGGGAGGGCGTGGGAGGCTCGCTCTCTAGGACACCCTGAGCTTCCCAAGTCGGGCGGAAACCCAGCCATGAAGGCAGGACTTGGCAGCTCGAAACTGTGGGCTGGCTTCCAGCCCTGGCTCTGACCGCTAACAGGCTGAGGAACTGCATAGGTCGGGCCTCTGAGCCATCTGCTTAGCTGTAAGACAGAGGGCAGGGAATATCCAAAATGTCTCGTCTTAGGTGTGCTCACCTGCCTCTATGGTCCAGTGGCCACACCACAGCCCAGGCCACTCTCTCAGCCTTAAATTCAGATAGCCTGGGAGAGTTGCATCCTACTACCTCCTCCAGGCAGTCCTCCATGGTTGGAAGCTCTGTGTGAGGAAGAGCTTCTTTATCCACAGAGGTGTCCAGGACAAAAGGCCACTGTGTGGGGCACAGATCTCGCAATCAAGAGGACAGAATAACCACCACATGGGAGAGTGGAAGTGAGGAGCCAATTCGTGGGAGACTGAGCAAAGGGTTTCTAAACTTGAATGATGATGATGATGATGATGATGATGATGATCAGAGCACACACTCAGCAAGCCCTTAGGGTGGGCACTCTGCAGGGCACTGTTCTAAACCCTTTCCAAGTACCAGCTCAACTCCTTTAGTGCTCATTTTAGTACCCCGTGGGAGGTAGATAAGGAAATGGGGGCACAGAAAGGTAAAGCAACTCACTCAAGGTCACACAGCTAAGAAGTGGCAGAGCCAGTATTTTTTATTGGGCCAACCAATGAATGACTTAGTAGATGAATAATTGAAATCTTGGACTAGGGGAAGGTTGAACAAGGGCACTGCTAAGCCTCTTTGCAAACGCTCGGATTCTACAATTCTTTCTTGTTTCATGCTCTGCAAATGCATGAACTCTGTCATTCGTTATCATTCAATCTACTCACACACCCCTCCCCCCCAACCTCCCTCCGGTAATGGTCACAGCTTAGGACACCAGGGCTCCTGCTCAGAGAAAAGAGAAACCTCCTTTACTTCATCCCAAGGGCAGATTCCCAATGAGGCAGGCATACTCCGATATCCAAAACTGTTGTTTGGCATGGCAGATCTAGGCATCGGCTTAATTTTTCTAATCCTAGAGTTCGCAGATCGGTTTTGCTCAGTTCCGTTTACTCCCGGTCACAGGTAGAGACGGAAAAATAACAGCAGACCTTCTGTTGGAACCAATTCTTCAAGCCACTCCGAGAAAAGCGTGTTTTTCATTTGAAATTTCTCGTAGGCAGTGGTGCACGATCTCACGGGCTTCTCAACTCCCCCTTTGGTTTAATTTCCTTTTTTGCCGAAAGACTGAGGTTTGAAATTTCAGATTTTGCTTTAGGAACAACCAGGAATACCCCCCACAAGGACATTCTTGTTTGTGGTAGCTCCTATGTTTCCCAAGCAACCGTCTTTCTTCATCAGACTCTCCACCAGGTGGTAGGATTAACAGTGTTTTCAAGGAAGAACAGCAAGCAGACCTTTCTCTCCATTGTGACGATGTTATTAAAAGGGAATTTTCCAATGTTGCAAGAGCAACTTTTACTAATCATTTTACTCAGAGCAGGCCCTGGGAGTTGGGTGGGTTTACACGCCTGGTGACAAACTGACTAAGCCTTTCTGCTCACAGTCCTGTCTCTGCGGCTGGCTCCCAGCCCTTCCTCAATCCCCAGGCACCGTGGGGCTCTCTGAATTCAATGTATGACAACAACCCCAAAGATGAGTGCTTGTAATCAGCCAACACAGGGACCCGGCGCAGAGATTTAAACTCCCACCAGACTGCCAAGGTTAGCTAAATAAATCCATCCAACCAGCACCAAATGGGGAATCCGGGAAGAGGTCTGGAGCCCCACCCGCGGGCTGGGCTTGGGGACAGATACTCAGTGTGATGTGTTCTCTACCTGCACCTCTTAGGGAGGCTGTCCCACCCTTCCCAGTCCCCCCATGTAGAGGTATGGGATGATCCCGGGAATTACACAGCATGGTGCCTGAGATTTGGGGCTTTGGGCAGAAAGGAGGCAGTTAGGGATTCCGGCTCTGCCACTTTCTAGCTATGTGACTTGGGGCAAGTGGCTTCACTTCTTTGAGCCTCAATTTCCACATTTGTAAAATGGGATTAGGGAAAAATGTACGAGCAGTGATTTTATAGGGCTATTATGGAGACCAGGAAAGTAATATTAAAGGAAGGGTCAAGCCTGCTGATGGAAAGAGCACACCCTGGCCCAGCCCCACGTGGAGATGCTGACGGTAGACCCCGGCCACAGGCAACCCAAGACAGCCATCACGGAGGCTCCACAGTTCAACTCTTGCGGTTTTCTAGAAACTCCATCAACTGAAAGGATATTCTTTGAAAGCCTCAAGGACAGAATGCACACAATCTCTTTGCTCTGTTCATCAGTTTACCCTGCAAAAGACTTACAAGCAAGAGTCCCAGTTCTCAGGCTCTGCTGGTTGTTTCTCTCCCCTTCTCTCATAAATCCTGTTTATGCCTTTGTTCCTTGCCTTTGACCCCATGTCCTCGCTGACTTCCTCCCCTTGACAAGAGTATTTACATGCAAAATAAGTACATGGTTGGGAAATCCCCTAACTGAATGTCCAAGGTATTTGTTGACAGGTTCTTCCTGGGGCTTCCACTCTGTGATCTGCCTCCCTGGACCTCACCAGCAGAACCTGCCCTGGGCCTCTCCCCCAGGCCTCCCCCGGTGATGGAGCGCTCACTCTGGCTTCCTAAAGCCCAAGCTGGTCCTCCACCAAGTCGGCTTCTGGTTCTCTGGGCCGACTTTACAGGAACAGTAAGCACTCGCCATGGCTGCTATCTGATGTTATGTGGTCTTGTGCTGTCCTGTGCTGTGTTGTATTATGATGATAAAGGCTGGGCTCCTTAAGTTGACTCTAAGATCTACTTAGGAAACCAAGACTTCGATTATGTTCCTTTGCCACTATTCTCAGACTCAGCCACGCAGATCGGGGGAGCCTAGGGTGAGGTGGAGAGAGCAAGGCCCCCAGGGGCGAGGATGAAGGGAGGTGGCCCCATCAGGGTCAGAGGCCTGGATCTGCCTTTTCCCAAGCACAGGCCCTTGAGTGGACCAGGTCATCCGACTCATCTGGACAGTTCAGGTGGGAAGGTGGGGGCTGTGAGGGGTAAGTTGAGGAAGATGTGTGCTGGGGTAGCCAGGCTGTTGGAGGCATGGGCTTATGACTCCCCACTCTGCACAGAGGAAATTTGGGGCACATGGAAGGAAGATCTGCGTGCAAGAGACCGTGTGACCTTGGGTCAGCCACTTCCTCTGCAACATGGGGAGGACCCTCATCCTAGCCCAGCACCTAGACGAGCTGGAACGGAGTTCAAACAGGGTCAGGGCTGCAGATGCCAAGGGCTGTGAACGCAGAGCTCGGGGCTTTCAGGAGGGCTTTGAGCTCTCAGACCGAGGGCGGCTCTCTGAGGCTATCACACTAAAGACAGGGAGTGGGGACACAGCCCATCGTTACTGGGCCAAGCGATTCGGGAGGTTTATTTTGGGCTCCAGTCTAGCCTTCCAAGGAAAGAGGTTTTCTTTTCTTCTTTCCTTTTCTTTTCTTTCCGCTGAGCCTTTTATTTCTGAAAAGGTAAATGCCCAATTAGATGGATTTTCATCTTTCATGTGGAGTTGTTTTAGGCTCTTTGAGCATGAAACAATATTTTGGAGTCATTCCACCCTCTCAGTTAGAGAAGAAGCTGGGTCTGCTTTGGTTGTGGTTTTTCTTTCTTTTTTTTTTTTGGTTGGGTTTTTCTCAACAGCCCTCTGCTAAGTAAATATTCATGAAGAGAATTTTTAGCCACTATGGTCTGTTAGTCCATAAATCCACTCAAATGGATTTTTTTTTTTTTTAATGTAGCAAAATCTATCACAGTGATATCTATTTGGGTTTGAAGTTTTTGAAGATAGCTGGTGAAATCCAAAGAAACGATTTTCTTTGCATACCCACATGTGGACCTACCAAAAGTCATCTGAAACCCCCTTTTTAATTCTGCCAGTAATTTGGAATGAATGTTCTTTCCTTCTCAACTTCTCTGAATTACTGAGATTTTTAACTTGCATTTTATATTCTCTTAAGGGCTCCAGAATCAGACTTGGTTAGATAACTTTTACATACTTTAGAGGAGGAAGAAAAAATACACACACATAGGGTCAGGAGAAATGGTCCAAACATCCCCAGATATTTTTGGAAGGAAAAAACTTTTAAGACAAAAATATTCAAACAGTATTATCTGAATATGGAAGAGACCAGAAGGACAAGAGGGAGCACAACCCGCCACCCCCCCACACACACACACTCACAACCTTGGCCCTCTCGGGAACAAAAGCTAACATCTGTTCAGTGACTCGTTCATTTTTCACATCAACTGTACGGAGTATCATCCCCATGACAAAAGAGGAAACTGAGACCCAGGAAAGGTAAGTGACGTGATCACTGAGCAATAAGTGATAAGTCTCAGACCCCGAAACCTTAATACTGAGGCTACTCTGCTTCTCAAAGACGGTACTGAAATTGTAAATGTCTTTTTTATTTTTTAAAGATTTTTTTATTTATTTGAGGGAGGGGATGGGGGAAGGGTGGGGGGGGGAGAGAAACAGACGCCCTCCTGAGCAGGGAGCCGGATGATCCCCGGATCCTGGGATCATGACCTGAGCTGAAGGCAGATGCTTAACCGACTGAGCCACCCAGGTGCCCTGAAAACATAAAGGTCTTAATAATAACATCTTACTCTTGATTCTTGCATCTTACTAGGGGAACAGAGCACAGAGGTTAAAACTTGGGCTCCCACCAGCGGTATGGCCCCGAGGAAGGGAGTTCCCTTCCTGCCTCCAGCTCTGTCCTTTGTGGATCCTGTGACCACCCACGCCCCTGGCTGCTGTAGAATCAAAGGAGATGACAGGTGAGTGCAGGATCAGCCTCCAGTCCTGTCCAGTCCCCGAGAAGCTCCAACAAGGAACTCCCTGGCCTCTGGCTGCTGGGTGAGCTCAGCTCTTGGTGGCACAAGGATTGTGAAAAGCAGGCAGGACAGAGCAAGGTGGCAGCCTTATCCTCCTGGCTCTTCCCCTCCAGGCTGAGGAGAGAGGCTTTCTTCAGAGGCTTCGATCAGCTCCTATTGCCACAGTCCTGGTCCCGCTCACCCATCCCTCCATCTGCCCCTTGGGGGGTTGGGTAGGGGACGGTGGGGGGTGGTAACTGGGCTCAGGTCCTGCTACATCCCTTGCTGACTTCCCTAAATACCGCTCCCAGCTCTGGAGACATTCCCTTTATTAAACTCTGCTC
Source organism: Halichoerus grypus (assembly GCF_964656455.1). Classification (NCBI taxonomy): domain Eukaryota; kingdom Metazoa; phylum Chordata; class Mammalia; order Carnivora; family Phocidae; genus Halichoerus; species Halichoerus grypus. The sequence continues at coordinate 8,676,740 of NC_135716.1, read as the reverse complement.
CATTTGTGAGTGTATGTTTCCTACCGGAACCCGGGACGAGTCAATGTTTAAAATACTTGCCACTGTTCTGGGCATACCCTAAATGCTTAATAAAAATTCGAAGCTACTGTATTTATTACAATAAGGCAGGTCCCTGGCCTCATCCTGTGGACCCCTCCCAACTCTCCCGGCAAGGGTGGGAATTATACAGTGCCATCTACGGACTGAGCAAACGGGAGACTCTTCAGAGGTTCAGGGACGTACCCAGGGTCCTCAGCCAGGAGCAGGTGGAGTATCAGGACCAGGAGCTAGGAGTTCAGAGTCCTAGGCCAGTGGTTGCCCTGTCTGGATCCACCTGACTCAGTAGGAAATACCCTGACCCCAGTGTCCTGTCCCTAACACTCATCCCAGTGTGAACCACGACAGACCGAGTCTCCTCCGGGTGCCTTCAACCCTGACACAGATCACACCCGTTGCTAAGCCAGCCAGGCCACACAGGAGGGGCTCAGGGTACACAGCACCCTCACTTGTGCACTCCCCTCTGCCCCCAGATACCCCTGCTCCTGGCAATTCCCTGTGTCATGCCCTAGGGATAAAGAAACTGTCAGCTTTATGCAATCCACAGAAATGAGAAGAGCAAGCTGCTACTCTAACCCAGTCATTCGGCCTTGCTCCTTCCAGTGGGGGTTACTAACAAACCATTAAACATTAACTCCAGCCCTGTACGTCAAGTGTTTCTCCACGAGCTTTCCAGAACGTTCCGCCTTCCGTCAACTCTTCTATTTCCCACATGCTCTGTTCGGATACCATGCCTCCAGCATTCAGCACTTTCCCTGCTAACCCTCCTGCACAGGCTCTTAGCTGGGATATGAGGAGGCCCCTCCTGGGGCACTCTCCCGTGCATGAATTTTAATCCTCACCGTGCATCCGGAGATAATCACCCACCTGCACTTGAACCCTAGCCCCTGAGCTACAGGGCTTGCCTGAGCTCACCCAGCTGGACACAGTCCTGTGCCTGAAAACCTGGGCACTGTCCCCACACACACTGCCTGCCATGCCTTTAACCCCGTCTCCCCAGGCAGCCATTTAAATCTGAGATCAAGTATAAGGACAAGGATTAAAGCTAAAGCACCGAATTTTATTTTTCTTAAAGCGAAAGCAAAGCAGCTAATCTCTATCTTACATACCATCACTGCAATGCCCATAACCCTTGGAAGATCATAATTCGGGGACCTGCACTCTGGCTGAGCAGCAATGATAAATCCCACCAAAGTAAACCAGAGATCGGCACCTACTACAGGAACGGGGCCATATCGTTGAGCCCCTAAAATCCCAGTTCCCTCACCCCTGCAGAACCACGCAGAACAGACAGACCAACACCCAGTCTGTTATTTTATTTTACTTTAATTTTTCTTGGCAGGGTGCACACCACTTTGATTAGACATCAGTTCAAAGCATTCAAGAAAATAACTTTACTTTCCCGCAGTCTGATTCTCCTAGGTATTTAGGCTTTGTCTCCTCAGTGAATCCTTCCGTGGGTCCCACAAGGCGCAGGAACCCGTTCCCTTCTCTGTCCCAGCTGTCAGCACACGCACGTGTCCACCCTGTACAAACACCTGCGAAATGCTCTTCATGCCCCGGGCGCCCCCCCCCACCACACGGTGACCTCTGAGGGGCAGGCCAGAGGTGGGGGGAAGGCAGAAGGATCCATCACATGTTCTTCCAACCCTATATTTTCAGCATCTTGCATGGTGACCAGAACATAATAAGTTCCTAATAAATGTTGGTTCAACTGAAATCAAAACAATGCAACCAACAAGACCCAAGAAACAATAAAACCCCAGGGTTCCCAAGGAATGCCAGTTTCCAATGAGGAAACTTAAATATGCAGAAAAGAATATGGGTGTGGGGAAGGGGAAACAGAGAGGTCTCACCTACTTGGGAGTTTAGGAGACCTGCGAGCGTTCTAGGTCAGCTCTGTCACCCAGCGTCCCATGATTTCCCCTCTGGGCCTCCGTATTGTTTTCATTAATATGAAAGATTGAATGAAATTATTTCTATGAACATTCTCAGCTCTTGGAGTGGGAAGCAAATTGGTCCTGGTGAAGTCACCAAGGTTCTTACTGGCCACACACATCATTGGGGATCCCCACAAATGTTACCGGCTCTGCCAACTTTCAGACCCCAGAGTCTGAAACTTCTGGGCCATCTCTCAAGGTCCAGTGCTGAGAATTGCTGGCGAGTGACTTCACCAAATGGGCATGGGCTCTGCGCGTCTGGAGAACTCTCTGTGAGTAAGTAAGGGAAGGGAGGCATCCCTGCATGGATGGCCCTATTGTCTGCGATGCCAGGAATATCTGGAAGGTTCTAAGGATGGAGCTGGAGCATAAGCAAGTAGGGTGCAGGCTGTCTTCCTGAAGAAAGGCTTTAAAGGCCCCAAAGCTATGTCAGCAGAACTCCAAGCCTCTCATTTTGCAGAGAGTGAAACTGAGACCAGAGCCTGGAACAGTGTGGGTGCCAAGTTACAAAGCAAATTGAGCACTAGCCCTAGGACTAGAACGGGTTTCCTCTGGGGCCCAAGGTTGGGCTCGTGTGCCCAAATTAGAGGAGAGAGCCCTCAGATCCTTGGGTCTACATGTGCTCCACAACTGAACAAAGTGCCTGTGAACCTTATTCTAGAATTTTCTGTGACCGGGCCAGCAGCTCTTCCACTGGCCAGTGGCGTTCATCCTTAGTGCATATAGGATTTACTAGGAAGCAGGATAAGCAGATGACTGGTGGATTTTTTTTTTTTTTTTTTTTTACTTTACTTTGGTTGCTTTTCATGGTGTGGGAGGGAGCCTAGGGAGAGGGTTAAGGTTTAAATCCCATAAGGCAAAAAGCCCTGTTCAAATATAACTCCTCTGAGTCAGCAGCCTGCCACAAAGCAAGGGACTCAAGCAAGGTGAACTGACCCAGCGATTCAAAGAGGCCCCTTCCTGGGGGATGGGAGACTGCTGAGAGCTTGCCTCCAGGAGATATCCTGGCTTGGGGGGCTGCTTGGTGCAGAGGGGCGACAGAGACCCACCTGGCACAAAGCCACACACACCCCTGAGGCTCCAGGACCTGCAAGGATCCCTCACTACCAGGCCCACAGATGGATCCACCCCACCATACCTCGGGGACAAAGGCTCCAGACAGCCAATTCTATGGAGGTTCCCAACTTTAGCGGCGTGCTGGTAAACCCAGCTGAGGGAATGCCCAGTCTGTGCCTCCAGGTGGGAACACGGCCCTCCGGTCAGCAAGAAGGCTGCTCAGAAGTCAGCTTCCGCAGCTGAGGCAGAGCCTGGAGGAGCAGAATCCACGCCCCCTAGAGAGCCCTCTGCCCTCACTTCTGGCAACATTTCCCGTTTCCATTCTCAGGGCAGTGTTCAAGAGGCGCCCTGTGGCCTGCCAACCCAGTGAGGTGAGGGGAAGACCCTGCTTCTGCCCAGGCCCTCGCCTTGTCGCACGGGTAAAGCCTGGACAGCAAATGCGGGACCAGCAGAACGCAGGGGCAGCACATTTCCAGGCTTGTAGGGTTGTCCAAAGATGGAGGAAGGAGCTCCCTACTCATTGTTATTTATTTATTCAGCAAAATTAAATTTTTTGTAAGATGAGATTCCTTTTCCCAGACTTGAAGTCAAAGGTCGCATGAATATGTACATATGTTGTGAACGTGTGAACATGTATATCCCTCCGTGCACACACATTCACACAATTATATGTAACACTCTGTGCCACACATCTGTAAGGTAATAGTAATGACCCCATTTTACAGATATGGAAACTGAGATTCAGAGAGTTCAAGTCTCACGCCTGAACATCAGAGAGGGAGACGGTGGAAGACCGGGAGCTGGGCGAGGGCGGGGAAGGCTGGAATGGTGAACTCTGGACGGTCTTTTCAGCCAACCACGGGATTTCTGAAAATGGCCAGGCCATGGTATTTGGGGCAGGAAGGGGAGGTGCAAGGAGGGACCTGGAGGGAGCCCAGGCACCCTGCCTCTGGCGCCCCTTCCCCACCTCGGAGCCAAGCGGCAGTTTCCAAAGCAGCCGGAAGGGGGCACTGCACCTTGCCTTTTGCGAAAGTCCCGGGTGCCCTTACGCAGCTCCTGGGCAAGAACACCAGGCGGCTCCGCCCTCCGCTTCTAAGAACAGCCCAGCTTTGAACCTGGCACGTAGTAGGTGCTCAAGGCACGTCTAGAAGCCTAAAGGGCTTGATTCGTTGGATGAACGTGAATTCCGTAGTAGAAATAAGGAGAACAAGGAGAGAAGGGGACGTCAGGCCCCTGCCAACGCATTTCCATCTACAGGCCTTTGCAAACAGCCTTTCCCTACTGTGTGTCAGGCGCTGTGGCGAAAACTCTTGGACAACCTCATTCCCTGCTAACCTCGTTCTCCCCGCATTCCCCCCGTCCCAACACACACACTCGGCCTCCAGCAGGGGTGCGCGCTCGCTGTCTCCCTGGGGGCCCATCTCGGCCCAAATCCGCGGGGCGAAGGGGCCCGCGAGGAGGGTGAGCCAGAAGACGCGAGGAGTCCCTGGAGGTGGGCACGCGAAAGCCAGGGGGATGCCTGACGCGGCCCCGCGGCAAAGGGGTCACTGCCCTCAGGGACGGGGCCGTCTCCAGCTGCGGGACACGCAGAGCCCGCGAGACGCAGTGACCCGCCCAGCCCCCACCACCCGTGCACTTCTGGGCGCGCACGTGTCCACCCGCCGAGCGCCCCCACCAAGCCCCGCGAGTGGCAGGCGCTGGCCAGGACCTTGGGGCGGCAGGCTGGAGGGACTCCGGGCGCCAGCCGCCGAGCAGAACCCAGACTCTGCAGACGCCCTTCCCCAGAGACGGGGCCTCGGGGCAAGGAGAAGGCAGACCCGGCGCAGCCTCAACCCCCATCTCAAGTTCAGCCGCGCTTCCTCCCGCAAGGTCACGCTCAAACACACGCTCGGCGAAAGGAGGAGCCCAAAGTTGCGCCACGGTCCCGATCCCGAATCTAGCCATAGCCCCATCCGGGCGCTCTGCCCCAGTACCGCGGCTGCCAGCCCCCGCGCTCTCCCGAGGAGCGGCCTCTGCCCCGCGCAGGTCACACACCCGAGAAACACAGACAAGTTGCTAACTTTTGTCAGATTATGTCGCTGCAGCTGCGGCGCCTAACGGGGTTGGGGCGGACTCAAGAGTTTCGAGTTGCCTCCCCTGCGCCCACCCAATCGCTCCCTGCCCACCACGCCACGTCCAGCTACCGCGCCAACTTCTCCACCATCTCCGGAGCAACGTGGGCCGGCGGCGTCCCCGGGGGCAATGGCCACCTCCCGGATGTGCTCCTGCTCGCAGCGGATTTGGAGGCTCGATCGCAACCCCGTCCCGCCGCCGCGGGACCGGATCACCGGCAGCCTCCGCGCGCCCCCGCGCCCCTCGCTCCACTCGGAAGCGCCAGAGCCAGCCGCCCAGAGGGGACTCATCCCACCCGCGGCCCCGCTGGCCGCTTCGCCCTCTGGCGGCCCCGACCCAGGAGACTGTAGCCTGGCGCCGGTGCAGTGTCACTGGGGCCACCCAGGGACCGCTGCTCCGGACCTGGCGCAGGCTCCCCGCCGAGGTCCCAGCAGCTCTTCTAATAACGGCTGAAGATCCCGGAGCTCCAGCCTCCTCCTGGACCTCCTCCCTCTCCCAAAGACCCCGGTGACGCTGTGGCTGGGGAAGGGGTCTCCCTACGTGTGTCTTCCTCCGGGCGCCTGGGGTCTTCAGTCCCCACCTCCAGTGTGACATCCTCCTAGACCTCTCCCGACCACTTCTGTTCCCGGCTCCGGGCACTCACCCCTCCACTCGGAGAACACACTCGAAACTGCCCGAGCCCCAACTCCGGCGGACGCAGCCCCCCGCGCACCCCGGCAGCGTTGGGCTCGGCGCGCTCGCTCACCGCAGCTGGAGACACGCTGGAGTTTCCGCGGCTTTGGGGATGAGGGGCTCCGAGGAGAATAAAGGGGGGGGTGTCCCGAACACTCGCCCCCTTCCCAGCTCACATCGCTCCGTCCTCCTCTCCCTCCTCCTCTTCCTCTTCGTCCTCCTCTTCCTCCTCCCTCTGGTCTTTGTCTTTGCAAAGTGTCGAAACTGTCTGGCATAGTGGAGCTCCGCCGGCGGAGGCTGGAGCCGGGGAGGCGGGGAGGCGGGGTGAGGATGGGAGCGGTCTCGGGAACACCTTCCCCCGGGTGTAACGGGAGGGGCGGGCGGGCGGCCGGGGAGGGGCCGCTTCCCTGGCCGGCCGGGGCCGGGAGCGGGGCGCGCCGGAGCGGGGCGGGCGCCTCGGCGGCGCGTGGCCCTCCCCTTCCTCCGCCCAGCGCCCGCCCCCCGGGCCCGCGCTCCCCCCGCGCGCCCTCCGCCAGCTCTCGGCTCGGCTTTCCGCTCGCTCAGGGCTTCCTGCGAGCTCCGGAGCCACGTGGACCGCAGCCGGCTAGCGGAGGCCAGACTGGGGAGACGCCGGAGGCGGCGCGGGGACCGGATCGCCGCCCGGAGAGGGCTCTGCGGGGACAGCTCCGCCACACTCCGCGCCGAGGCCGCCGCCCACAGGCTGGCGAGACCAGGGAAGAACCTCCGGGGAACCCGGGCGGTCAGCCCCCGGGAGGAGATGGACGTGGCGGTGCCCCGAAGAGCCCGAGATGGGCGCGCACCGTAGCAAGAAGGGGCCGATCCCCTGCTGGCGACCGGGCAAAGCCGCCGACTTCCTCTAAGGGCGCGGGACTAGAGGTGGGATTCGGGGAGGGGGAGGGGAGGAGCGCGGCGGGGCTGGGGCGCTGGTAAGGCCCGAGCCCGGGGCCCAGTCCCGAGCCGCAGAGCGGCCCCCGCGGCGCGGCCCCCGCCCTGGCTCGCCTGCCCGCCACCGCTTTTTCCTCCCGGATGCGGAGGCTGCACCGCGGTCCAGAGCAGGGCGAGCGCCAGGCCTGGGGACTCCAGGCAGGGGCCGGGCCCGGGGCGGCCGGGGGCTGGGGCTTCTGGGACCGGACCCCGTTTCGGGCTCAGGTTTGGGGGGGAGGGTTTGCCCTTTCTCCTTTAGAGGGAAGTGGGGGCATTGGAGACATCTTGCTCAATGGCAGAAGGCCAGTCTTAGAGACTAAATGCTGGACACAAGGTTTAAGAGGCATTAAAAAAAAATGTGACTACAGCTTTTATCCCCTTACAGGGATTGTACCTCTTTTGCAACTTTTCTGAGCAATGCTAAGAGGAAAGAGGCACAGTGTGTTCTGGAGGGCACTTAATTCTTCCAGCTTCCATTGCTTTCCTTGGAGAGGTCAGCCGTTTGCGGCGGAAGGGGGATAGCTCCCTAGCACATCATTCATCAGAGGGACACTGTAGTGTGTACTTCAGACCAGGGCCAGCTGAATGGGACTTCCAGCTTCCGATCCTGCCTTACCCTCATTGGATGTGTGATCTTAGACTAGTTTAGGTAGCCCTGTGCCCCAGTTTCCTCTTCTGTGAAAATGGGCCTAATAATGTCTATCCCATAGGTTGTTGTAATAATCAAGTGAATTCATACATGCTGAACCCTTAAAACTATGCCAATCATGTAGTAAGCGCCCAGTGAAAATTAGTTGTTTTGATGGTGGGCCTCCAACCTGGGCCCCCACCCCTGGCGGAGAGGTGGCCTGCCCCAGGGAATGGGTGAAGGCTGGTCCAGGAGACTTCTCAGCCTTCCTTGGGGGAGGAAAGGGGAGCTATTCAGAGCAGAGAGAAGTAGAAAAGCAGCAGACTGAAAAAGAGGGGGAGGAGAGAGTGAGAAAATTCACCACTAGAAAATTAACCATTTAGTAATTAGGACTGTGCCATCTTTTCCTAGCGGAGTCTGGAGAGAAGACCAGATTGGGCAAGTAAGTGGACGCTGATTATCCAGGTTTGTTCCACTTTGCAGCCAAGAACCAAAGTCAGCTCTTAATTTCAGCCCCAGGTTCTTGGCAGTTCCCCTAGGTGACTCCACAGTGAGATGGGAATTCCTAATTAAGTGACTCCATGGTGAAACATGCATAAATCATCACCTTATCTATAAAGATGTGCATCCCAGGCTCCGATGGGGTAACCTGGCAAGGCTTTTTCTGGCCCACATCCTTTCTGTTTTAATGTTCTTACCAGGTAGGAGAGAGGGCCCCCCCCCCCCTCCTGTTTATTCTAGTGTTGTGATAGGCCATGGAGACAGCACTTCTGAGACCCCTGGACCTTTCCGGGAGCCCGCATCCGGGGCTGTGTGTCAGGGCATTCCCCACTGTCACCCTGAGTGTGTCTCCGGACATACCCTGCCCAGGAATAGCAGTCATAGTCATTGCTGGGAGTGTCTGCACGGTGAGTCTCCCCAGGGAGCACTGACATTGATTTAATGCTCACACACACACCCTCCCCCACGTACTCCGAGCAACTGCAAGGCTCTCAGTAATAATGGTGAAAGAAATTGATTTCCCTCCCCCCCAACCCCCTTTCTTCACGCATCAGAATGGAAGGATCCTAATGGGCCCTGATGCCATCTGGGTGATTGGGCAGAAAAGGGCTGCCTGGCTTGTCAGCGGTGAGTTCCGGGCTGGTGCACACATGGAGGTTTGTTTGGGGCAGTGTTTTACTTATCACGGTTTGGGGGACCCAACTTTCCTTAGATGAAAGGAGTAACAGAGGGAGGGACTGACAGAAGCTGGAAGGAGAAAGACAGCCGGTCTTTCTAACTCTGGCTCTGGCTCTGTGGCCCTCCTTCCCCCCCACCCCTCGCCTTTTTCTCCCTCCTCTCGCCCCCTCTCTGCTCTGTTCTCTCCCTGCCCACAGTCTTCCTCTGTTAAGCCCTGGGGTCTGCCCTACCATTTTCCTGGTGGTTGCAGCCCCAGCCCTTCTACGTCGTGATGACTGTCGTAACACTCCTTCCAGTTTCACTTCCCCCTGTTCATCTGTTCTGGGGTTGAGTTTTTCCGGAAGAGGAATCTGACTGACAGGCCTCACTGGGTCATGGGTCAGCAATCGTGTGCCCATCTCAAGAGTAAGCATGTGGAAGGAGAGTTGTATATTTTGCATCACAGGGAATGCCGGATGCAGGACCCTTAAGCCCCTTTCCACCCCTGGGAATCTTGGGGGCATCTGAGCCAGTAGAACTAACCCAGAATCACTCTCTACACTAACATGTTACACCCAGCGTCCATGCTAAGGCAGCTGATTAATCGTGTCCAATCATGACCACCCTCATCTCTTTGCCAGAATTTGGCTTGGGAAGATGTAGATTTAATCCCTGTTTGGATCAAGAAGATACAGAGAGAAATATACTTGTGTCTTCTAGGAAAGGAGTCCTCAAGAGTCCTGGGAAGCTTCTCTTTATTTCCAACCGTACATGAATATGAAAGTATTTTTAACTCAGTAACTCAGTTCCTCCGGAAGACATCTTGTGCCCATGAGGGGAGCCAAATTGAAGCTTAGATCTAGAGCCCTGATCACACCATACCTGAAGCATAATTCTAGTCTTTCTGCTGTATTAGTCAGTACAGTTCTTTTGTTTAAGCCACTTTATATCATGGTCCTGTTACTTGCTGCCAGATGCTTGATAACTGATACATAACTATAGCCAGATCATTTTTCCCGAAGCTACAAGACATTCCCAAGCTCAAAACCCTTAAAACTTCAATGGTTACCATTGTCTAAGGATGCAAATCCAAACTTCTGAGTCTAGCAGTGAAGGTCCTCCTTGATATGGTCCCAATGTAGGTTTTTTATTCATTTTCTCCCAATATTTCTCTTTATGAGCCCTGTGTAACAGACATGATGCAGCCCAGAAGTTCTGGTTAAATGACATGTATGTCCTTGAAATTAACATGGATCTCCATCTTGCTGGGCCGGTGAAGATTTCACTAACAGCCATCATGGGGCTCTTCAACCCCTGCAGTATATAAATATCTGGAGGTCTCATGCAAGGCCTGGTGTGTGGGAACTCTGCTTCCTAGCAGTCCTCACTGTATCAGTAGAGCCTTTGCTGTTCTGGGTTGCCAGACCTGGGAACACTTTTGTCCTTGGGTCCAGTCTTCCTGAATGTGTTCATTTCCTAGTGCTGCGGTAACAAATTACTACAAACTGGGTGGCCCCAAGCAGCAGAAATACATTTTCTCACAGTTCAGGAGGCCGGAAGTCTGAAATCAAGGTGCCACCAGGCTTGGCTCCTTTGGGAGCTCTGAGAGAGAATCCGCCCCGTGCCTCTCTCCCAGCTTCTGGTGGCTCCTGGCAGTCCTTGGCCTTCTTTGGCTTGTAAATGATCCCCTTGATGTCTGTCTCCCTTTTCACATGACTGCATGTGTCTATATGTGTATGTGTGTGTATGTGTCTGTCTATCTTCTCCTCTGGTAAGGACAGTGGTCATTACCAGACAGCTGGTCTTTCTAACTCTGGCTCTGGCTTAGGGCCACCCTAATCTACCAGATACTCTGCTATCTGATACTTAGGGCCACCCTAATCTACCAGATACTCTGCTAAGTGCTGGGGATGTGGAGATGGACAGAACACAGCCCCCACCCTCCGGGAGCCCACAATCTTTCAAGGGACTGAAGTTGCTGGGAATTTCAGCACATTGGGGCCATGCTGTGATAGGCTAACAGGTGGGCACTTAGAGGGTGTTGGTTCATGAGCTCAGGAGCTAACTGGGGTGAAATCTGAAACTGGCCCCATGCACAGAAGACAGGGAGAGATGGAAGAAAGAGATTGGTGAGTGGCAGGTTTAATAAGCAAGAGAACTTACTTGTAAAGTCTTATCTTGGGGGCCTCAAGATGAGTAGACCTCTGAACCTACCTTCTAGAATCTTAAAAGTTTATAGAGAGGTCTTAATGAGGTTCAGTCATACACACCATCCAGGTGGTCTCAGCAACACTTGGCTCTCTCAAGGCTGCATCCCTGAAAACAGCTCCCACTGTGGGAACAGGATGCGGTTGAGGCGGCGTGTACATTCCAAGGACAAGGGAGGGGGGTGAAGATCCTCCACCTGTCCTGAGCCAGCTCTCCTTTCAGCTGGCGGTCACGTCCTCTGGATGACCTCCTCCACCCGGGGATAGCTCCTGGGGACAGGTGTCCTGGGATCTCAGGGTGAACGAGGAAGTGTGCGAGAGGCATGAGCTCATCCAGTTCACCCACAGCCTTGCAAGCCAGGTGGGGCGGTCTGGGCTTTACTCGGAGAACCGTTAGAAGCTCGGAGACTTCACAGAATTGGGCAGAGGCAGTGGGGACACAGCGACATTGACATGCCGGCCAGACCACTTGGGCAGCCTTGTGAGGCACGGAGGGGCTTGTCCAGACTGGAGGCAATGATCATTCCAGTAATCCAGGTGTCAGGGGTCTGACCGGAGGGAGGCGCAGAAGCCTGGGCAGAGGCAGATGAGTTTCAGAGGAGAGAAAATAAGCAGAACATGTCCACAATGGGTCAGGGGCTGTGAGAGGAGGGGGACACTTACATCTCTGTGTTGGCAACAAATGCGGCCATGACATTGTCAGGTACACTCTCCCAATGTCCATCTCCTACTTCTTTCTTGCAACGGAGTTACATGGTTAACACACACGTTCACACACGGATGGGCACGAGACATCTGGAGAGGCGACAGCCACCTCTCATGGCAAGACGAGCATGAGCATGATAGGGTTAAAAGCTAGAGCACATCCACGTGCCTTGGGCTTCTCGAGGCATAGAGGCTGGATTTTGAGACAGAGCATCGCAGGAGAACCAGATAGAAGCCATATGCCCTTGGTGACCCAGCTTCCGAAGTAACCGTAAGGTCATCCTTGTGTTCTGCTCCTCGAGCACTCGCAAGCCTGTCCAGACACGAGGGAGGGGATGGAGCAGCAGAGTTGGCAGTCCACAAGCAGTTGAATGTTTAGGACTGGGCAGCAGGACTAGATTCACAGGCAACAGGTGGTAGTGGAGACCAGGTATGGATGGCAGATCACCTGGAGATGTTGGGGACAATGAAGAGGGACAAGGTCAGAGCCCTGAGGACGTGGTGATTGTCAGTAAATGGTTATGGAATATATAATTCATTCAAGAACAGAACTTTATAGGTAGCCCCCCAGGTCAGTGGCTCTTCATTCTGGTCCCAAGCGGGAGAAGAATCACAGCCAAGAAAGTTTCCAGTTACTGCCTGGAGCCAGACAAGGAACCTTTAGAGTCTACTTTTCAAACTTCAGTGTGCACAAGGATGACTCCAGGAGGCTTATTCTAAGCACAGAGTCCTGCGTCCCACTCCCGGAGATTTGAAATTCACTAGACCTGCAGCCGGGTCTAGGAATCTGCCTTTTTAAACAAATTCCTTCTGTAAAACAGCCACAGGGGTGGGTGGACAGCACCTTACTCAGCCACTCAACCATAAATCCCAATAGGGCTGTGGACAAAGTCTTTTTGATAAGATATTCTGGCCCCAAGTCCTGGCTCTGCTACTCTGTCGCCACTTGCCTTTGGACAGTTTCCTTTCTCTGAAGACTTTCTTGTCTGTACCATTAGGAGGTTGAGTTGGAGCAAAGTTTTCAAACTGCTCTGTCGGACCGGAGGGGCTTGCACACTGGGTACCCACCTCCATCAATCCATTTCGCAAATATTTATTGAATGGCTGGATACGGGGGATATTGTAGTATCCATGATTAATTATCATTATGGAAGTTATTTCCAAAGAGAAGCACAAGCAAAGGTGACTTCAATTGTGTGTGCCCTTCCACGTGGGTTGCCATTTGGACAAACTGTTCCCAGGATGGAAACAACTGGCTTAGATAATCTTAAGGGTCCTCGCAAACCGGAAACCTTTTGTTCTATGATGTTTTTCAATGATTTTATTTCTGAGTAAAGTCGAAACAAGCAAAATGCAATTACTGTATTTGAAATATGTCAAGGACCCCAAGGTTAACACTTCCATTCTTGATAAGAAATTGCGGGCTCTTTAAGGATCGAAAATGGTCTCTATCATGGTTTTCTGACATTTAAGAACCAGCACTTTCACCTGAGAAATTGAAGGAAAGGACAGACAGCGAAGCTGAGCCCTGCTTGCTTGCTGGAGGAAACAGCAGAGCGGAGGTAGGGCGGCGGCTCCAGCCAGAGGATGATTTTTGCTTTCTGAGCCTTCCAGTTTTTGTCTGCAGAATGGGCAGATGGTAGCCTCTCAGAGTCGTTTTAAGGAGAAAGATTATATATGAAAATTATTAGCTCTGTGCCAGATACTTAGTAAGCATTCAATAAATGATGGCCATTATTAATTTAAGTATCTTTCTTATGCATATTATACTTGTCAACATTCCTGCAAATGTTTTATAGATGAGAATGGAAAAGTACCCAGTGTGGGAGTTGCCAAATACCAGGGCTCTGCCAGACCAACAGCGTCTCTCTGGGGGGAAGAAAGCCCTGTAATTCCCTCTTTTCTAAATTACATGCCTATGGAGTTGGCCTTACAATTTTGAATTTGCCTCCGCACCCCGCTCCCCCGAAGGAGAGCAAGTTACTTTTGCTCAGTAGAAACCAAGCCTATATCCAAATTTTGGATAGAGGATTTCCATATTTAAAAAGAAGAAAGATGACAGCCTTATATACTGTTGAGAAATTGCAAAGAAGCCCTGAAATAATTTCTCTGTATTTTTTGGTAGTCGAATAGGCTAACTTGCCTTGAGACTGAACCTGCAAGCATCTTTTTGTTCTCTTCTCTCTTGCTCATTAAAACCGTACGGAGACTGCACCCAGGCAGGAGTACCTCTAACACGTAGTGGATTGTGGAATGCAGCTGCACATCTGAGCTTGGGCAAAACATGTGGCTGTGGCTTCCTTATGTCTCAAATGAGAATAATGACAGACTTCCCCCTCTAGGATGTTGGAAAAGTTAAATAAGGTGGTTCTTAGACAACCATGCACATAGTAAGTGCGCAGTAAGCTAACTATTGCTATTTTCATGTGTATTGATGTACTAGATATTTTGGTGTTCGGTTATATATTTCGAACTGCAAACTCATAAAATATAAATTAATGTTAGCTTCTTGCATTTAATGATCTGCATGTAATGATTCTGGAGGCAGCTAAATTTACCTTGATGTTGTGTTGGGAGCTATAGCCTCAGTTTTAAGAGATGCGACATCTGCTACTGATTTGGGGTGTCAGTTTGGTAAAATCCTATAAGTCATTGGGGTGCCTTAGGACTGTAGTCTATAACCAGACACGGGTGATTCCATCAGGCAGTAAAGTAGCTGACTGTCAAAGAATCCTGTTCTCTGGGGAAGAATTCGGAATTTCACCTGTGCAAATCAGGCAGAAGTGTCTATAGCAATTAGGATTAGGTTCAGCAGCAGAAAACCCCAAATCACAGTGGCTTAATCAGGTAGAAGTTAATATTTCCTTTTTCTAAGTCCTGGGACACAAGGTTGGCATGGCATTCTATAGTGTCAGGGACCCAGGCTCCATCCTGGTTCTACAGTAGGGCGCACCATCCAGCCCCAAGGGACTTCCCAGTCCACGTTGGCTGCTCCAGCTCCAGACATCAAATCTTTGTTCCAGTCATTCAGAAGGAGATAAAAACATGCTCTTTACCTTTAAGGACATTTTCCTACAGATTGCCCACACCATTTCCACTTAGGATCTCATTCCCAAGGCCACTCCCAGCTGCCTAGCTGCAAGGGACACTGGTAAATGTAGTCCTTATCCTGGGAATGCATGCTGTGGGAAATGGATATCTGGGGACAATTAGCAGTCCATGCTGCAAGGTTAGAAGGGGTTAGAGCACTCAACCTAGATGCAGGGGCAAGAGTGCAGAAACAAATCCCAGGTGCACAGTGTGGACTTGGAGTAGCTTGTTGCCATAGTAACTAGAAAAAGCCTGAACATGCCAACTGTCTCGAGGAAAAAAAATTGTCCTTGTCCCTCAGACCCTGTGTTCTGGCCAGAAGTCTCCGATCGATAAGTTCATAAGTTTACATCAGTCCTTGCTTGTGATGTTGAAACAACTTGTTTATTCTCCTAGTGCTGACCACGTTCCACCCTGGCAAAAGTTTAGAATGTGTTAAACAGAGTGAAGGGAAAGGAAATCCCAGAAGTAAGGTCTGTGGGGAGATCAGCATATGTTTGGTATTTAAAGTCTGCTTTATAATAAAAAGAAAAGGAAAATGTTTTGATACATTAGAGTCCGATTAGCCTGATAATGCCGATTGAAAATGTAACTGAGCTGTTGTGTAATTTAGACTTGTAAATTTCCATTGGAAAGGTTTTGTTGTTTTTTTTTTTTTTAATTAGGAAGTTTACCATGTTTGATTGTTTAGAAGAATCAGAGAGTCTTCAAACTTAGTTATAAGTTGAATTATAACTTCACTAGATGATTTAAATACTTAGGCAGGCTTTTGCAACATCAGTTTAAACAATGGAGGGGATTTAATGAATCGAGCTTTTATCTGGGCCAGTCCTTTGAAGCTATTTAGGGTTCTTTAAACACTGAACAAGAGACTCCTTGAAAGTAGTTGTTAAAATATAGTCTATGTTAAAAGAGATTTGTAGGTTGAATTCAAAGACCTAAAGAAAAAAATTTTTTTATTAATTTTTTTTCAGTTTCTTTATTTAAGTAATCTATACCCAACTTAGGGCTGGAACTCATGACCTCAAGATCAAGAGCTGCAAACTCTTCCCATTGAGCCAGCTAGGCACCCCCCAAAATGGGTTTTTTAATGATTTTCATATTAAAACATTTTTCAATGTACAATAATAATATAATAATAATAAACAACTCACAATGCCAACTTCAACTTTTTCCTGTTTTTATTTATTCATATACAAAATAAGAGGGCTCTAAGGATAATTTCTTTTTTTTTTCTTTTTGTAGTTGAACTCTTTTTTTGTTTGTTTATTGCTTCACACTTAATCTTCTGTGGAACCCCCTGTTGGCCTTTGTTCTGAGAAATGGCTCTCCCCCATTCCAAGTAGTTTGGGGAAGCTTCCAGCCATGAGACCCTCCCCTTCCTCTGTTACAAGGTGGCAGGCATCCCACACTAGGCCTGTCATGCATGCCACGTCCCTGAAGAGATCATTCTTTGCTTCTTTCCACCTAGAGCACTAGACGTTACCTTCCTGCTTCTTGTTTTTCAGCATAGGGGTCAAAAGCATTGACTCAGAAACCAGATTTTGTGTGTTCACATCGTGGCTAAGATGTTACCTAGCTGTGTGACCTTGGGTTTATTACTTAACCTCTCTGAATCTCAGTTTTCCGAGCTATAAAATCAGCATTATAATCGTGTCCACTTTCATATTTAGTATTGTTCTAAAGCTTACATACGTTAATGTAAAGCTCTTGAATAGTGACAAACAGATAGTAGGTGCTCAATATATGTTTATTATTATTGTTGTTGTTGAGCTTTCCTTTCATTTATGTAGAATGAACCCACATTTTTCCATTGAATTCCATTTGCCCTCCTTACTCTTTTAACTGTGAACTGTTTCTGTTCCTTGCAAGCAACATTTTCTGGCTGAGACAACCCTGGTATAAAAAAAAGATATCCTCAATGCAGGGGAAGGGGACCCTTGGACCTCCTTTACCTGCTACAGCAGCTTAAGATCCCCTCCGTGGACCGTGGACACAGCTGGAGACCCATCGGATCCAGTCACGCCAAGGCTCCTCAGTCTGTGCGCTCTGATATTTTTTCTCTGTTTACACCTGCAGTCCTGGCCCTAAGGGTTATGTGCTGAATAATGACCTCAGACTCTGGACAAATATGCAAACATATTTGGGATGTTCACAAGAATCTCTTCCCGTTAAGACAAAGGAATAAACTCATAATTTTACAATATATTCAGCAAGGGTCAATCGAAAAAGGAGAAAGGAGGTGGAGGGAGGAGGTGGGGAGGGAGGAGGAGAACGAAAGGGGGGAGGAGGAGGAGGGGGAGAAGATTACCATTAGCAGCAGCATCTCAGGACTACCTGGACATCCCATTGACACACTCAAGGTGTTCTTCTGTGATCCCCCCTTATCTGCAGGATATAAGTGATTCCACGTCAGCAGGACATGCAGACCTCCCTGGACTGCCCTTGGCTGCCTCCCCATCCCAAATCCTGCCCCTTCTCTCCTCGCCTCATCGTATTTTGTTTCCTAAGCACCAGACTCCTGTTGCATCCTGCGTATTCTATGTTCTCTCATCCCTCCATATTTTTGTGTATTGCCTTCTTGCCATCTTGTCCAGCCAGCCCTGACTGCTTGGCTTCAAGCCGCAGATGGCACACTGTCTTCCCTGCAACAGCCCCTGGTTTTCCCAGGCATGTTCTCGAATACCTCCCTCTCGTGCGCATTGTACCTTACACATAATCTCCCTTTTGCACTCAACAGATGTGACTGTCTTGCAGGCAGGGTGTGTGTCGCTCCCATCATTTTGTGCTCACCCCGCCTTGTCCCTGACCCAGAGCTGGTGATCTGGAACATTTACTATACGTGGTCTTCCCCAGACCACGCTATCTTTCTCTGATGTTCTTCCCCAGACCATGCTATCCTCTGATGCGCCCTTCTCTGTGCCCGGCTGTTAGGGCATAATCCCAACTGGACATTGGTTTTGGGGGAAAGCACTAGTTCATTTTCTGCATTTCCTTTTAAAAATGCATGATGAAGGCAGAGATTGTCTTCCTTTTTCCCTGCTAGGTTTCCAGTGCTTAACATGAAGAAGCTTAAGAAAATATATGTATTAAATAGAATACACCCATCCATGTATCTACCTGCAGATCTCTCGGTCCAAGACTACCATGCCCTTAAATGCAGTGATCTCCCCCGAACAGATGGGTTGTCATGTTCTGATCACCCCACCATGAGAAGCTGTCTGAGCTTCCCCAAGAAGCAGAAATGCGTTACTTGCAATCTGTAGATGCCAGGGTTTGGTGTCAAAATGAGCTGATTCTGATACCCATGAGCAATAAATCTGGTCCTGTGATACCAAGACAAAAAGAAAACATGTCAGTGCCACTCTCTGGGGACAGTGTGACAACATCAAAATAAACTCACGGCAAGTGCTGTTAGCTTGGACAGAAGGGAAATGTTTGGACTTCCCTAGACATGAGACCCCCAGGAAGGGGGAGGATTCCTGGGTGCATGGCTCCTCTCCGCACTCCCCTGCCGCCCACAGCCTGACAATGTCTCAGCCTGACCCCTTGAAGCCTACAGAGGAAGTCACAGGCTCTGAGTTTCTCCCATCGCCATTCATCTAGGAAGGTGATGAAAGAAATCTTACCTTGTTTATTTTATGCAATAGTTTAAGACGATATGAAGTGTTTTATGGACAGGTAATAGCTTGGAAAAAATTTTAAAAAGCCAAACCAAACCTTCATCTATCCCAAATTTCTGGGAAAGGTGAAGTAGCCATGTGCCAACCTATGCTGGGCACCCACCGTTTGCCAGCTCCAGTGTGATCCGGCAGACAGAGAAACAGACCCGGGAGCTCTAATCCCAATGTGCTCCGTTCCCTAGGAGACCCACTGTCACAGCGTGCACACCAATGCACCCCTCCCACAGCGGCCCAGGCCACCGGGCAGCGGCAGGAAGCTTCGAGCACACAGAATGACACCTATTCAATAATCTCTAAGTTGCCAGGAATGCATCTAGCCCTGGAGTCGCATCTTGAGCCCCGAAGCTTAGGTCTCTACAGTCGTACTTTGTCCCTGCAACAGGATCCCACAGCTCACTCTGTAACCACGTACAAGTTACTTAACCTCTCTGAACCTTCCCTTTCTCATCTGTAAAATACACGGAACTCACCACAACCTCACAGACCTCTTGTGAGCATTAATTATGGCATAATTTATATAAATCTTAAGACCATTTTATATAAGATCTCAGGACCATCCCTGACCCGCAACGGTGCTGGATTCACATTAGCGCCCGGGTTCTCTTTAGAGAAGAGAGGCTCAGAACTAGAGGAGCCCTTTATCAATTCAAACCTTTCATTTTATTGCTAAAGAAACTGTGGCCCAGAGAAACTCACTCACTTCCTCAGAGTCCTGCCTACAAAGTCACAGGAGAGTTAGTTGACTTGTATGTTTACTAAGCGCATAAATAATACTTACAATGTATCAGACAATGTGCTAGGTGTTCGACAAATACCAGTAAGCTTAATCTTTGCAGAAACCCTATGACGTAGGAATCATTGTCATCTGCACTTTCCAGATGAGGAAACAGAAGGTTCAGAGAATTGCCCAGTGACAGGCTTGTAACTAACGGAAGAGGGATGCAAACCCTGGCAGTCGTCCTCCGTCTGCCGTCAAGTCTGTGCACTGGACCACTGCGGCCAATTGCTGGAATGCTCCTGATGCTTCTTTAATACCCACCTCCAGCCAAGGGCACCTCCTCTCTCCCTCTCTGTCATGCTCTGCCTCCTCCTTCCTCCCTTCCTCCTGCCTCTTAGCTATCCTAATTAATAATAATGAGAGGGAAGTTACTTTCTCTCAGAATCCCACAGAGCAAAGGCTAGGGAAGCAAAAGCTTCCTTGTTATTACTTTACCGAGAGAAGAATTCCAAAGAAGCTGGAGAGAGAAGGGGGAGGCACATGGGGAGGGAGGGGAACACCCTGGAGGGTGTGATACCCCGGGACTTCACTTGGTATTGTTCTATCTCAGGGACTGTCCCTAAGAGGCTCAGGAACTTTTGCACCAGGGAGCAGACTGTGGGGTGATGGGGAGGGAGAGGGAAGGGAGCAGGTTCACAGGCTCCCACTTCCCATCCATCAGAGATCTGGCTTCATGGGTCCCCGGCCACGGATGCGGGTCATGCCCAGGCTCCAGGAATCACGTCTCAGGAGCAACAGAGAACCCCCCAGGGTGGAGGGGAAGCTTGTCACTGTGGGAGGGGCTGGAACCCTCCAGGGTGGGGTGGGAAAGTTGTCCAAGGTCAAGGTTGGACCCCTTGAGGGAGGCTGTGAGGAGCTGGGGTGGGTGCTGGATGGCGGGGCCGTCTGATACACCTGCCCGCAGAGCTGTTGAATCCTCTCAACGACATCCAGATCCAGCCAGGAGCTCCCAGTCTACTGTATGTTCCTCGTTCCTAGTTTATGCTTAGGCTAATGGTCTCTAATTTGGGGCAGGTCTCTTTCTATCGCTTTTCCATTTATTAAATGGGATATTACAAAGATCAGATCAGCTAATGAACGGGCAAGACAGGCATCCAAGGTTACACGATGCGTGGATGGTAGGGCCAAAAGAAACATCTAGCTTTTGCAGTGACATTGGGGTACTTTTCAGGCAACACTTCAGAGGAAGAAACTCTTAACCATCTCCATGCCCACCACAGAGTGAGAACCTCATGCACCCTTCGTGGGCATCGTCCGTAAATGGCTGTGCACCCCCTCATGTCAGGGCCACACGGCTGGAAACAGAAACCCATGGAGAGTCAAGGAAGTGCGTTCTCCTTGTTCCCTGCCTTCTCAGTTGTCAAAAAAGGGCTTCATTCCCAATTTATAAACGATGCCCCTGCCTCAAGATGGCATCAGTAGCTGATAAATACTCCCTTCTTTACCTGATCGTGGCACAGGTCAATGAAGCAACGACGATATTGGATAATCTTAACAAAACACAAGATAAAAATAATGATCATTTGTTAAGTATCTCTTAGCACCAGAAACTGTGCTAGGTGCTGTCTCTCCAGTAGAATTGTTAGCATATATTATGTGTTTCTGCCTTTCTGGGCACTGCTCAATGCAGGGTAATGTGTGCGACTCATTCTGTCCCTCCAGCAGCCCTGGGAGATCGGTACCGGTGTGAATAGTCTCTAGGTCACAGAGGAGACAAATGAGGCTCAGAGAAGTTAAGTAACTCACCCCCTGTGACACAGCTGGTGACATGGGATTGCGATTACTGTTCAGGCCTCTGGCTCTGCTAGAGTCCATGCTGTGCACTTGTACTCGCTGCTAGTTAAGACTCAGCCCGGCTCAGCTGTGGCCCCCCCAGGGTTGCCAAAGAGCAACCTCTTTGTGAAATGTGCTACCCAGCCGACCTCCCCAGCCCTACCGACCCCTTCCCACCCTCCGCGCCTCTGCCGGTGCAAACCCTTATCAACATTCCAGTTCCATGACCTTGAACAAGTCCCCTTCACCTCGGGTCCTCTGTGTTCTTATCTGCAGGCCGAGGGGAAGAAACTCTTCATAAGGGTCTCAGGAAGCATGCTTGGCATTGTGTGGGAAACACATCCATGCCAGGAACCAAGAGGAGTTTAGCTAATGCCCACTTTCTTCCCTTCCGCCTTCTGAACTGCTGAACTTGAGCTGAGATTAGTTTGCAACATGAACCAGGTGCCTCCCACCCGATGTGTCCCTCCCGCACTTTGCATGAGCCCTGGGAGTGAGCACACTGTGTTATATTTATCACGGTATGTGTCTCTCCTCTTCCCGGGTCATGTAAGGGGAAAGCTTCTGGGTTCACCTCTTCATTACTGCCCTGGTGCCGCTCACGGTCTCTGCCAAGCACAGAAATTTCGTAGATAAACACTCCGCTGGATAAACGAGTGAACAATGGAATAGTGTATTTTGGGGTGCATAACAAGCATGCAATAATGATGTGACGACTTGGGATTTGACTTGGTTAGACCCATGTGTGCCTGGCTGGATCTCCAGGGGGGCAGAGCTGACAGGGATGATCTTTTAGCTTTTCTGGGCTCAGCTCGGTTCAGCCAGCATTTTGCTAACACCCACAATGAGCCCAAGGTGGGGACAGGCAAAGGCCTGACAGTCATGAGGAGTTCACGGCTCTGCCCGCATTTCTGGGCTCATCATGCCAGTTCTTCCAAAGTCCTGCACAAATTAGCCACTCGAGAAGCATTTTTAATGAATACACCTTTGTCCGTGTCCTTTGCCCAGGCTCACAACACAGGAGAAAAAGGAAGCAGACAGGCTCCAAGAGAAAAGAAATTTGAGGTGTTTACCTTCTACATTCTCTCTCTCTCTCTCTCTCTCTCTTACACACACACAGACACATATGCTGTATTTTCCAGGTTTAAGAGGAAGACATCTCAAGTAGGATGGAAATAGTGGGCCTGGCCCTCCTTCCAGCGGGGGTTTAAAATAGTTTGATGACTGTTTAGCCCGGATTTGCAATGGAACATTTCACACCCCCAGGAGGGACATGCCCAAGCTCCCCCCACCGAGGAGGGGCCTGGCACAGGACATGTGGGGCCCGGACGCTCTCCAGATGGAGGCCACGCTGACATCCCCACAGCGGGCCTGTTGTTCAATTCATCAGCGCACAAAGGCATCCACCTCAATTAGCGTGCTGTGCAGGCTAAGCAGGGCCAGGGGCCAGGCAGGACGCGCCGCACCGCCTCCGTCGTGACCAACGGGTGACAGACGATCCCACGTCGTCTAATTTAGCATGAAGGAACCACATTCCAGTGAAGATGGGGCCTGTCCAGGAGACAGTGTTAGTTTGTGCTGACAGGTGGTGGACCGGAGCTCCCTGCTCTGTGACCCCAGTAATCGACCTTCACAGGAGTAGCATGAGGCTGAAATTGGACGAAGCCTGTGGATGGCCCGTGGTGGAGGACACGCGAAAGGACATGTGCCCCTTTTATAGGGAACAACTTCTGGAGAGGGCATTGACCTTCAGTGTAAAGCTCGATGACCTTGTACATGCCAGGCACCTGTGTAGGGAAGTGCCAGCAAGAGGGCACAGCCCAGTCTCGGCATTTTGGAAGTAAATACCTCCTCCTTCCCCTTCCCTCAATGTACGTTACCCCTAGGTCCTAACTGACAGGGATGAGAAAAAACCTTTGAAATGTAGCACGCTATTGGAAAACAGATGTTAACTAGGAAATTGCCCCAATTTATTACTGCTTTTGCTACAATTTTTTTTCCCACCAGGTATGTACCGAATATCATTATCAACAATACGATGACCATTTATAAAGAATTTGCTTTGCCAAGAAGTTATAAAGACATGGCACCATCTTGTAGCCACATGCCCAGCTCCCCTTGTCCTAGTTGCTGCATTTTGAGAGACGCCCTCAGAGATTGCCAAACCTGAGGGTCAGTTCTCCTCCAAATCATGCCACTAACAAGTTACCTCCACTGGGCAAGTCAGCCTGCCTCCTGGAGCCTGAGACTCCCCATCTGCAAAACCTCAGGGGTGGGTGACATTTGCTTTTTTCTTTCTATGTGCTTTAAAGGTGAAGACTCCTCCGTCCCCAAGACCACTCAGGCCTGGCTCCCTCCAAATCCTCAAACACAGTTGGGATATTGCTAGCTTACATGGAGTCTCTATGCAATTAGAGACAGGTGCACCTGCTGGGTGGATGCAGCCGCACAGCGCAGGGAACAGGTGATCTCCTCGTAAGAAGAAAACTCCCACTTGCTTTGGACAGATACAGTCTTGCACCAGGGAACACATTTGGCCAGAAGAGAGTGGGTTGGCTTTGAGCCTCTGCTCATCTTTTTTGTGCAGTGCACAACCTACAGAACTGTAGATGGTGGCAGCCTAGCAGGTCTCTCCTATGTTGATGTAGACCTTTCTCACTCCTGACTTAGCTGACTTCAGCCTCCCTGACGGGGCCTCCAGCATGGATTCCCCCCCCCCCCCACTCCAGGCCGTGGAGTGGATCCTTGGCATTTGAGGATTTTCCTTTCTTGGTTTTGACTATTGCCAAACCCATTCAGAAGGTTCGCAGTAAAGGGATTAGTTTAGAGCAGTGGCACTCAACCCAGGCATAGCCACTCATAAGTTTGGTGACTCTGGTCCAATTCTTTATGCTTACCAAGTCTCTGTTTGCTCATCTGTAAAATGGGACAATGATGGGTGTCTCCCTGGGTGTATTGATTGGGAAGAGTAAACAGGGTCACTTGGGACGGCCACTGGACGCATAGTAGGCGCTTGATAAGGGGGGCTGTTCCCAGGATGGTTCTCTGATCCAGATTCTTTTTAAAAGCATAAAATTTATTCTTGGTGTGTGGGCCATAAAACATCAGCCATGGGTAGATTTGGCCTGTGGGTCACTAAGTATTGCATGAAGGAGGGCACAGGATGTGATGAGCGCTGGGTATTATATGCAACTGATGAATTATTGAGCTCTACCTCTGAAACTAATGATGTACTGTATGTTGGCTAATTGAATTTAAATTAAAAAAATAAGTATCTGAAGAAGTCATTCACCTTTTAATTTTTCAGTTATCCTTCATTGAATTTTATGCAGGAAAACATGATTGTGCGTGTATGTGTTTGTGTTTTAAAAATTGGAAGATTCATGACATTTGTGGGGAGCTCTATCCCTCAATGACTGACTCTATAGTCAAAATACAAGCCCCCTTTTATTGAGTGTCCATATGTGACAGGCCTGGCACATCCAGTGTTTGACATATATTTAATTCAACCTCCAGAGGTTGGGATCATCCCCATCTTATCCATGAGGCCAGGGAAACTCAGAGTGGGTAAGTAATTGACCCAAAGTCATCCAGCAAATCAGAGGCAGAGCCGGATCCTATCTTGGTTCTGTTTGCCCTTCGAGCCCTGGGTTTTCAGCGCTGTTCTCTCCCAACCTCTACCTTCCTTAGCTGACCCCTTGGGTCCCATCCTGGGTCCTGAGCTGCCAGATTTCCCTAGTCCCAACCCCATCATGGAGAGGGATGGAAGATTCTGCTTAGCACCATTGGCATATATTCTGAGCCAGGTGCCTTTTGTCTCCTAGCAGTCTCTGAGTCCAGCAATGTTGGGAAAGAAGGTCCAAAAAGGACAGTCAAGTCCAGAAAATCCTCAAAGGAGAGAAGACAGGAAGGACTCAGCCAGCGCTGGATCCCGAAATCGCCTAGAGAATGGGAGGTGGGACACAGCTGTCTTATCTCTGAGCCGAGGGCACGAGCCAAGGCCACCACGAGGGGCCCCGGGGACTTCAAGGGAGAGACGTCCGGGTTGCTGCATAAGCTTCCAAGTGCTCTAGGATCAAGGCAGGTCAGAAATTCAAAGAAACCACAGACGCGGAAACAAGAGGGGCAGTTTTACATAATATATGTCAGCAATGGTAACGAGGTAAGTGCATCACCAGAAATGTACTATTGATCTCATTGGGGCAGCAGAACATTTTGTCTTGCCAGAGGTTGTGAGGTCAGCCGTTGGCTGATAAGCAAAGCAGTTATAAGCTTTTCTGGTCAGATGATATTTTTGAGATGTTTGGAGCTGTCTGTGGTTGGACCAGGAGCCTGAGCCTCCAGCTATCCTTATTGCTAATGGTGAAAATGCCTCTTGAAAGTCTGAAGCGATAGCCCTAGACAGATGTTTCCTGAACTCTTATGAACATACAGATCGCCCAAGGGGCTTGTTAAAAATGCAGATTCTAATCCAGCAGGTCTGGGGCAGGGTCTGAGACTCTGCATTTCTAACCAGCTCCCAGGGGCTGCTGATGCTCCTGGTCAATGGACCATGCTCCAAAGTAGCGAGCCTCCCTGCACGACATCCTACACACAGCTGGCCCCGACTTTGAGTGACCTCCAGGAATCACGTAGGGTCGCTTTGCGAATCAGTTTATAGCTGAGTCCTAACAGAAGGAGCCACCACACTAGGGAACAGGATACAAGAGTCCAAATTTGGTCTCTTCCTTGTCTGTAATGGGGTCTTTGGCAAATTATTTTGGCTCTGAGACTCTCCATTTCTTCACATATGAAGTAGGGAAAATAAATACCCACAGAAAGGCTGAAAGGAGTAAATGAGGTAATGTGTGTAAGGAGACTCAGCGCATGTGTACATGTATCTGAGTCTGAGATTATTCCCAAGGCCAGCCCCCACTCCAAGTACCCTCGGGGCACCCCTGGGGGCCACAGACTGGAGCCCAAGAGTGCCCGTGGTGGGTGTTGGCTCCATGCTTGAGAGTTTGGAAAAGCCCTTTTTTTTTCCAACATCTGTTCTCACCCTGTCCCCAGCCTGGATGTCCCTCTTTTCCCTTCTTCCTCGCATGTCCCTCTGCTCCCTTGCTGTCACCACCCCCACTTGCTTACACCCCCCTCCCTTGCTCTGTTTAAAAGTTTGAAGTTCCCCCCTCCTGTCAAGATGGGGCCTTTCAAAGCCCCTCCTGCTGCCCAGCCCCTCAGGCCCCTAGAACTAAGCCCCACCACCCAGGCCAGCAGGATGGACAGGGAGGAAACTGCCACGGGGCCCCTACCCCGACCCTGAACTGTCCTTCATATGGCTTCGCTCACTGGCGGCTTCCTACTTCTTCCTGACCTGGTTCATTTAACCTCAAGTACAAGCGCCTTTCACTGCCCCTCCAAAGGCTGCCCGCGCGTAGCAGGAGGGACCCTGACTCCCCTCTGGAGGACCAGGGCTTACCTATCAGCCCCGATGACACCACAAGCACTAGCCACAAAAGAAAACATAGAAACAGGACTTCTTCCAAATGCAAAATGTCTGTGCATGAAGGAACATTATCATCAAAGTGAAAAGACAGCCCACAGAATGGGGGAAATATTTGCAAACCGTATATCCAATAAGGGTCCGGTATCCAAAATACAGAAAGCATTTTTACAACGTAATACACACAAAAGGACAAACAACTCAATTAGAAAACGAACAAAGGATATGAATAGATATTTCTCTAAAAAAGATACACAAATGGCAAAGGAGTGCATGAAAAGGTGCTCAGTGTCATCAGGCGTTTGGAAAATGCAAGTCAAAATCACAATGGAATACCACTTTACACCTGTCAGGATGATGATAAAAACTTAGAAGAAGGAAAGTAACAGGTGTCCGCAAAGATGTAGAGAATCCGGACCCCTCGGCCATTGCTGCTGGGAATGGAAGATGCTTTGGCCATTGTGGAAAAGAGTTTGGGAGATCCTCAAAAAGTTAAACATGGAATTGGTGTATGACCCAGCAATTCTGCTCTTTGGTATATGCTCAAAAGCAAGTATTCAACAATTCTCGTCCATGAATATGTATAGTGGCCTTAGTCACAAAAACGAAGCGGTGGAAACAACTTGGATGTCTGTCAGCGGATGAATGGATCAACAAATTGTGGAGTCTGTCGGCCACAAAAAGGAATGTGGTTCTGACACCTGCTACAACATGGATGAATTTTTGAAAACAGGAAGCTAAGCAAAAGTCTGATTCCATTTATGAGAAATATCTGGAACAGGTAAATCCGTAACGACAGAACCCAGATCGGTGATTGCCAGGAACAAGGGGAGAAGAAATAAGGAGTAACTGTTCACTGGGTGAGAGACTTTAGTTTGGGTGATAAAGATGTTTTGGAACTAGACAGAGGTGGTGGTTGCACAACACTGTGAATGTAGTAAATGTCACTGAATTGTACATTTTTCATTTGCTTATTTGAGAGAGAGTGTGAGCAGGGGCGAGGGCAGAGGGAGAGGGAGAAGCAGACTCTACGCTGAGCAGGGAGCCTGATGCGGGGCTCAATGCCAGGACCCTGGGATCATGACCGGAGCCGAAGGCAGACTTTTAACCCACTGAGCCACCCAGGGGGCCCTGAATTATACATTTTAAATAAAACCTTTACTTTTTTTATCATGTGAATTTCACCTCAATGGAAAAAAAGTATCAGAGGAACTAAAAGATACCAATAAAACACCCCCTGAGAGTGTCTAACTGTGTGACTCTGGGTGAGTCTCTGGGTGTCTCTGAGCCCATGTTCTCTCTCTATTCTGTAGAAAGGGAAGGATGATAGCCTCCCAAGTGAACTGCTTTGACAGTTAGATGAGAATGCATCTAATATTAGCTAACAGGAGATTTTTTTAAATAAGAAAATAAAAAGACGTCCCATGCATATTTCATTTCAATCTGGTCAACCCTGGGCTTTTCCTCCTTTTCCTCTCTTAGAAAATCTGTCCTGCCAGCCACCTCGCACAAAGCCACTTAGTCACTCCCTCCCCGACATTTGTTAAGTTCTCCCCAGCTTGACGTCTTAGCTCTTTGTCATAAATCCCAGGAAGGAGGAGACCATGTCCATATTTACTCCTCTCGGCTTCTCAGTGCCTGGCCCGGCCCCAAGCGCACAGTAATGACACCAGCTGCCCTCTGCAGTGCTCCTAGTAAGCTGGCTTCTAGGCTAAGCACTTTACCCACGTGGTAAATTTTATTAAATTCTTGCAGCACTTCTATGAAGTAAGGATTGCCATGCCCATTTTGCAGATGAAAAGGCAGGTGCAGGAGGAGGGTGGCATCTCCAAGGGGCACACAGTTGCTGGGTGACAGGGCTGGGATGTGAGCGAAGATCTGTTTCGACTGGACCATAATGCTCCGTCCCTGGACTACATCCCATTCAAAAGACGTGCTGGACTGAGTTTGATTTGTTTCACGATTGGGCGTCAGCTTTGAGAGAATGTTGGCAGGAAAGGAACACAGGGGGCTGCCATGAAAAGGCATTCCTCTGACAGTCGGGAGACTTGTACCTTGGTCCAAGCTTTGCCATTTTTCTCCCAGGGCCTCTGTTTTCCCATCTGTTCAGTGGGAGGGCTGGATTGGTCCTCAGTTACTGTAATGCTCTGAGTTCCCGTAAGAGGCTCTTTATCGAAGAATGAGAACTTCTCTTGGAGCGCCTCGTATTTTCTTCCAAGGGGAAACTGTAGAGAGTCATTGCACTATTTGAGAAATGAGATCTAGCTCGGGCTGACTTCCATGAGGTCACCTAACAGGTTATCAGACAAGAATATGGCAAGATCCCTCTACTGAAGGTGGGAGGGCTTCGCGGTGTGTCTGCCTCCGCGCTCCGCCCAGCACACCTAAGAGCTGTGGATGGGACTCTGTCATCAGCTTCCCAGGACCTCTGGGGGGAACACCCATCACTCAGCTCACGGCTGAATCCCTCCCCAGGAATTGCCCTTGGTCGAAGGGATTTGCCTCCCCCTAGGTCACATTCCCACTTCCAGGTTGCCTGCACCGCACCACTGGCCTATGTGGGGACACAAAGCCAGGCCCCCTCACCCTGTGGGGCCACCCAGAGCAGAGCTCCCAGAGGAGGGGGCTCAGCCAAGGTCTCTGCTGGGACCGCACCACCGTCCAGCTCCTGCCTCTGCCCCATCCTGCTTCCTTCCTGCCACTGCCTGATGTACCTCCCGCACCCCACCTTTCCCTCCGAGCTTGTTTTCCCAGGAAACCTGAGCTGGGACAATGGCATCATGGTTGTTTGGCCTTTAGAGAAGAAATAGAGGGGTCAGGGAGTGGCGTGACTTGCCCCAAGTCCCAGCTTGTAAGTGCTCTATCCTCAGGGGGCTGGGCTGCTGGCTAGTTTGGGGGAAAATGGGGGTTGGGGTCTGTCCCCATGGCTGCCTGTCCTTCCATACACAGCCCGGTTCTCTCTCATGGTGCAGCAGCTCTGCCCTCGCTGGCGCTCATGCCGAATATCCTTGACCATCTTCTTTCCGACTTTTTCCAACCGCTCTGCCTGCTGAAGCAACGTCAAGTTCCCGTGCGTGGGTGGTGATGTTAATCCCCCGACCTCTGGCACGGCCTCAAATTTCTCCAAAGCGCCTCTACCTCCCTCGGCCTCCAGGAGGCTGATAGCGAGGGTCAGTGTTTGCTGCAATTATAACTGAGTATGGACAAGGGGAAGCCTCTGGCATTTCCTGAGCACCTGCCACATGACATGCGTCATGGCACGTGAGCTCCGCCAACATCCCTGGTGGCAGGAACTGTACGTTCATGTGACAGCTGAGACAGTGGTGGCTCAGACGGGTGAGGTGACTTTCCCAACCTAACTTCTAAGAAGACCCAGATTTTCCTGAATCCCAAGCCTTACTTTTTAATCCGAGTTTGTGGTTAGGCAGGCTCAGCTGCGTGATTGTGCTGGGGGTGAGAAAGGGGCAGAATATGGGGACCTAGCTATACGGTGGATTGTTTGGGACACAGCAGGGGCTTCCTTGTCCCCTCCTTTTGCTGCCCCACTGTAACGAGGCCCCACTTCCTGGGCTCCTCCCAGGCTGCCCTCTGCTCTGGCCAGGAAGCAGGGACAAGGGGACAGGGCTAATCCCTGCTCAGCTCACTGATATTTTGGCTGAGACACAACCCCTGCAGTTGGGAATATTGGGTGACAGGGCGACCTGAGCAGAGGGGAAAATGTGGCACGTGGGCAATCTGAAGTTGAGAGGAGGAGGAAACCCAGAATTCAGCAAGAGAGTGTCCGACCTTGTGCAGGGGACACTAAGGTGTAATGGGACAGGAAATCGGCCTCGTGCCTTTCCAAACAAACTGGGTAAAAATACGTTGTTTTTATCAAAAAGTGACAAATGCCAGAGAAGAAATGAGTGCCCACTTGTGGAGATATGCACCACCCCCGGGGACATCTGGCAGGCCTCCCTTACTCTATCCCAGTCACATTCTGACTCTGTCTACACCGGACTGGACCAGGGACCCGGAAGACTCATGTTTGCATATTAGTTAGTCAGTGGCTCTCAAACGTCTCTGTCCATTAAAATCATTTTGGGGGCTGATACCCAGGCCCTACCCCGGACTCATTCAGCCTGAATCTGAGCGCTCGTATTTTGTTTACTCTCCACGCGTGAGTCTGCCATGCAGCCGAACTTTGAGAACCACCGGCTTCCTATCGGTTGATTTTCATAGAAACCTTCCAAGGATAGGTTTTCTTCTTCTCATTTTGAGGTCTGTCCACCTCAAGCGCTGATGCTCTCATGGCCCTGCTTGCCTGTGGAGGCGGGTTTGGGGCACGTTGAGGACACTGGGGACACGGTGGCCAAGCGGCTGCAGAGGCCGCTTGGGCAGGCAGCGAGATGGGCACGGTCGTGGTGGGCACCAGGCAGTCCCAGAGCCCCTGCTTGGACCCGGCGGGCATCGTGCAGGCTGCAGGGGACATGCCGAGGGATGCAAACTTGGCTTCTGCTTGAGGAGGTCATGGTTCACTTGCTTCAAATCCGAGCTCCTGGATTGCACCTGGGAATTGGCTAGAAGTATACATTGTTGGCCCCCAGCCCAGAGCTACTGAATCAGAATCCTGGGTCATGGGGTTCAGCAGTTTGTGGTTTGACAGCCCTCAGGGGGATTCTGATGCCTACTCCAGTCTGAGAGCTACTAGGCAAGGTTTCTGACATGGGTCGTGGGAGACAAGTCTCCAGAGCGTCAGTTTCCTTATTCATCGGATGGGGCAGATTATCCAAATTCCATAGGATGAAATCAGAGCATGCAGAATTACCTAGAGAGCAGTAACTACAACAACAACACGTTTAGAATTTTTTTTTTTT
The DNA here is from genome assembly GCF_964656455.1 of Halichoerus grypus. NCBI lineage: Eukaryota > Metazoa > Chordata > Mammalia > Carnivora > Phocidae > Halichoerus > Halichoerus grypus. Next base: position 8,645,601 of record NC_135716.1, on the reverse strand, counting down.
TTTTGGTCACCAGACCCCTTGCCACATGCTTTTTCTAGATCATCTGAGTTAACCCTCCCACCAGGGCTACTCTCTGCCTCATTTTACAGGTGAGGAAATGAGGTGCAGAGGCCCAAGGATGCTGCCTAGGACAGTCCGGGTCCAGGGGCCCTGCACTGAGCCCCTACCTCCCACCACAGCCTGGCTCCACTGGAGAAAGTTGAGACTGAGCCATAAGTAGGACCCACGAGAAGGTAAGGGCACTGAATCTCCCAGACTGCCAGCTCCCCTCTCCTGGGAAAACAGAGAAAGAGGGAACAGGATGCTCTGTTTCCAAAGATTTCTATCCAATACGGGACATTTTTATATGGAAGACTGGAGTCTTGGAGCAAGACCAAGTGAGAGAGGGAAATGAGAGAAGCAGGCTGGAAGGGAGGGCTGAAGGTCTGGCACATCTCCATCGCTGGAAGAAAAACGTGGAAGATTTAAGTAAAAATGTATCAACGCTGTGCCCCAACAGGTATCAGAATGAGCAAGTCAATGAAAGGCTCCTCAGAGGATGGGAACCACATCAGCAGAGGCAGCTGAGTCCTGAGGCGGAGCTGCATGTGGAGATAGACAGGCGGGGGGCGGGAGGGCTTGCCCTCTGCCCCTTGCCGCTGGGTGACCCTGCACCAGTGCCCTGGCCTCTTTGAGCATCAGTGTGAAGCATTTTTCAGGTGTTATCTTACTGAATTCTCGTAATTACTGGGACACACCGATAGCCTGGCTCAACATCACTGGGGTGTGGGCACGCACGCGCGTGTGTTCCGGTTGCCACAGCCACCGGTGGCATTTGGGAGGGAGAATTAGAGGTAATTCATTCTCACCACCCCATTTTCCATATGCGGAAAGGACTCGTAGAGAAGACACTTTGCACTGTCTCCATGAGCAGGACGAGAATGCACTGTTTGTGCTATTTTTGCACTGGTTAAGGGCAAGAGAAAAGGAGCCTGATTGGTTCAGATCACATCCTACCACGTCCTAGCTGTGTGATCTTGGGCAAGTGACTGACCCTCTCTGTGCCTCACCTAGTTAACAGAGCATAGCAGCACCTAACGATTGTGGTGGCTGCCAGGTTAACCACTGCATTTACACGCACGGACACAGATGCTGCAAATTCGTAGGTAAGGACAGAATGCATCTACCAATCCAAGCACATGAGGATGGCACATCACGGCCATGTGCTTGGAACATAAAGTGGTCAGAAGCAGAGTCTTTGGAGTCAGACTGACACAGGTTCAAGGCCTCTGTCTGACCCCCCCCCTTTTCCTCACCTGTGGGCCTCCCTGATTTATAAGTGGTTGAGATGATTAAAATGCAAGCTGCCCGTCGAGCTCTGACAGACAATTAGCCAGTGCTTCTTGCTGCTGCCTGATTCTTTGCAGAGAACGGCATAGAAGGCGCTTGTCATAGCCATTCTGAGGGACACACGTGGATTTCCTGCAGGCAAGGGAGGGGATGGACAGCTCTGTCACCTTAGCATCATTTTTGTTCCTCTTGTGTGTGCGTGTGTGTGTGTGTTGCTTTTTGCTTTGACATATATTTTAAAACCCACAAAACACGGCAATGATTGCTTTGTATGGGTCCTCATTCACTTCTGTTTGCCCTCGCCAGTGTCCTCACACCTCGGTTTCTCCCTGGGACAGCCTGCCTCTTGTCCAGAGAGAGTGGTCACTGTTTTGTGTTCCTTTCTGCTCTGGCTTGCCTGAAAAATGTCATTTTCATTTTTCAAAAGTGATTTCTGGGGCCCCTGTGGTGACGCAGCTGGTTGAGCGTCCTACTCTTGGTTTCTGCTCAGGTTGTGATCTCAGGGTCTTGAGATGGGCTCTGTGCTCAGCATGGAGTCTGCTCAAGATTCTCTCTCCCCCGCTCCTCCTCCTCTCTCTCTCTTTCAAATAAATAAATAAATAAATAAATAATTCTGTGTAAAAAGCAACTTCTACTGCCTCTGTAGAATTCTACGTGGCATTTTCTTTTGCAATTTAAGGGTGTCATTCCATTGTCTTCTGGCTTGCATCCTTTTTGCTGAAAGGTCAGCTGTCAGCCATACTGCTGTTCCTTTGAAAGAAATGATTGTCCTTCCTTCCTTCCTTCCTTCCTTCCTTCCTTCCTTCCTTCCATTCTTCCCTTTTCCCTCCCTTCCTCCTTCCCACCTTTCTTTCCCTCTTTCTTCCCTTCCCTCTTTCTTTAAACAATAAAGTATCACGAATATACAGAAAAATGCATTCAGCATACATATACATGCGTATGAGTGGATGAACTCTCACAAATTGAATGAACCTTCATGCAACCACAGCATCTGCAAACAGATAAAGAAGAAGATCATAGTCAGCTCACCCAGAAGCTTTCTTGTCATGTCACTTCCACTAACTACTCTCCAACAAGGGCTCAACTCCCACTTCTAATGCCACCACCATGGATTAGTTTTTTTTCTGTTTCTGGACTTTATATAGATGGAATCATGCATACTCATGCATGCTCTTGTCTCTGGCTTCCTTTTCAACATGATGTTGGTGAGATTCATCCATGCTGTCATGTGTAGTCATAGAGGCTATGTTCTCAGCGCTGTGTAGTATTGCATGGGGGCAAGATGCCACAATTAATTTACCTATTCATTCTACAGTGCTTGGGATCTAGGTGAGTCCCAGTGATGAGCAGTGTTTCTGTGGGAATTCTAGCACATGTCTGGGTAAACATATCGAGGGGTGGAATTACCCAGGCAAAAATAGGCATATATTCAGCTTTTGTAGATGTTGCCAAACTGACCAAGAGTTCCAACTGCTCCATATCTTCCAGACACATAGTAACTTTGTCTTCTACATCATAGCCATTCCAGAGGGTGCTGCACCATGTTTTGAGCCCAGCATTGACACCCTTATTGAACTGCTCACAGGCCATTGCAGACAAAACCAGAGCAGTGAGGACGTAAGCAGGGTCACGAAGGAGGCATCTAAGAGTTATAGATCCTGAGGTCAGATAGATCATTATTATTTCCATTTTACTGATGAAGACAATGAAGCCCAGAATGCTGAAGTAACTTCCCTAAGGACACACAGCTAGCAGAAGACAGAAATTGGATTTGACTGAGATTTGTCTGACTCCTGGTCCCCAGCCATACCAAGATGGACACTTGGATGTTCCCTTTGACTTTAGGGGCCACCTGAATTCCCCTGCCCGCCTTTATGATCTTAGCTCTGGACCTCCCTTTTCTGCACAACACTCTCTGTGAAGGCAAATGAGTAACTGGAATGTGGTTTTCTATTTGTTCTTATTCTGACTCAAAGACCAGTTGACTGAGGCTCAGAGAGATGAAGTGACTTCCCTGGGTTCTGGAAGCTAACAGGTGGTCGAGCAGACTCCTGGCCTGATAAAGTGCCTGCCACCCCACCTCACTACCTCTGTGGTCTCCAAGACAGTGCTAAGAAAAGGAGAAGACACATTTCTGTTTTGTTTTCTTGGCATGAAATCACGTTTGCTTTGTGCCATAAGGTGAAAACTGTTTCTAAATGGTGTGTCGATGAGCATGTGCACACGCATACGCACACAAATCCTCATGCAGACTCACAGGAAGGGCTTTAACAATGCCCCTGTCTTGAGAGTGAATAGTCTAAGTATTGAAGAATAAAAGTTTCCATTGCTCAAGGTGCTGCCTGGGATTCCTGGAATATGAGGAAATGTGTTTACAGTTTAGTCCTAGGTCCTGGATATGACCCAGAAATAAGGGCAAGCAGAGGCACCTGGCTTGTGATGGGTCATATCTATCCATCAAACATTTACTGAGCACGTAATCTTCACCAGGCATTGAGCAGAGTGCAGGGGTATGAAGGCGAGCAAGGCATAATCTTGGTCTTCACAGAGATTTGGAGAAACAAACATCAATACCCGTGCTGACCACTCTGTGTGAGGAGTGCTTTGATTGTACATGCAAGGTGGGGATTCCACAAGGACAGGGTCTAGCTTTTCCCATCCCCACTGTGTCCCTCATACCTGGTACAGTTGCAGGCATGCAGTAGGCCCTTGTGGACATGCCATATGTTGAGCATGAGGCTGGGACTGACTACTCAAGAAATCACAGAAGTAGAAGTTATCTAATATTAGAAGCTGTGTACCTATGCACTTACTCATTCATTATTCATTTTTCATCACCTCGGGTGTTAACTGAGCCATTTGCTCTTGTGATGGTCATAGTACAGGAGGAAGGGAAGATGAATAACAGCTAAATTGCAACATATTTGGAACACACTGCACCGAGGTCAAAGTTGTATGGGGCTCCAGAAGAGGAAGGGCCAGATAGAGCAAGGGAGGGTGCATGGTTTCCCAGAAAAGGTAACACTTGAACTGGCCTTTAAGTGCAAATGGAAGTTTCCAGAGGCGCAAAGGGGATGTGGTGAGGATGTTTGCAAGAATGTGAGGCCATTACTAGGGAACTTCCCAAATCCTGAAGACCCTGATCTTAGTAGAACTGACAACACATTACAGTGCAACCATGTGTATGAATGTGCTTTATAAACTGTGAAGCACCCTGTGAATGACCCCGGGAAGACTAAGCAGAGGAACAGTAACTTGAATGTTGGTACATTTTGGCACTACAAGTCCACAAGAGGTGTTGGCTTTGGGTGGACACAGTATCACTCTTGACACCACCATCATACACAGAGCTTTGGTTAACAATACTTCCAGCGGTGCACTTGAGAGTCGTGAGGCCTTTGGGACTCCATAATAATTGGGTTTTGTACTCATTCTTGTACTGATTTATTCATTCATTCATACATAGTAGTGGATCTCTTTCTTCATAGGAGCTTCACGGAGACTTCATACATAGACCAACCAAAGTGGAATTACTTTGGTGGAAGGTAGAAGGGGGAACCTGGCCAGGACCCCACCCACTTCATCTACCTGGAGCCCCACTGCAGCCTCTGTGGTGCTTCAGGATTTCCAGGGAACACAGTTGGAAAATGTCCCCTGGAACGTAGAAAGTAAGACCCAAAGAGAGCAAGTGACTTGTCTATTAGCTGAGCAAGACTCTTTCCTTGAAAGCACTCAGGAAACCCAGCCTCACCACAGGCAAGGATAGAAACCATAGCCCTGAGAGGTCAACTGAGGCCCCTCCAGCCCTCACTTAGGATGCCAGACCTGCCCTGGACGCTTGCTCCCTGACTGCCATCCCTGCTCAGATACAATTGGCAGAAAGGGGACAGGTATAGGGAACAGGGCAATGAGCCTTTAACTCTGCTCCTGTTCTGTATTAATCACACAAACCTGGGAAGCATATTTGCCTCTCTGAGGCTTAGTTTTCTCATCTGTTAAATGGATGCATATTGAGAGGATTCAATAAAACGTGCATCAAGCACAGATCCCATGGCTGGCACAGAGCTGGTCTTCGATAAAGTGGGTCTTTGGTAAATGCTATTTCTTTCTCCCTCATTGCACCACAATTTTTATTAGAGGTATTTTCACTTGACCTTGCAGTTTTGGGCTCGTCAAAAGATAATTAGTCATGGGCGTCACTGTGGCCACAGAGCAACATTTTTCTTTCTCAAACCGCTAACCTCTGAAGACAGTCACCCTTTTAAATGGACCAAAATGACTCTGTGGTTGCTATCCTTCTCTCCGGCCTCCAGATTCTGTGAGGGGAGGGTTTGAAACCACCTGGAACAAGAATAAAAATATGGACCAAGAACAAGCAGCAGAAAGGCTCCCAGCAAACCCATTGCCCTTTCAGCTGGAACTATGTTCTGGAAGAACAAGTGAGCCTGGAGAACAATACACAGTTTTTTTTATTGGTCAAGAACTGGTAGAGCAGGAGTGGAAGGTTTTAGAAACTCTAAAGAGACTCTGGGTTAACAGTTTGCTCGTGACCCATCACTGAAAATCCACTCTGAGCCAACTCTGGTCTGAATGTGAGGAGTCAGAGCTAGATGAGAACCATGTTTTCCAAAGAAAGCAGGGATTTCCTACTAAAGATGCGGATGCTGGCACCCCAGCCCAGAGGCCCTGGTGGCAAGGCCTGAGGACATTTAGAAAAGCTGTGTGGAATTCAAAGTCATTGCTAATGGGAGGGATAGGAGAGTAGGGAGGTATGGCTACAGGCCAGGGGCCCTGCCTACCATCATCATGGTCCTCAGGGAGGCGCCCTGTGGGGTGATGCCAAGCTGAGTCTTGAAGGTCAAGGAGGAACTGGCAAGTGAAGTGTGAGCCTGTGACGAGTGTGGGCAGAGCGTTCTTAGAAGAGGAAGAGCAGGTGTGGAGAGAGGCAGCTCAGCATGACCTTGTGTGGGGCCTGTGGGGGGATGGGGCTGGAGGTGGAGGGGCAGCCAGATCACGGCAGGTGTGGGAAGCTCTGATGGCCCTTTACCTTTTGGCTCTTGGGAGCCTTCAGAGGGCTTTGGTAGGGACACGATAACACCCGACATCTATTTTGGAATGAACACCATGGAGATAGGGGAGAATATACTTACAGGGGCAAACCAGGGGCAGGGTAGTTGTTGAGGGACATCAGGAAGAGCCTGGGAGGGAGGAGGGGGTACTGAGTCCTCCCAGGAGCAGTGGGAATGGAACCATGGAGCTGGGTAAGAGTGGGAGATTCATTTCATTTCGGTGGAATGAGGGATGCATAGGGCAGATCCTGGGTCTCTGACTGGGTGGTTGCAGGGAACATGCAGCATTCTCTGAAGCACAGAGAAGGTGGGAGCAGGCTCATGGTGATGTGTCCTGTGTGGTCTCCCAAACCCCTCTTGACATGGATGGAAACACTGAAATTAAATCCCAGAAGGTTGGCTTTATCAGAGTGTGACTCAGACTTTGTTTATAAACATCAACTCCTAATACGTCAGACTTGACCCCTAGAGACCATCCTAATGAAAGAACCAAGAAGGGGGTATTCACGTGTTCAGACGTTGGGTGCCGCCGGACCAGCCCCCAGAGTCATCTCTGTCACTTCCTTCCTTGTGACAGTGGGCTTGCTATTCAACCCCCTTCCTTCTTCATTCGTAAAATTAGGAGGCTCCCCCCAGTCAGCAGGCTGGTCATGAAGATTAGACAAGATGGTGAACACAACATATTTAAGGCCATGGTGGTCTCCTCTGAGCTCAGAAAATATTTCTTCTTCTAAATAACTATTGTGGTGATTGGATTTCTAGCCCATCCCTTCTCACTAGGGAAACCCAGAGGGAAAAGGAAGTGGCTTTTTCAAAGCCAAATAACCACTCAGTGAAAGAGTGAGGTCTAAGTCTTAAGCCATCCTGCTCCCAGTCCTCGTTCCACTCCTCAGCATGGGGCCAACTCAACTGTCCCTCCCAGCACCAGGTTCCTTCTTCCAGACCTCGAGGGTCAAAAGGGCCCCAAAGCAGCCCAGTGGGCCATGGAAAGTCCTAAGGTGGCTTCTAGGATTTGCGCAGTTGAGTTTCTTTGTGGAATTTCAGAGCAGTGAATACAAGCCAACAACATACACAACTGGCCTGACCAAGAGGCTGTTGAGATGGTGCAGTCTGGCTTCACAAGGCCCTTCTACAAACATGGCCAGTCAATGAAAGAAAAAGCTATGTTTAAGTGCTTGTCTTATCAATGCAGTGATAATGACCACTTCAGTCAATGTTCCCTCATTAGTTAACACACTTCAATGGTTTGGTTGAGATTCCACCAGTGTAGCTAGTGTTTCTTGAGCACCTACTATGAGCGGATGGAGTGCTAGGTGCCTTCCCATGTTCGTCTCCACTGAGACCTCATGACCACCATATGGGTGGGGTGTGGCCATATTACAGTTGAGGGACTTGATGCTGCAGAATAGTTTTAGAGTTGAGTGAATGCGTGGCATGGCCAGGATGGGAAGGCAGGTGCTTGGCTCCGTGTCTGGTGTCCTTTCCACCACAGGAAAGGTCACTTCACAACAGAACCGACTGGTTGTTCAAGCTGGGTTGATTTTATCCCACGCCAGCAAACCTTTCCAGCACAGTTCCTCCAGAGTCATTGCAATGATTGACACCGTGCCCATTTAGTTGAATGGTGGTCCGACTAGTTGTGCCTGGGCAGACACAGAAATATTGATGACCTCATCTCTCCCAGGACCTGTCAGGAACAGCATTGTGAGGCAGGGAACAAAACTCCCCCTGCCCGCGTCTGAACCTTCAGGGATGTGCCCATTGGGTTCTCTAGGGGGGCAAGAGAAGAAGACAAAGGCAAGAGGAATCAGGATGTATTATTATGAGCCGTTAGCAGATGCCAAGTCCTGTGGGGCACAAGGTTCAGCGGGTTGTGTGGGGCTGAGCTGGGTTCGGATCCCACTTCTGGCACATCCTAAGTGAGCAAGCTCTGACACCAGTATTAGCTTACTGTCTCCTAGTCTCTGCTTCCACATCTGACAAAAGCTTTCAGAGATCGTGGTGAATATTACAAATAGTACCTCTACTGGAAATTATATTCACATTCAACTCTCAATCTCAGACGCCAGGCACGGAGCTCTGTGGTTGAAAGGTTGGCTTCCTAAGCCAGGCTGCTTGGAGTCAAGTCTGGGCAGTGACCTTGAAGCACTTCATTTGATCTAAGTCTCAGTGTTATATTTATTTTTTTAAAAAGATTTTATTTATTAGAGAAAGAGAGAGCAGGGAGCAAGATGTGGGGCTTGATCCCAGGGTCTTGGGATCATGACCTGAGCCGAAGGCAGGCGCTTAACTGACTGAGCCACCCGGGCACCCCCTAAGGCTCAGTGTTTTAACTCAAAGATAGAGATAGTAACACACTTGCTCGTCGGGTTACTCTAAGAATTAAACCTATTTACTCTCAGCTCAGCCTGAGAGCGGAAGCCGAGAGACCCGGTAGAAGGAAGTGCAGTATGGAGTGGTCCAGAATTTTAAGATAGGAATCGAGTCCTATTCACCAAAACACCAGAGTCATACAGATCTGGCTCAATTCTTGCTGCACAGGGGTTGTTGTGAAAGCAAGAACTTGTGCACAAGAAAACACTTCAACTGTGAAAAGCTCGACACATGTAAGGTAAGGTCGGAGCTCATGGTTGTGGCCATGGGCATGGCTGTTCTATCCTGGAGCACCATGTCCGTGTCTTCTGGTCTCTACCACCGTCCTGGCACAAAGGGAAGCCAAGTCCCCCCAGAGCTTGGCTCAGTGTGTGGCACACGGATGGGGTTCCTGGTGTTCGCTGAGTTGTGTAAGTGTCTGCTGGTGGGGGCTTACTGATTTCCCAAGACTCTGGGCCCTCCACACTTGACACGGAGTGTCAAGCTCAAGTATGCTCAAGTATGCTTGAGCTGCTGCTACTTGTGCTAATGATAAGCACACGTGGACGGTGCCTTGCGAACTTCAGTGCTTCACCAATGTTCACTAATATTATCATCTGCCACGGGAATCTCCAGGGCCTCTACCCTCTCCTGGGAGGGCAAAAAAAAAAAAAAAAAGTAGTCGTCTGTAATATCCTTCATCTAGCATTTTTAATATGCATGTTGCCATTCTTTTAAGAAGAAATGGAAATTAAACCATCTCCAGGAATTTTTTTTCCCCTCTCTCTAAATTTGTGCATTGGCACAACAATGTCCTTCAGTGCAAATCTGAAATCAAACCATGTTCTCCTTGAGTGGTCATTTTGAGATTTGCACGTTTCCTGGGAGAAAAGATGAGAAGGAGTGGTTGATTCTGCAAGACTTCTGCCTCCAAAGAGACACCGTTGACCATCAACAGTGTCCCGTTTTGAGCCTGGAAAACAGCCTGGGCCACACTCAGACCCTGTCCTGCATCCTCCTCGTGGTGGCTCTGACCCAGACACAGTCTTTTTCTCTAAATATTCTAGCTACACAGCTGCAGGTGCCTGGGGCAGACTGCCCCTTGAATGTCTGATCTTGTTCTAAGCCATTCCTTCCATCAGGGAAGGTCTCTCCCACACGTCCACTTACACGCCGTCCCGGACACTGAGCAGGGCATCTATTGTCCTTGTTCCCAGGGACCCACCCTCGGGTCTCTGATCAGAGCATCTGATGTTCCCCTGGCACACACGTCACCCCCACGCCACTGCCCTCTGCGTAAAAGTCCAAGTCCTTGCTCACGGTTCCAAGATGCTACGTGCTCTCCCGTCCCACCTCCTCTGAGGTGCTCTTCTCCCACCATCCCCAAGGTCAAGGGGACACTTGCTGCCCCTCAAGGCTGTCAAGCCCCTTCTGGCCTCAGGGCCTCGAAGACATTCTTCCTTCCAAGCCCAGGCACTCACTGTCTCAGTCCTCAGCAACTTCGGCTTCTACGCAGTGTCGTCTCCTCCTCTGGGGACCTTCCCTAACAACGCTTTAAATGTGGCAACTGCCTCCCCTCCCCCAGGCACCTCACCCTATCCTTGGTTCATTTGGCTCCCGAGCATTTTACTTACTGCACCTGCCTGTCGTGTTTTAGCCATATGCAAGCATCCCGCGGGCAGGAAGTTCTGCCCCTTCTGTCCCGACGTTGCCTCAGCTCTCAGAGTGGTGCTTGGCTCATAATGTTCCTTAAGGGATGTTCTGGAGTGAATGTAGTTTGGACAAGGCTGGTGTGCCCCATTCCCTCTTCCCCTTACTCCACGGATGGCATGCTTCCTCCACCTGCCCAGGCAGCACCTTCTACCCCGCTGGTAGTAGGGACTGGCCCAGGGAGAGTCCTTCATCCCAGGAGCTGTGAGCAGGAAGCTCCTCTCTTCTGCAGAGTTGCCGAACTGATAGCAGGTGGCTCCCAGCTGCGGGAGGCCACTGACCATTCCGTAGGGAGATGTGCCCAAGGAGAAGCCCCTGAGAGCAAAGCCAAGCCAAGAGGTGACGAGAATACTGCCTCAGGGCCTTTGAACTGGCTTTTCTTTCTGCTAACTCCCCCGAGTCCATCCATACCTGAATCTCTACCTTTGGGCCAATAACATCCTTCTTTGGTTTAAGCCCGTGGGAGTTGGGATGAGGCCCCCTGCACCACGAAGCATCCTGAGTAGTTTCAGTTAAAGTGCTTCCTCCCAGAGAGGCTCTCCTCCTCCTCCTGGAAGACCAGGTTCGCTCTTTCCTCTCCCTTGTCCCACACGTTCCTTTTTTCTCCACGATGATTCTCCTATTGCGTTGTAATGGATTATCTGCCTCTCTGATCCCCCACCAGTCTGGGCATTCCTTGAGGGCAGGACCTTATGTGAGTCATTCTTAGACATTCTATACTAAAACAAACAGTAAGTATTTGTTGAATAAACCACTGAATGAATGAAACAGCTTGTGGCCTCCCCCTGAGTAAGTTTCATTTAGGGGTTCATCTGTGTTCAGACACATCTGACCCGAGCGCCTTGGGTCTCTGGAGACCTCTCGGATGCCGATTTCTTTCCACGTGTGTGTGACTTCTCGAATGGCCAACCCAGAGCAAGCCGAGGGGCTGCTTCCTTCTCTCCCAGATACCCGCCTGTGTCACTCAGGGTAGTAGCATTTCAAACAGATTAAGTACAGCAAACTGAGCCCTGAGGCCTATTAGAAAGTCCTTTTGATTAAAAAATACCTTTTATTTCAAACACCGAGAGTCAAAGAGTTTATGTTTTTAACAAGTGTTTCATATTCTGAATTTGATTTTCTTTTTCACAGTGGAATGAAAGGAGAACGGGGGGTGGGGGGTAATGTATTGATAGTTGTCCACGCAGTCAAAGCGCTCATTGGCGAATGATGTTTGGAGTGGGGAAGGCGGGAGTGAGGATGGTATGGATCGGTGATTCAGGGGTGCTTCAAGCCCTTAAGTCACAGATCAGGGAGCAAGCAGAGCGATGGAAGAGGTGGTCTTGTTTTGGACAACGGAATGATGGGCAGCTCCCGGCTTGGAAGCTGCCGGGGCCGGTGCATTTTCCCAGGGATCTGTGTGCAGAGGCCCCGTCTGCAGGACCAGACATCTCAGTTCCTAGCCCAGCAGGGGTATAAGAATATCAACAGCATTCGACAGAACTTGAAATTAAGTCTTGCCACCAGCAGATCTCAGAGTGAGGGCATCCTATACCCCATGCTGAATTATTCCTCTGGGGGAAAAAGGTGACAGACACCAGCACCTGTCTTTTCCCTCCTGGGGAGGGAGCAGCCTCAGGCCTCCACCCCCGCTTGCCCTGGGCCTAGAAAATCTAAAACGCTCTTTCGAAGACTCCCAGCACGGACCACATGCACTGGTATGGTGCAGAGGCTCTAGGATCTCTTGCACTGGGATCTGGAGACTGGGTCCCCATTTGCCGCCCACTTTGTACTTTCTTGGAAAAGCCATGAGACTCCTTGAGCCTGTTCAGTGGAATACTGCTCTGCTGGGTGACCTCTAAGACCCCTCCTGGTACTTATCCTGCTAAGCCTTATGGGGTTTTTCTCTATCACAACTGACCCGTATATCAACCACAGGGAGACATGACCGGTCCTGATTAGCTAAATTTGTAGCAAGAGGAGCTGGCCAGTCCAGCCTGTCTCTGGGAGCACCTCTGACCTGTTCAACAATAAATGTAGTGAGCACCGGCCTGGGTGTGTCCTCAGCCCCAGGGATTGTGGCCTGACTCACCCGCATTAGCTCCTGGACCTGCTAACCTAATTGGTTCCCTGACAGCCATCAGCCTCTGGCTGAAAATCCTTCTTGGCCACAGCTATTGCAGTCCCAGCTCTTAACCTTGTCTTACCAATGCCTTCCGTAGCTGGCTGCAGCCTGCCTCCAACCTTGCTTCATTTCTAGCCACATTCCCCACGTCCCTTTCCAGGACACACCGCACTTATTCAGGCATCTGCCCTTATACCCACTGGTCTGGCTTGGGGCACCCTTTCTCCTCTTCTCTGGTCAGCAAACTCCTACTCATCCTGCAAGAGCCAGCTCAAATATCCCCTTCTCTAGGATGCCCTTTCTCATCTCTCCAGACACACTGAATGCGATTGACTTATATTTTCCCAGCACCTCTGGCGATAGCCATCTGCCTCTCCCAACCCTCACCCCATTGAATCTCCACCCATCTCCAAATGATCCCTAATCTCCCTGACAATATTTACTGAAAAGAGCTTGGCATTAAGATAGAGATAGGCTCAAAAACAATTGGTCCCCTCCCCCTCCAAGAGCAAAAGGCAAATAGATGGTCACGGCACAGTGTGGCCACGGCTGTGGCGGAGGAAAGCTCCAAAGTCAGCGGGAGCACAGAGCACCTGACTCACCCATCTGCAAATGCATGCTTAAACATCGTTAGTCTCCCCACTGGACTTGAGCTCCCGTGGGGGCCTGGGTTTTCATCTTAGCACCCCAGCCCTTGTCAGCCAGCGAGGACACTCAGGCTCTTGAGTGTCCTGCAAGACAGAGCTGCCCAAGACCCCACACAGCGGCCCGGGCGGTCAAAGGAAATGGTTTCACTTAATAAGTTTGGCGCTTCCAATGCAGTTACAAAAGATTATCGTTTACAGGTATCTGATATCTGACTCCTGAGACAGCATTTGTTGTGTTATTACCGTTGGTGACACACACTTATTTATGTAATTGGTGGATCAGGGTCACTCCTCTTCACCATGGGGATGGGGGCAGGGGGCGTGTGTCGGTTCAACTGTTAGAGTTTTTCCCCTGTGTCTGTCCCAGGGCTCATCCCAGGACCTTGCACGTAGCAGGTCTTCCCAAGTATTCGCCAGGCGATGGATGGACGGGAAGGGGAGCTCAGGGTTGGGGCACAGGTTGCCTGCCCCTGGCTTGTGCATGGGCAGAGAGAGTCGCCCAAGTGCTCTGCTGAAGCTCAGCAGCAAAGAACGGGAATGGGCTGATGACGGTGACGCCCATTTCTTCAACTTCCTGACCCTAGGCAGCAGACGATGAGGGCGAAAGTAGGGGTAGGGTTGAGGTTGGAATGGGGGCCCCACTTAAGCTAGTTTTCACCTTTCCTGAGGCGATGCTTCCCAGAAGCCGCACGTGCACACAGCTTAGAGTCAAATCCTTTGTATCCATGAAATCTACATATAGACACAGAAATAACGCGCATTTGCATGTTTCTATCATTTATTTTTACTAACTAGACATGGAGTCTTTGCATCTACTGAAAATACATAAATTATTTGTTTTTATAAATTGTAGATGGTGTATTTATAAGGAGCGCATGCAAATCGTGAGTTCACGTTCTGAATATATAATTCTGCCTACTGGCATTGAGAGCCATGTGCCAAGCTCTGTGCCCAGCACTTTATATTCCTTATTTTGTTTTGTCTTCATAGCTACCCCATGAAGCAGATACAATGCAATGCTTTTTAACTTGCTCCCTTTTTAAATGGAACCTTTTTAAAAAAAATAACAGAGTCTACGAAAACTCCAATATACAGAACGGATGGAGGTTAGCTTTATGGTTGCAGCAGACCTGGTGACCTTCTCAGCCTTCCTACCTCCCTGAGCCCACCCCACCCCCCACGTGCAGGAGGCAGACACAAGGGTACTGGACTCTCAGGCTAGAAGCTCACCGCTTACCTGCTGCATGATTTGGGGTCGGTGGCTTCTCCCGTCCAAGTACTAACCAGGCCCGACCCTGCTTAGCTTCCGATAACAGACGAGATCGGGCGCATTCAGGGTGGTATGGCCATAGACAGGTTGGTGGCTTCGAACTCAAGAGTCCCAGCTTCCTTACCTCTAATACCTCCAGAAAGTTCATTGTAAGAATTAAATGAGATAATGTATTAAAAATTTAAAAAAAAGAAAAAAAACCTTAACTCATTGCCTGGCACAGAGTAGGTGCTAAATACTTACGGTCTGAGTTTGATTCCATCTTAGGTTGGGTTCTCTAGAAGTAGACCCCGGCATAATTCACATGGAAGTGGTGTATTTGGAAGTGTTTGCACCAAATCATTGGTGTGCTTGTAAGGAAGTAGGTTTGGGGAGGGCAAGGGGTTAAGCAATGCTGGGATGTCAGGCAAAACCCCGCAGAGGGTGACTTTTGCTCAACTCTGCTGGGGAGGTTTGGGAACAGGGCAGGTCAGAACTTCAGACTTGTCCTTTCCAGAGGCCAAGGGAGCTGGGGGTATTGATATTCCTGCATCCATTAACTCGAGGCTGCTCCTAGGTGCTCTGCTCCCTGCACAGACCAGCAACGTGGGCTCCTGCTGCCTCAGGGCAGCCCTCCAATGTAATGATGGGGTGACAGAGGTGCTGTTGGGAGCAAAAATGCCTAGAGGCTGGGTGCTTTGAAATGGCAAAGTTTCCCCAGGGGTGTGGGCGGGGAATCCTACTATGAGCAGTGACAGCTGCAGAATCCTAATATATGATGGTCTATAAGACATCTTGGCACAGGTTAGAAGAGGCTTTTATTCATCATCTGTGCCTTTGCTGGACCAAGTCAAAGGGCAAAGTACAATCAGCCCTGGCATCCCGCTGGCTTTCCCCTTGGTGTCTGGAATTTCCTTCCTGGACAGGCTCCCCTGGCAAAGAGATGGAAGACCTTGTTTTCCTGCAGAACAGAGCTCCTCAGGGTACTGGAGACACACCTGTGCCTTCAGCTACAGCTTAGAGCCAAGAGGGGGCACATTTTCAAAGCAGGTGTGCCCAGAGGAGAGCGATGGAACCCCACTGGAGAGCTAGGCACCCTGAGACAAGGCTTTCTCGAGGACTACTCCATGCCGGGTCCTTAGATAACTCTCTGTCCTTTGATTCTCACACCAGCTCCATGTGACAACTTGCTCCTCTTGTTCCCATTTTCTATATGGAGACTGTGATGCTCAGAGAGGTTGTGTAACTTCCCTGAGATCTCAGAGCCACTCAAAGCCAGAACAGGAATTCCGGGACTGATGTTTTGGGTTTTGCTTCACCATTCTGCCCTTCAATTAACCTAAGAGATCTGGGAGCCCGGAGGGAGACTTTAACATTGCTAATTGGAAAGAGGCTGCAGACATATTGCCCAACCTGTAGAATGCACTCTGGGTTCTCCAGGTGCTGCCCCCAGACCTTGTCCAGCTGCCAAGCCTGGAGGCAAATGAAACTTCAGGGAGGGACAGTCTTTTTTGTCCACTGAATTAACCTATCTCAACTTCTTTCCCGCTAAATTCCAAGCTGTGGTATAGAAACTCTAATTAACACTCAGAAGCAAGGATGTGTCCAATGGGAATGTTCCAAGAACATGTGCAGATAAGCTTGTCCTCCAAACCCATCCCTAATACTAATGAGCCCCACAAGTTCTCCAAGGGGCTTGTCTGCTAATTTAGACCCTGGTAATGAGCTCTGTCTCTGCCTAGCCTGAGAGATCAAGGACACACATCTTTTCATCTCCATTATTAGTATGACGTCAATGGCCAAAGGGGACCTCAGAACCGTCAGTGGTTCCCTATTGATCAGGTATGAGACCTTCACAAAGTGACTCTGCCAAGTTTACTCCCTCCTGTTCGACTCTGACATGATGGGGTTAGTTCTGGTGCCCCTAGACCCACCAGTGGATGACACTGTCACAGTCTAGGTAGTGCCCTTGACCTCAGACGGAAATGTACATTCTGGAGACTTGAGCACAGAGATGGGGGACTTCACAAGCATGTGGGGTTGGCAGTTGGGAAACCAAAAAACTCCTTCCAGCTCTATGCGTTTTCCCTGTGGAGTTTTTTGCTAGTTCTCTGTACCTCAGTTTCCATAGCTTTAAAATGGGAATTTAATCCCTACAACAAACTTATCTCATGATGAACTAAATGAGTTAAAGCCTATAAAATGCTTAGAAGAGTGCCTGACACATGTAAGTGTAAAAAAAAAAAAAAAAGATAATGTCAGCCCTTGGTATTCACATTTCCCCACCTTTGACTATGATTTCATCTCCCCCTGAGCTTCCTGCCGGGACTGCGCCCTACATCGACACACCAGGGCATACAGTAGTCGTTAGCTCTTGCACCATGGTGGTCACCTCCTCAGTGGTCTCCTGTGTCATCTGTCACCTCTTTTATAATCCATTCTTGCCCTGTGACCACTGTGATGTCTTTAAAAAAATAAATCTAATAATGTTACTCCTATTACTTAGAGTTTCATCCCAGCTCCTTACCTACTGGTAAGACCTACTTCCGACTACCTCTCCCAGCACCTCATTTTTAACTATGTCCCCCTCGGTTCATGCTTCTGCAGTAACCTGTGCCCCTTGCCGATCCTAGACACTCAGGAGAAGCCACAGGAGACATACCTTTCAGCACAGCCTCAGGAAGGACATTCCCCCATGTCAGTTTGTAAATTGGCCTCATACACAAAGGACAGGGGGAAACTGGAAAAGGGGCAAGCCACTCCAGATAGGTAGGTGGTGGCTTTAATAAACAAGGGAACTTACATACCAGACTTGTCTTGGGCAGCTGCTAGATGAGGAGGTCTCCCCACCCATCTGCCAGAATCTTAAAAGTTTATGGAGAGGCCTTAACAGGGTTCAGTCAGGTGTACCATCCAGATGGTGTCAACAACACCTTACTCTCTTAAGGCTGTGTCCTTGGAACAGCTCCCACTGTAGGAACAGGGGACAGAGCGTATATTCCAAGGACTGGGAAGGAGTGAGAAGCCTCTGATTGCCTGGGGCCAACTTGTAGGTCAGCCTTCTCAATGACCTCCCAACACCCCATCAGAACAGTTCAGAGCTGGATGAGCAGTCTCAGGAGTTTTGAAAATGGAGACTAAAGGACCACTAGGCAAGAGGATCCAGCCATTTCAACTGGAGAGCGGTGGTAGTGTTGACATTGGAAAGATTCTGAACGGGAGCTTCTAGGCTTCCTGTCCTTGTTCCTGGGCACTGTGTCTCTAGAAGCCGCAGGTGAGAACATAAATGACCTTGGAGGGGAGCAATTTCATTAGCCCATGATCAGACAACTCATCTTTGCATGCTACTGAGACTGGGGAATGTGAATGCAGACTCCTTTGTTCTCTAAAATAGTCCATCCTTCTACACTGATTAAACTGAAGTAGAAATATTTGGCTTCAGGGTTTGCAGAACTTTTCATGACACAGAAAAATTTCTGATGCCATATTGACCAGTCCCTTTCTGCCATGAACTCCCTGGCACTTTGTGCATAGGTTTATCCTGGAAATTGGCACAAGATATTGAATGGATGTGCTTGACTTCTCCAAAAAACAAGTTTCTTATGCATAGAGTTCAGGTCTTATTTATTTCTGTATGCCTAGGTGAGTTCAGTGTGTGTGGGGGGCCGGGGGCAGAGGCTGGGGTAAAAGGTACCATCCAGCCCAGGTTAGCAGGACATGGACTCTCATGGACTCGCATCACTCTTGCCAAAAAGTTCTTCACCAATCTTTTCTTATTTTCTTTTTGACCTCAAATCCTTTCCAATGAAGAATTCAGAGTAGTGGGACAGGTTGTTTGTTTGTTTGTTTGTTTCATTTCTCTTGTAAATTCTGCAGATGCATGTCTTTGTGTAGGCATTTCCTATACCCCCTTTAGTGTCTTGTTCAAGATATCCAGTATCTCCCCCACGCAGCATTTAAACCAAAGCAGGAAGAATCCCACTGTGACAGCATCTTATGTGTATGGACTTCCATGTGCTAGGTGTTGGGTAGGAACAGGGCTGGAAAGGGGAATGAGGCAAGGGTTGTGCTCTGGACTTGTGCCTCATAGTCTGGTGGGACAGAGAGAGAGGGAGAGGTTTAGTCAGCCAACATTAACTGGGTGTCTGCAAGATGTCAGACATGATGCTAGGTTCTCTGCATGCTCAGGTGAAGAAAATAGACACAGTCCCTGACACTAGGGACAAAATCTTGGGGAGCAGGAATGTGGGGGAGAGTAGGGAAGCTGAGGTCAGAAAGGTAATATGGGAGTGGGGAGCAGATAATTTATGCTCCTCTAAGTGATTGTTAGGACTTTGGCTTTAACTTTGATAGGGAGCTATTGGAGTTTTAAAGTTGTAACATGACCTGATTTATATTTCAAAAAAGTCAGTGGCAGCTGTCTTGAAGGGGCACAGGACAGAAGCAGTGACATCAGTCTGGTAGCTAATGAAACAATGCAGCGGACCAGTGGGTGAGCGAAAGAGATGGTGGAAAGTGGTTAGCTTTGGAATAGATTTGCAGTTAGAAAGAATGTTTCCTGGTGGATTCAATGTGGACGATGACTTCAGGGCTTTGGGCTGAGGTCCAAAAAGAACCAAAATTACTATTAACTGAGATGGAGACAAGTATGAGAGGAGAAAGTTTGGAGAGGGGCTGGAAATTAGGAACTGGGTGGTAAGTAAAGTTTGAGATGCCTCTTAAGACATCTCAGTAGAGATGTCTGGGTTCAGGATAGAAGTCAGATTTCTCTCCAATAAAACATGGGAGTCATCAAGGCATAGATGGTATTTAAGCCATGAGTCTTGGGGTGCTGACCTAGCTGACCTAGCAGGTGCATGTAGAAAGAGAAGAGGTCTGAGGAGTAAACTCTGGGTCACCCTGTTGTTGGTTGGCATGGGGACAGATTGGCAAAGGAAAAGCAAAGGTCAATAGGGAAGGAGGACAACCAAGAGTGGTGCTATGGTCCAGATATTTGTGTTCCCCCAAGCTCATATGTTGAAATCCTAAACTCCAATGTGATGGCAATAGGAGATAGTCCTTCGGGAGGTGTTTAGGTCATGAAGGTGGAGACCTCATGAATGGGATTCATGCTCTTACAAAAGGGGACCCAGAGATCCCTAGCCCCCTCCACCATGAGAGGACACTGTGAGAAAGCACTGGAGCTGTGAATCAGGAAGAGGGCCCTGTACCAAACGCGACCATACTGATACCTTGCTCTTGGACTTCTCAGCCTCTAGAACTGTGAGAAATAAATGTCTGTTGTTTAAAAGCTACCCCATCTGTGGTATATTGTCATAGCAGCACGAATGGACTGAGACCAGTGGTGTCCTGGAAGCCAGCTGAAGGGAGAATGTCACCAAGGATTAACTCATCATATGAGGTTGATAGATTAAAATATAAAAAGATTGAGGAAAGGCAGTTGGATACAGCAATGTGTGGGCCACTGGTGCTCTTTTGTGGACTGGTGGAGACGAAATTCTGACAGATTGCAGTTAAGTAGAAAATGGGAAACGGGTGAATATAGACAATTATTTGCAAGCGAGAGAAGGAAATGTGTGGTTAAGGGAGAATATTTGAAAGATAAAATACAATAGGGCATACTTACCTGCTAATTAAATGATTCCATAGAAAGAGAAAATTTAATGATGCAAGAAAGATCAGAAAAGTGAGGATGAATGAGATGGGGAAGAAGGAATAGCCTTGGATAAAAAAATAGACACTCTCAGTAGTAATAGGACAGAAGTACAGGGGCGGGTGGGTAGGTAGATACAGGGATAGGAATATGTGACATTTCTCTTCTAATTGCTTCATTTTCTCAGCAGAGTAGCACACTGAGGGTAAGAGCGGAGAGGACTTTCGGAAGTTTGAGGAATTGACATGATCTAGGAAGCTGGGAGATTGAATTGATGTGGGGATTTCTGAGCAGTCATAAAGGCTCACCTGAGGTTGATGGCCATTAATTTAGAATTACCTTTGAGTTTTCCTCCAGTGAAAGATAGTTGCCTGGGTTCAGAAGGAGAGTGAAAGTGCTGAGGATTTAACCAGGACTGGAGTTTTCCCAGGTAAGTACAATGGCAGGGAAAAAAGATTGAGGAGATAAGAGTGTATGAAAGAGATAATTATAATGATGTTTTGTGAAGTCTACGTTAGGTTGGAAGGAAGTAGGAGCATGAGAGGGGTGAGGGACAATAAAGTCATGGTAGAATCAGTGGGTTGTAGGTTGTGTTGCGGCCAAAGAACTGTTGGAGTTAGTGTACTAGTGAACTGTTGGAGTTACTGTACTATGACGAACAAATTGCTGGAGTTAGTGTACTGTAGTGAATGAATTGGAAATAAAAGGTGGTGTTCTGAGAGAGGGGTGCATGAGGGTGGATGCTGATGGGCTGCAGTCATAGGTGATGACAATGTCTAGGAATATGTTGCTGAGATGGGAGAGGAAGTCGTATTCAGAGGCCTGGCCATTGCCCAGGGAGAGATGATGGTGGCTTGGATTGGAATGGTGAAGTAAAGATGGGGAGACGCATATGGTAATGCACATGCCAATGTGATCATGAAGTCCGTGTTGCATAGGGGTTATGAGACCATGACTCTGGAGTGTGATCACCTGTAGTTCCACTCCTGACTCCATTATTTATCAACTCAGCAATCTTGGGTAAAGTATCTCCAAATGCAGTATAGGTTAATATAGCACCTTCTGCCCTCGATATAAGGATTAAATGAATTTATACAGGTAAAGCACATGGTATTTAGTAAAATGTCAATAACTGTTAATACTTTATAACTCCTTGGACCCCAGCAGAGGTTGTACACAGAGGTACCTGCTCTAAGAGCTGCTGAGAGCCACAGGAGGATTTTAAGTAAGAAAATGGCATGATAGATTTAGGTTTTATAAAGGTCATTCATTTCACTATGGGGAGAATCCTTTTTTTGAATTTTTAGTAACATTAAAGAAAGGCTCAAGATTTTGATATTTATGAAGTGGGGCAAGCATTGTGAACTCTACAGAAACAAAGACCTGTAGGAAGGTATAGATGCTCCTCATGGTACTCAGAGGATTTGCCCCTCTTCTTTTTATTTATTTATTTATTTTTATTATCTTATGTTAGTCACCATACAGTACATCATTAGTTTTTGATCTAGTGTTCCATGATTTATTGTTTGCATATAATCTCTAACTATTGCCAGTTCCCAGCTTTATGCACAGAATTCTCAGAGCTAAACCTCATGTCTTGCCTTAGGGGACATCTTTCTTCAGAGATGTGTCCCCCAACCCCATCTCAACCCTTTCTTTGACCATACTCCTATTCATCCTTCAAAACTCCGTCAAAACTCACTTGTGAAGATTTCTCTGATGTCCAAAGCCCGAGTGATTCCCAACTGCCCTCTTGGTTATGACCTCTGAACTGGTCATATGACTCTTATGTTTATAGAAGAATATCCCATAAGACTTAAATTCAGATTTGTTTCTTTCAGTGATAAAGTTGACCTTTAAAAACTCACTAGCTATTCTACTCTCTAGACTTGGAGGAGTCAAGTCGCCACCTTTGTTCCGGGACCAAGCCATGTCTTGGCTCCTCTTGGTGCACATACCTGATAGTCTTTTGGAGATCATGGGAAATAGAGCATGGGGACCTTCTGGGAGGCAGAAGTTCCGGAATGACTCTGTTCAGTCTCTAGAGGATGAAGGACACTCAGTGGTACAATGACAGGGCCCCTCCATCTAGAAGCCTCTATCATTTTCCTCACAGAGGTTTGAGGCTCTGTTTCACAGATTTCTTGATTTTTTTCCTCTCATAAGGAAAGTTGGAAATAGTTGTTTGTTTAAATATATATTTTTTATTTATTTGTCAGAGAGAGAGAGAGCATACAAGTGGGGGAGCGGCAGGCAGAGCAGCAGAGAGAGAAGCACGCTCCCCGCTGAGCAGGGAGCCCGATGCGGGGCTCGATCCCACGACCCTGGGATCATGACCTGAGCCAAAGGCAGACCCTTAACAACTGAGCCACCCAGGCGCCCCTGGAAATAGTTAATTGTGATTGCTGGTTCTTGTGCTCAAGATCTGTGGGTATCTTTCCTCAAAAAGGAAAAAAAATCACATTCTTTCAACAAAGGGAACATGCAAAGTTGCTGAAGACTCTGAGACTTTCAGAGAAATCTTGTGTCAGCTCTCTGTCAGGCGTCTCCTAGAGAGGAAGAGGGGTGCCATGCACGGCCTCCTCAGTGGAACGTGGCGGCTGGGATTGGGCTCCTCCTGGTCCCCATTCCAGAAGCCACTTGCAAACAGGTGCCCAGTTGTAGGCAAGACCCTCGGGGTCTTTCCTCTTTAAAGCAGAAGCTTGGTGGCTTTAGATGTACTGGAACTTTTGAAGCCAAAGACCTTCCCTAAGCAGAGGACTGAACCTGTCAGGGCATTGAGTGCTATTCTGTGAGAGGGTAAAGGGCTACAGGACAAGCTTCAGGGAGTCCCCGAGGCTCTTCCCGCTTCACTCTTTCTTTTTTTTTCTCCATTCATAAACAGTTTTAATCACAGTAAAATACACATCGTGTCGAGTTCACCATCCTCACCGTTTTTAAGTGCACAGCTCAGTGGCTTTAAGTGCATTCACACTGTTGGGCAGCCATTCCCACCATCCGCCTCCAGGACGCTTGTCATCTTGCAGAACCAAAACGCTGTCTCCATTAGCTCCCCGTCTCCCCTCCCCAGCCCCTGACAGCCACCATTCAACTTCCTGTCTGAATCTGACTACTCTATGTAGCTCAGAGAGTGGAATCATATAGTCTTTTCAGTCTTGGCTTATTTCAGCTGGAATAATGTCCTCAGGGTCATTGCATTACAGCATGTCAGAGTTCCTTCCCTCTGGGGGCCTGAATAATATATGTGAGCCCCGCATTTTGTCTCTCCATGTACCTGTCCACGGACTCTGGCACTGGCCCACCTTTTGGTGATTAGACTGCTGCTGTGACTCTGGGTGTCCTTCACTCTTTCTTCTAAAGGACAAAATATAGACCTTGCTCCTAGAGAGAGACACTCTGACTTTGGCAAGTGTCTGAACTGTCCCCAGAGAAGGATCTCTCTCGACTTTGACCTTCCTGGAAGGCCCGCAGGCCCCACGATAACCAGCAAGGCTTTGTCCTGAGAGAAGCTACTCAGGTGCAGAGGGCCCCTCTCAGGGCTGAGCAAATGCACCTCAATGGGGTTGGGGATTTGGGGTCACAGGGGAGAATTTTGTAAAGTTGCTGGAGATTTTGAAGCTTTCTGGGGATGAAGTCATCCAACGGTGATTCTTGGGGACCGGAATATCTGGAGCGGGGACTAGATCCCCAACATCCCATCAGGAAGTTTTGCAAACACCTGTCCCATTCGTTCCTGAGCTCAGGGATTTCTGTGTCTCCCAGTTGAGACTCAGGCCCCACCTTGGCTGCTGTCCAGCCAGGTTGCTCCTGACGTCTGTATGTTTCCCCAGAGTGAGGATGGGCAGTTTTTTGTTCTGGCAAGCCGAGGGGGGAAGGGGCACTGTGTGGAAAGTCAGATTTCTCAAGGACAGGCTCACTGCCCAGTACTGTGTGCCCCCTCTGCCCACCACGCGTGGCATGCTGGGAAGCACACGGGCCATAACCTATGGCTAGGTTCCGATCCCAGTTTTGCTGTCATCACAAGTCAATTAACCACTCCAAACCTTATTCCTCATCTGAAAAGAAAGGGGCTGTTCATACCCTCAGGGGGCTCCTAGGGGGACCAGATGGGAGAAGAGGCGGGAAGCAGGATCCTGGGTCTAGTGGACCAAGGACCCAGACAGCGCTGTTCCTATCTCTTTCTCATCACCCAGGACTGCAAGATGGGTCCCATCACACCGGCAGCTCGTATGTTCTTCTTCTTGACTCAAGCTTCTCTCAGGGCCTGTGTGCTCTTCCATCTCTCCTCGGGGAAATCTCCCTGAGCCTCGAAGTCCCATCCCCTTTGTGAAGTTTCCTACCTACCCAGCTTGGGCAGAATGATGGCTCCCTTCTCTGTGGCCCTAGGTTCCTTTGTGAATCCAATAGAAGGGCACTTCTCTGGAGTGCCCAGTACCTGGCATTTTCTGTGTTACTAGTATTTCTAGAGTTAAAGCATTTTTAACTGCAGTACAGCCCCATGGTATGACAAGGTTCTCTAGCTCATTAGATATTTGCACACCCATGTATGTGCACAAATGCAATTTAACATTTAATTTAATTCGACATTTCCAGTATTAACAAAACAGATCTTATAAATGTCAAACACTCACCATTTCTGCTGATGAGAGGCCATCCCCGCCATCTGTAGGAAATGCAGCCACTGGGCCCATGACATCATGGACTTTTGTTTGTGGCTTAGCAGAACACACCATCGTTATGTGCCACTCGTCAAAGCAAATTTCCTGTCTGTTTTGTTCCCTGATATCACAGAAATGTGATTTATAACAAAAGAAGCTCTTTGCAAAATTTGGATGGAACCCCAGAATTGAGGACAAAGGATGAGCCTGACCCTCACATTCAAAAGTGCAGGCCCATCCATGGAGGGAAGAAGGACCTGTCCAGTGACCTAGCAATTCATGGCAGAGGGTCAAAGGGTTAGGGGATGGGAGAGCAAGAGGGCTGGGCTCCAGGGAACCGGGTGTAGAAACAAGGGAGGGATGCCTACTGAGAGGAAAGAGGCAGCTGACCATCCACACAGATGCTTGGGAAGACCGGCGGCTCGCAGAGTACAAGAACCCACCAGTTCCATTCTCTTACTGCTGGTTTCCAAGTCAGCCCAGACAGACTGTCCTGGTGTGGGATGGAAGTTTAAATATTACTCCAGGACCCTAATTATTCCTGAAAGTGACTTTAAAGCATATGGTTCTACCTGAGATGGCATTCAGGGGTGGGGAAGGGAGAAATGATAGATTATGTCTGAGGCAGACTATTTTGTAATTGTATCCTACCAAATTTAGCTGTTCAATAAGTAGAGTAATTACTCCAAAAAGTGACAATATGAGAGCATGCACCCAGAATGATTCTCTGTATGCTTCCAACTTTAGACTCTGGGTTATTCAGTCTTCTACTGTATTTCTATTTGGTGTGCATCATTTTGCAAATTATGCAAAATTTTTCTCTCTTTCCTCAACCATGACTACAGTGCCCACGGTTGCTATGTGCCACATTAGGCTCTGAGGATTCCCAGATGAAAAGGATTGTCCCAGTGAGCTCAGACCAGCATGGGAGATATATAATCCAACAGTGGCAGAGTCCCTGGACACCTGTAAGGGCAGAGTGTTTTGAGACAAGTCCTGAACCAAACCTGGAATGGGCAGGATAGGTTTCATGGAAAAGTATATTTCTAAGGTGATTCCCCTTCAATAACTAGGAGTTGTCAGGGAAGAGAACAGAGCACATGCATAGATCTGGAGGTGCGGAAGCCATAGAGGTTTGGGGCGAACTGCACCATATGGCTGGGACCGGAAGCACCAGGGGAAGAAGTGAGAAGGTATAGGACAGGGGGTTGTGAGTAGATGCCATGTCTTTCCTTGGGACTTGCTCCAGATTTCCTAGTGGAGGTCTGTTAGTCCCACCTACTATAGACAGAACTATGGAGGTGCTTGGCATGCGAGATGGTGTTGCTGAAAAACATACCAGCAACAGCTTGGAGACTGGATGGTGTGGGCTGGGGAGGACAGCAGAGATGCTAATCTAGAGCTTGGGAAGCTAGATGGGCTGCAGCTGCATTAATCCCGAGGGAGACAGGACATGAGCTACGGATGGCATGGAATGGATAAGGTCTGCAGACAGGCATTACTGATTCCATTCAGAGGACAGAAGTGGTTTTCAGAGTATAGGAAACTTATTTGTGGGCTTGAAATTAAGTTAAATCATTTCATTCTTACTCCTGTGGTCTTTGGACAGGAGGAGGAGGAGAAATGGTCCCAAGAGGCAGAAAAGCAAAGAACTAAAAGGACAACTAAATATAATTTCATCCACATGAGCATGGACTGATACGTCAGTGAACTCATACATTTATTGAGAACCTTCCTTGTGTTTAAGAATAAAATGGAGGAGCCCCGTGTATGTAAAACAGGACCCTGTCTTTGGTTATTCCCCTCAGTGATTCAGCCTTCCCAGGTCCCTATGATATGACTATTATTTTCCTATTATCAGATTTCTATCCTAATAAAGAATGGCCATATGGCTTGTGCAGTCCTAGTGTAAATGGGTTACCTGCTTACATGGGTCATTCCTCTCCCCGATGGTCTTCAAATGATCCTGAATTGTAAAATCCTAATGATATTCCCTTGACCCCACAAATATGTTTTTTTTTTCTTTTTCTTCACAGAGTTTTAGGTATTCAGAAATGAGCCTCAGTAGCAGCAAGCTGGGTGTCAAGAGGGGAAATCCACTGTTCACTTTGCTAGTCATTACTTTTTAATCTTCGTATACTTGCACCTCTAATTGGCATCATAAAATGTCTCTGGAGAGAGAGAAGCCCAAAACACTTAATAGCTATAATGGTCCTGGATAAAAATAATGAACTGGGGGAAAAAAGCCCTGAGTTTAAAAAATATGTTTTTCCTTAAATGGTAAAATCCATTAGAAATAAATGGAAAGCAGCTCACATTCAATGCATACTTTTTAATGGGCCAGATGCATTGCATGGATCACCCTCAAAATAATTGTCAAAACAGGATTCTAAGATAGATAATATATGTAAAAGGGCCAAATTGAGGCTTGAGAAATTTTAGTAGCATGCCCAGGTTTAAGCTGTTGTAATGCAGACCTGTGTGACTCTGTGGCAGATGTTCTTTCCATGACCTGGACTGATTCTAGACCAGGACCATGGTAACATGGCAGGTTTTTAGTTGGAGGGCTTAGCTGCAGTTGCAAAATTTAGGTTGGATACAAAGAAGAACTTCCTGATTATTAAATGGTGGAATGGATAAAAAAATTACAGATGGCTTTTCTTCTGATTTTGGTTATACCTATAGGGGTTTACTAGAGCCATTTCCTTGCACGATGGTTTGTACCATGACGTTGTGGTACCCGTAGAACCATATTATACTAGCTACTAATTATGGGTAGGCATCATCATATTAGATATTTTCAAAGATGACTCTTTCTATTCTTACAAACTCTATGAAGTAGGTGTTATAATTTCCATTTACATAATAAGGAGCTTGAAGCTCAGAGACACCCACAGACTTGCTCAAGATCAGATCATTTGAATACACCCTGTCTGCCCTGAGAACTTGTATCCTTTGTAAAGTCAAGAGGGTCTGAATATGCACTTTTCTCCCATGATGACAGGAGGACGAATGGAATGACCTCACCAGTTGTCCATCAAACCTTTGCTTTCTTTTTTTTAATTCAATTTAATTTTATTATGTTACGTTAGTCACCATACAATACATCATTAGTTTTTGAGGTAGTGATCCACGATTCATTGTTTTCGTATATCACCCAGTGCTCCATGCAGTAAGTGCCCTCCTTAATACCCACCACCAGGCCAACCCATCCACCCAGCCCCCACCCCTCCAAAACCCTCAGTCTGTTTCTCAGAGTCCATAGTCTTTCATGGTTCATCTCCCCCTCCAATTTCCCCCCCTTTATTTTTCCCTTCCTTCTCCTAATGTCCTCCATGCTATTCCTTATGTTCCACAAATAAGTGAAACCGTATGATAATTGACTTTCTCTGCTTGACTTCTTTCACTTAGCATAATCTCCTCCAGTCCCATCCATGTGGATGTAAAAGTTGGGTATAAAATCCCAAATTCACCAACTAACTTTACACCTTAAAGAACTAGAGAAAAAGCAACAAACAATGCCTAAGCCATGCATTAGAAGAGAAATAATTAAGATTAGAGCAGAATCAATGAATTAGAAACCAGAAACACAGTGGATCAGATCAACATAACTAGAAGCTGGTTCTTTGAAAGAATTATTAAGATCGATAAACTACTGGCCAGACTTATCCAAAAGAAAAGAGAAAGGACCCAAAGTAACAAAATTATGAATGAAAGGGGAGGTATCACGACTAACACCAAGGAAATAGAAAAATTATTAGAAATTTTTTTACTAGAAATTATTATCAACAGCTATATGCCAATAAATTAAACAACCTAGAAGAAATGGATGCCTTCCTGGAAACCTATAAACCGCCAAGACTGAAACAGGAAGAAATTGACAACCTGAATAGGCCAATAACCAGTAATGAGATTGAAGCAGTGATCAAAAACCTCCCAAAAAACAAGAGTCCAGGGCCTGATGGATTCCCTGGGGAATTCTACCAAACATTCAAAGAAGAAATAATACCTATTCTCCTGAAGCTGTTTCAAAAAGTAGAAACAGAAGGAAAGCTTCCAGACTCATTCTATGAGGCCAGCATTACCTTAATCCCCAAACCAGGCAAAGACCCCATCAAAAATGAGAACTTCAGACTGATATCCCTGATGAATATGGATTCCAAAATTCTCAACAAAATCCTAGCTAATAGGATCCAACAATACATTAAAAGGATCATCCACAATGACCAAGTGGGATTTATCCCCAGGATGCAAGTGTGGTTCAACATTTGCAAATCAATCAATGTGATAGAACACATTAATAAGAGGAGGGAGAAGAACCATATGGTCCTCTCAATTGATGCAGAAAAAGCATTTGACAAAATACAGCATCCTTTCCTAATTAAAACTCTTCAGAGTATAGGGATAGAGGGAACATTCCTCATGTTCATAAAATCCATCTATGAGAAACCCACAGCGAATATCATCCTCAATGGGGAAAAGCTGAGAGCCTTTCCTTGAAGATCAGGAACATGTCAAGGATGCCCACTCTCACCACTGTTGTTCAACATAGTACTAGAAGTCCTGGCAACAGCAATCAGACAACAAAAAGAAATAAAAGGTATTCAAACTGGCAAAGAAGAAGTCACACTCTCTCTCTTCTCAGATGACATGATACTTTATGTGGAAAACCCAAAAGACTCACCCCCAAATTACTAGAACTCATACAGCAATTCAGTAATGTGGCAGGATACAAAATCAATGCACAGAAATCAGTTGCTTTCTTGTACACTAACAATGCAACTGTAGAAAGAGAAATTAGAGAAACAATTCCATTTACAATAGCACCAAAAACCATAAGATACCTCGGAATAAACCTAACCAAAGAGGTAAAGGATCTATACTCTAGGAACTACAGAACACTCATGAAAGAAATTGAAGAAGACACAAAAAGATGGAAAAACATTCCATGCTCATGGATCGGAAGAATAAACATTGTTAAAATGTCTATGCTGCCCAGAGCAATCTATACCGTCAATGCCATCCCGATCAAAGTTCCAATGACATTTTTCAAAGTGCTGGGCGTTGGTGGTATAGTGGTGAGCATAGCTGCCTTCCAAAGTGCTGGAACAAACAATCCTAAAATTTGTATGGAATCAGAAAGACCTCGAATTGCCAAGGAAATGTTGAAAAAGAAAAACAAAGCTGGGGGCATCATGTTGCTGGATTTTAAGCTATATTACAAAGCTGTGATCACCAAGACAGCATGGTACTGGCACAAAAACAGACATATAGACCAATGGAACAAAATAAACCTTTGCTTTCTAAGACCAAGATGGCATCAGTTCAATGACAGTTTCCAAATAACTAAAACAATGTTGGAAGATTAGATGTTGATCTACTTACTGGGGCAGAACCTGGGTGAGATACTGGTGTTGGGAGTGAGTGTTCAAGGAAGGAACTTCTGATTTGTTTGCACCCAAGGATTGCACCTACAGCCTTCTCATAGGGATATGTCCTCTTCTTCTGCAGGTCAGAAGGGCCTCTACATCCCTTGGTGCAGGCCCAAGGTAGGTGTTCAACAGAAGCCTCCCTCCCCACCTCCTGGACCCACCAGTCCTATCAGGTCCTAGTTAATATGACTGAGAGTCTCCATGGCCACTGCTGGCTTCAGCCTCATTTCTCTCCTCCCTAGTTCTCTGCCCCCAGGACTTCTCCACTATATATATAATTTCTTATTTAATAAATACATACTCATTCTGGAAAAGCTGGAAGATACAAAAAATTTTCTTGGAGGAAAAGCAAAATTAGATTTTAGACTATCTCCTTCTAATTTTCATGATGTGAACATTCTTATGATAGTTGGGATTAAATATCAGTTTTTACTAGGGCCCCTGTATTCCAATGAGATAAACACCGGAGGACAGAGCCAAATGGAGAAACCAAGTTGTGCCTCCCACTTCCCCCACCGGGAGGGAATCAGGACCTGAGACATTAAAGTTAAATGTCTTCCTGCATGTCCAGCCAGAGAGTCACTAAACCAGGTGGAGAAAGACTATTATTTGTTCAAAATATTTTCTTGAATTCATCCATGCAAGAAAATTGTATTTCCCTCTGATAGAAGGTTTGGCCAGCTGGTTTGCTTTGGCCAATAAAATGTCAGTGACAGTGGTGCGCACCAACACTCTTGAATGTTTTAAGGTGTTTTCCTTTCTCTTTTTTCCCTCAGTTATGATGCAGGTTTGTCCTGAACAAGAGCTGCTCCTTAGCTCTGGGAAGAGGCGTGGAGCAGAGAGGTACTCCATTTGTGGCTTTATACGAACACGACTTGTGAGCAAGAAATGAATCTTAGATGAGGACTTTGAGGGTAAGGAAGTTAGTAACCTACACACCCACTAGTCCACACAGAGTAGAGGTGTGATTCAGACAGGCTTCTCACGCCTGTTCTGCCCCCGGCTAATTCAGAGGGTGGACTCCTGGCCAGGTTACCCGCCTGGCTGCCCATCCAAAGGCGGCTCCTGGTCGAGGCTGCGTGGGGAAGCAGGTGATGGTAGCAAGATTCGTTAGAGCAAATCGCTCCACTGGCAGACCAGAAAGCACTGGCTTCCTTCTTTCATTCTAAGGGAAATCCCTCCAAGAAAGGCTTTGCGGGTTTGTCACAGCTGCAAAAGTATAGATCTGCGAATAGAGGTGAAGCTGGGATGTGCATAAATTTAAATGATATATAATCATATTCTCAAGATTTTTTTTTTTTCTGACTTTAAAAGTAAAGCAACTCCTAGTCATTATAATTAGCTGGAGTGCAGCTGGAAGGAATCCAACTGGATCCGGCTTATGCAAGAGGGACAATAATGGAGAAGATCCTGGGGTGGCTCCCAGAACCAGGAGACAGGAACATGGTGGGGCCTCACGGAGGTTGGAAGCCAGAGACTGAAACCCAGCAGGGTTCTTTCTGGCCTGCTCTTGGCTCTGTTTCTCTTTGGCAAATGGTTCTTTCTTCTCTGTTCCAGCCCCACCCAGCAGCCATCAGTTCTCAAGCTTCCATACTTTCTGTTTCAGCCACCTGGAGAGAGACAGCTTAGTTTCATTTCCAAAAAGCTGGGGAAGGACTTTGATTTGGTGCATTTTATCCCAGTGTCCACATCGATCAACTGTAGCCCGTGCTGTGGTCATGCTACAGCGACCTGGCAGTTCGTGTGTTACTAGATGGAATAGGTGGGAGCTTCCAGAGGAATTGCTGAGGGGCAGGGCAGGCAATTCCAGAAAGTCTAAGGACACATGCGCACTAGCGCAAATCTGGACAAAACACAAAATTGTGATGGAACTGGAGAACACAAAGGATCTTGCCTCTCAGGGGCAACCAGGTGAACTCTCCTCACATATTTCTCTATTGTATTTTTCAAAATTTTGCAAATATGTATTCTACTACATGCTGAAACCAGGTCACACATACTAAGTGAAAGCAAAGTTAGGAGAGACAAATTCTAGGTCTTAGGTGGAAGATGATACAAAGAGATGTTTAAGGTCAAATAATATTCATTAGTTTTTCCAATTGAAAACTAAACCCAGGGGCCCCTGGGTGGCTCAGTCAATTAAGCGTCTGCCTTCAGCTCAGGTTATGATCCCAGGGTCCTGGGATCAAGTCCTTCATCAGGCTCCCCGCTCAGTGGGAAGCCTGCTTCTCCCTCTCCCTCTGCCCCTCCCCCCACTTGTTTTTTTTCTCTCTCTCTCAAATAAATAAATAAAATCTTAAAAAAAAAGAAAACCAAACCCAAAGCAAAACACAAAAATTTAAAACATTGGTTATGAATTTAAAAGTTGCAGTGCATATACTTATACCAAAGAATCTCTTTAACACCCTAAACTTAACATACCGCCCCCCTGGTCAACTCTTTGTGACATCTGTAATAAAATCCAAATCCTGACACAGCAAACAAGGTCTTCTGACAGCCTGCGCCTGCCCTTTTGCCCTGCCTCCACCTGAAACTCGAGGGGGATTCTTCACTGGTTCATTTATTTACTCGCTCATTCATCACACATTTACTAAGATAGGCCCTGGAGGTACAGAAGCGAGTAAGACACCTTCTTTTGGCTCAGGGAGCTTACAGCCCAGCAGCGGGGGAGAATGAGTAATCAAGAAATATCTACAGGTCGGTAAATGTCATAGAAAGGGTATCCCTGTGGGCCTGGGGCCCAACCTTTCCAACCTCATGGACTTTTATAGGGCAAAGGTGGGGGAAGGCCAGTTGTAACTCGATTTGGGTCACAGAGCCAAGAGCTGCTAAACTCCAGCTTCTTCCAATACCAATTTTTCTAGGAAATTGGCACCTAAAACTTTGTACCACCTCTACTGGGGCTCTGGGCTCCTCTTTGTTGTCCATTGCTTTAGGCTTCTCCTGCTCCAGAAGGGACAGTGGTGTGGAAAAAGGAGTGGAGCCTCTGCCTCGTGGACCCTGCTCCCCACCCCTTGCCCACCTGCACCTGTTCCAGCTCGTGCTGCCCCTGGGGCTGGCCCCCACCCCCCATTTCCTCCAGCCCCTCCACTCCGTGCTCATTGCCCACCAACATCACTAGGTTTAATGAGATGGGCCTGCCTGCAAACGCTTCTGGGCCATTATGCGATTGTCAAATTGACATTTCACTTTTCCAGTTGTTGAGTTACCTTCTGTGTGTGTAATTGCGAAAAGGATCTTTTTCCTTTTGGGTCCACTGCTTATTTAATAATGGAGCCACAATAGGAAAATGTGTCTAGTCAGTGAAATTAATTAGGGAGAGCATTTGCTGCTTCTGCCGAGCTGTCTGCACCCAGGTCTCGCTGACTGTAGCAGAGAAAAGAGGCTCCTGATCCTCAGAAGGACAGGGGGCTGGGTGATCAGGTCGGGAGTCAGGCAGGTCCCTAGAATCTGGCATCAGATGGGAGTGTGTGTGTGTGTGTTTGCACGCCCGTCTGGATGTGTGCTCATCTGTGTATCCACACATATATGTGCAGATATGTTTACATAGATTCTTGCAGGCTTGAGGATGTGTTTGCATGAAGGTAGTTGTGCATCACAGATGTTTTAAGCAGGGAAGAATCCATTCATTCATACATCTATTCACCAACAGCAAACCACATTGGATTCTGACTCTGTGCCAGGTTCTGAGCTAGCGCTGGGGATTTGAAAATAAGTAAGGTAGAGATTTCTACCTACCCTCAAGCAATACACACAGTCAAGAGCAAGGTTTCTCAACCTTGACACAATTGACATTTTGGGCCAGTTAATTCTTTGTTGGAGGGTGGGGATGTTTTGAACATTGTCAGATGTTTAACAGCATTCCTGGCCTCACCTAGTAGATGCTGGTAGCAACCCCCAACTCCCAGCTGCGACAATCAAAAATATTCCCCAAACAATGTCAGATGTCAACTAGGAGGCAAAAATGGCCCCCGGCTGAGAAGCACTGTTCTAAAAACTACTGAAGCAGGTTCTTTTGCCAGTGAAGGGAGTACCCAAATCGAGACTGACACAGATGTTTTGGAGCAGAGGTGAGCCCGAGGTGCTCTGTTCTTGTCTGTGAGGGGGTAAGGAAGCATGAGGAGGAGGACGGGGAGGTGATATCCCAGGTGACTTTGACAGTCTGCTCAGCACGCAGACTCTACCCTAGAAGGCAGCACTGGATGGTTCAGAGTGTGGAGATCCTGAGTACAAACCCAGCTCCCAGCTAGCTCACTACTTGGTGCAAAGTGTGGGGAGAATCTCATGAGTGACTCGAAGAACCAGTGCTCCCCCTGGGGTGGAGCCTGGGGCGGGGGTACAGAGCACAGGGAGAGAAGATCAACATCACTGGGGCCCTGGGAGAAGGAACGAGGGAGGAAGGTTGGGGAGGGGAGGAAACCCTGGATGTCCTGAAATGGACTCGGATATGGGTGACTTCATGGGGAGGGGAGGGCTGCTTGGGGCCATCACCTGGACAGTGGTTTCGGACAGCGGATTCTCCATGAACACCCTTCTGCTTATTGCAGACAAGTGAACAACACATGGCTCATAGTAGGCAGCCATGAAATCGAAGGAGGCCTGTGTAAATTCCAGCCCTCCCGGTCCCGCCTGGGTCTGGTGGAAGCTCTCCACTTCCTCTGTGACCCATGAGATAAACTTGCCTAATGACAGCCAGCTGGAGAGTGGCCATACCTGCCCTCCATTCCATTTCAGGCTCTCTCTCTGCCTCACATCCTGTTTCCACCATTAAGGCTGCGACAGCCCTTCCCCTTTGCTTCGGTGACTCCTGTTTTCTGAATGCGCTGGCAATGACGTCACACCCAGAAGGGTTGACTCTCATGCATGTGAGGGGCAGGGTCACCGATGGGAGTCAGGAGTCAGGTGTCACCCTTCAGTCTGGGGGGAAGGATGGGTCCTCGAGAAGGAACCTCTCAGGGAAAAAGGACTGGACTTTCTCTGTTTTCGTTTTCATTTTTACGACACAAAGTTGTCCGAGATTCCAAAAAGAAGATGGCTTAAGGATGACTCCCCGTGCCGCTCGTTGAGAATGGGCTCCTATCTAATTGAAACAGCACTTTGGTTTTACATCTGGTAGATGGATAGGGTGGGCGAGAGTGGATTGCTCAAGGAGACCCTTGGCTTGGAGGAGGTGTTTCCATTTCTTAAAAACCCTGTGCCTCTGTGGGGGCCCCGTGGACAAGGTGGTGGGCTGTCAGTCCTTCCTCTGGGGGAAACTGCCCCTTTAGAGCTGCTGAGAGCCCTTCAGTTCACTCGGCCCAGAGCAAGGCTGGAGAGACCTGCAGGCCTGTGAGAGCCGGTCTGAGCACGGCCATAGCACAGGGCTTCATGTCTGTGCCCCCCAGGGACCAGCACCGTGTCAGGCACACACCAAGAACTCCGATAACACGGCCGTAAACGGAACAAGCTCATCTAGCCTAACCCACACCACTAACTCCCTTTGTGATCTTGAGAACACCGCACTGCTCCCCTCTGTGGAGTGGGGATCTTAATATTGACCTTGGAGTGTTTTGAAGATTCAGACCTGAAAAGGACACACAGCCGAAAGAAGGAAAGGTTCGGAAGCGGCCTCTCCATTGCTACTTCTCGAATATTCCAAACGTGAATTTAGAGGCTCAAAGTGCGGGTTCTCCGATGGGCATTGTTCAATTCTAATAGTTTGCTGTGCTACACAAACATACATTATCCCCCTGGGGCTCAGAAAAGCTATTTGCATCTTGAGTGAGAAAAGAAAATGCAGCTTGTAAATATGTTAATTTTTCCTGAACTGGCCTTTGTGTCAATAAAGGATGTTGAGAACATCCTGGGATGTCAGGCCTTGGAGCCACTGTTTGGAGAGAGGGCGAGCTGGTCGTGGAGCAGAACTTTGTCCTCTTTGAGTCAGACGTTTGCCCACATCTGAGTCTCCATCCCTGGCCTCCATGTCTCCGGGGATCGTTTTTAGGGACCAGGCCCTCCCATGCCACCTACCTGGGCGGAATGCACGCACAGACCATGGGACGAACCCTCTGAGGGCTCTAATTTGGGATCTTGGGACTGGCCATTCTCATTCTCAACCCCTACCTGGCCCTTGGCAGGTCCCCGTTTACTCATTTATTCATACATTCAGTTCATGAATATTTACATGATTCCTATTCTGTACTGGGCACTGTTCTAGGGAATGGGGGCACATTAGTGAACAGAACAAGTGAATGATAAATGTGTGTGCAAGAAGTGCACGTATTGGTGACAAGCCATACTGAAAAGTCCTTCCTTCTCCACCATTTCTTTGCAGCTGGAGCCACACACCCTCTCCTGTGCAAACCCAGGTCCCTCCCTTCTAGCCTGCCCCCAGAGCCAGCAGAGAGCTCCTTCTGGACCACTGATCTGACCCCACCAGGCCTTGCTGCCCATATTCCAAGAACTCACCATGGAGGATGGTATAGAGTCTGCATTCTTGGCATGCCACTCAAGGTCAACCATCACTGGATCTTTGGGTCTGTCCTGATGTCTCTGAGTCCTGGCTCCTTCCTCTACACTCCCGTGACACCTCATATATGTCTCTGTTACTGGGTCCTTCTTCCTGTAGCAACACAAGGACTCCCAACCACTGACCTCTGAAGAGGGCTCCAGGACTGATACCAGTTACCTTCGCCGATTTCTGGAGGCAGATATCTACTACCCAGCTGCTGGGCTGTGGGAGGTCTCTTGGGGTCCTGGTACTACATCACAGGCTGGGTTTGCTGGTGAGAAATACCTAATGCAGCGGGGTCAGGAGGCAGCATGACCTAGTACGTAGACAGGATTCCCTCACTGACTAGCTCTGGTGTGACTGGATAAGCCACTTCAACTCCTTCATCTGGGAAGAAGGGCCAATGATCTCCACCTGGAATGAACTTCTGGGACACGGAATCCAGTGACTTTCCCAGCTGGTGGGCAAAAGGGCTCATTTCTTCATCTCTGCAATGGAAAACTTAGCATGGTCTTTGGGATGAATAGAGCTAATATGTAGTCTTTGGCTCATAGACGGTGCTCTATAAACAAGAATTACTATTGCATAATTTTTTGTGTTGGCCTCATTGGCATTTCGCATTCTGCCCTTTGTCTGAGCCTCCACAAGCCACAGGATCCTTTAGGAAAGTCCTTAGCACTTTTTTTCCCCCAAAGATTTATTTATTTATTAATTTGTCAGGGAGAGAGAGAGCGAGAGAGCACACAGAAGCAGGGAGAGTGACAGAAGAGGGAGAAGCAGGCTCCCAGCTGAGAAAGGAGCCAGACTCGGGACTCGATCCCAGGACTTCAGGACCGCGACCTGAGCTGAAGCAGATGCCCAACCGACTGGGCCACCCAGGGGTCCCTGTCCTGAGCACTTCCTCTGGGGTCTCCCAGTGTGTCGGACATTCACAAGGGCTACCCTGATTGTGTCTGAAGTATTAAGACAAGTCTCGTTACTACCAGTCAGCCTGGGTCTGAGCTAGGACTGGTTCTATGCACGTGTGTCTTCTTACATGCTGCAAACTTCAGGTGGAGGGACAGATTGCTTTCCCTGGCTGCCTCTAAACCACCACGGGGCCCCCGGAAGTGGCCCCATCCAAGCTCATTAATCAACACATTCATTCTCAAGTTCCATTTTGACTTGAATTCAGCTTGACTCACAGACCCCTCCAGGGCCTGGGCTCTCTGGGAGACTTTGCACGCCATGTGGGCTTAGCGGTCATGCCCCCCGCAGGTCAGATGTTATTTATCCTCATCGGATGGAGGAGGAACCAGGTCCTGCTCTTCCAGAGAGGAGGCGGGGCAGACGGGAGTGGCGGGGACCATGTAGCAGGGCCCCTGCCCCTTGGTCTGCAAGCCAGGAGCACACAGAAGGCTGGATCAGGAGCCAAACTGAGCATATTTTCTGGGTGGGAATGATTTGGGTCTCTTCATTTCTGTAACCGAATAAAATGCATTGGTTTTCTCACCCTGGTGATCACGGTTTTCATTTTTTCTTTGAAAATGCTTTTGGAGCAATAGCCGCTTGAGAAGATTTATTGTTAAAACGAAAACTCCAAGAAGGTGAAATTAGGAACTATCTGTTGGGGTAGAACGTCATTTCTTGCCGGGGGCAGGTCTGCTGCTGGGGGAATGCCAGGGCTTGTGGGTGGAGAGGAGAAAGGGGGTGAGGGGGACACCCCAGCTCCAATGACCACAGTTACTGGCAGAGTCGTGGGGCTTTCCTGGGCCCCCTGCACACACACGAGAAGTTACACGTTTTTTCTACCCCTAACCTCAGGCTTTTGTCTTGAGAGAGAATGGAAGGCCCGTACAAAGCCAGGAGCTGTCTTGAAATAGATACGCTATATAATCCTGAGAAGAGAGACAGCATTTGACCTTTAGGAGAAGGGGAGAGGCATGAGCAGAGAAAACTTCTGGAAAGTGGGTGGGTGGATTGGTAAGTAGGAAACAAGGATGAATGATAGGGTCTGGAGGTGAAAGGCTCAGGCTCTGGAGCCAGGCTCTCAGAGGGGAGTGCTCTCCACTCCTGCCCAGAGGCATGGCTCAGAAAGGTCACTTGCCTTGCCGTACTTCTGTTGACTCACCAATAAAATGGGCAAGCCATAATAGCACTGATTCACCAAGTTATTATGAGGACTCAGGAAGAGGGTGTTTCAAAAACATAACCTGTTAGAACAATGCCTGGCTTATGGCAAGTGTTTAAAAAAAAAAAAAGTAACTGTTATTTTAGGTGAACTGCAATATCTAAGGAAGGTCAACGAGAGTTAAGAATGCCTCAGCCCAGAACAGTTTGTCATTTGCATGCAGTCCCAAGATGACTATTTAAAGAATGTTTACTACATATCTCAAATTCTGGGAGGTCATAGGAGGATGTTAGGAGGGAAGACTTGTATCTGTTTGAAAGGTGGGCAAATATAATGTTATATTTTTTAAAAGTAACTCTGAACTCACATAAAATAGGGCCCAAATCATGCCATTTAGTAAAGGAGTGTCATTTAAATATAGCCAGAAGTGACCTTTGCCAGCTTTTAATCCAACCTCTGTCTTGTTTTCTGGTTACAGTTGAAGGAAGCAGCCCCAGAGATGCAAAGTGGCCGTGTAGACACAAAGCCTACGGGTGGTCAGCACAGAACCAGGCCCTTGGCGTCTCCCCTCCTGGAGTTTGGGAAGTGGGGAATCTTTTCTGCCCCCTAATTACAAACATCAGGGAAACGAAAGGGTAGTACCAGTGGGAAACC
Organism: Halichoerus grypus; assembly: GCF_964656455.1. NCBI lineage: Eukaryota > Metazoa > Chordata > Mammalia > Carnivora > Phocidae > Halichoerus > Halichoerus grypus. The sequence goes on along the minus strand of NC_135716.1, from coordinate 8,606,144 downwards.
GTAAGTAAGTCTATTCTCTTGATGTCTCTGCGCCCCTGGTTATTAGTGACATGCATTCGGGTACTGAACAAGAGAAAGACAAACAGAAATCCCTTTTTTCTTCTTCTGCGAAGGTCCTTCCTGCTCCAGCCCTTGAATTTGGTCCTGAATCACCTGCAGGGGGCTTCTGAGGGGAAGCGTGTCAGTGGTCAAGCTGGAGAGAGATGGAACAGGGGGTGGGGAGGTGAGAGGGCAAGTGTCTGGAGTGGATTCCAGGGAGGCATCTGGGGCAGAGCCCCCCTCCACATGGGGAGGGCCTCGGATTCCACCCCTGCTCCCCCACAACCGGTCCCAGGGAACTTTGTGACCCTGACATCAGTGTGTGCAGAAGGCTGTCCCCTGAGCCCCAAGGACCACGTTGCTGGGCACCAGCGGGGGTGAGTAAGGGCTGCACCAGGGGACAGCTCTGTGGCTCCCAATGAGTGCCCTCTTGACAATCCTTCCCTCTCCCAGTCTGGATGCCGCCCTACTTGCCCATTTAATTCCCCATTCTCGACCTCTTTTAGTCTCTGTTTTGCCCTGTTGAAGTGATACTTCGCAATAGTAGGACTGTGGCTTTGGGTTCCTGTGACAGAAAATACAGCGGTCCTTTCCAAACACCAAGGAAGTGGTCACCAAGTCACTCGAAAGAGGCAAATGTGTGATTAGAGAACACAGGGCTTTATTGGAAGAAAACTCACAACAACTAAGCAAGGGCTGTTGGAGTCCTTGATGGAAAAGACGAATGCCTTGATATATAAATTAAATTAACCAAATGAAAATAAATTTAAAACATAGATGCACACATATATAACTAAGCTATTACTAACTATATAGAAGTATCCATATGTAACAAACACATATGAACGCAATGAGAAAGACCAGAGCATAAGTAACCAAAATGTTAATGGTATTTATTATACCTGAAAATAGCAAAAAAATCAATCATACAATTAATATCCATTTAGCACTGTCTGTATCCTGGGCATAGTTGGGGAGCTTTCTTTTTGGAGGCCTGGAGGAGGTGTGTTTTGTAGGAATTTGCATTCTTCACCAGTCTTTTTCAGCTCTCTACCCTCTGGTAAGGTTGCTCTCCTAACTTCTTTAGTATGGCCGTGTGACTGGCCTGGGTCAAGGTCCTGTGAGCAGAGGTGACTATGCTTCCGGGTCAGGGAGCCATGCGCCATGTTTCCTTCCCACTGCCAATCACGGGCGGTGAGTGACGGGGCTGCTTCCCGCACTGGCCCCGGTGTGAAGACAGGGTGGAGCAGAGCCCCAGGCCCGCCGTTCGGGGACTCCCAGCATAGGAGAGAAGCAAAATGGGAGTTTTGAACTCCCAAGATTGTGCATTGTTCCGCAACACCGCCTCATCTATTCTGACTCATACACGATACCAGTCTCCTGTTTTGTGTGTCTGGCTCTTGACCACATCTTTATTGACCTTGATGATGCTTCTCTCCTTCCCTCCTTCCCCGGGAGCAATCCCGGCTCATGGCCTTAAGGTGCCTTCTGCACATTTTCCTCCTGTCCCCATCCTAGAAGCTGAGGGGAAGCAGACCCTAAGTCTCGGTGTGCTTTGTGTCACTTCCTCGCCTAGGTCATTGCAAATATCTCTACCCTGGTCCTGCCAGCCCAGTCCTCAATGTCTTCATTGTTACTGTTGTCAGTTTTATGGGTACTGCAAGCATTATAAGTGTATTCTTCCCCATACCCTTGACCTCCAGGATTGTTGAAAACAGAGAAGTAAAGGTGCATATATTATAATTTCCTGCATGGGAGGTTGAGTTTGTAAAGGGATTTCTGTGGTTTCTTAACTTTGCAGAGACCTGAATTTTCCAGGGACGTGTTGTGTTTCCATAGTCAAGTGTATCAGTGCATCTTTTTCACCGTCAAGTTTGCTCTGCTTGAGACTGGGACACAGGGAGTTAGTACCGACAGCTTAGGAAGGGTTGGGCCAACTGGAGTTCCCAGCTGGGGACCATTAATGTGACAGCACTGTTGGTTCCAGAGATGGTGTCCTGGTTAGGATGCCCCCGAAAGCAGAAGGAGCTGGGACAAGGACTTATATTTATATATGTGGTTTATTTGGAAGATGATCACAAGGAGCACTCAAGGGGTGAGGACCCAGGGAGAAGGAGACAGGTCAGAAGGTGAGAGGTGTCAGGAGGTTGCTGCTGTGGGCAAAGGGGGCTCCATTCCTCCAGGAGCTTTTGGGAAGCATACAGCCTGATGCTCCAAATCGTCAGCAGGGAGGGCAGGAGGCTCTTGGCTCCCACTTCTCCCCTTCCTTGAGGGTGCCCTTCAGGGCTGCTCACAAGTCCTGTGCACCTGCCAGGGAGTGTCCCTGTACGAGGGGTGCACCTACAAAGTGGGGACTCCCTGTGTATGCTCAAGGCCAGTCTGCCACACGGAGTGAACTCTAGGCGAGGCTGGGATGGAGAGTCAGATCTGCTGCAAGCTCTGTGGCAATTTGCAACAAAAGCATATATGCCCTGGGGGCGCCTGGGTGGCTCAGTGGGTTAAGCGTCTGCCTTCGGCTCAGGTCATGATCCCGGGGTCCTGGGATCGAGCCCCACATCGGGCTCTCTGCCCAGCAGGGAGTCTACTTCTCCCTCTCCCTCTGCCTCTCCCCACCCCACTCGTGTTCTTGCTAGCTCTGCTCTCTCTCTTTCAAATAAATACTAAAATATCTTTAAAAACCCGTATATACCCAGTATTTTTATACAGCACAGTCTTCCTGGAAAGGCCGGCTCACTGCCAGCCCTGTCACTGATGTGGCTGAATGTGGGTGAAGCTGGGTAGTGCATATTCTCTATAAGGTGGCAACTCATCAGATCCCGGCTGTTCTCCATGCCCCAGGGTGGAGGGGGTAGGGGGAGATGGGGGGGTACCTGGCAGATAGGCCATGCGGCAGACTTCTCAGGCACTATTTTCCAGGCATCTTTCTACCTCTTCCCTGCAGCACCCTCAGACCAACGCCAGCTTCTGGTCTCCACTCCCCCCACCCCCCGGGCCCGGATCCCCTTGCTCCTGCGTGACCCCCACAGACCGCGCTCTCCTCGGCGCAGCTAGACGGTCTGCCCCGGGGCGTCTCCCTGCTGCTCTGGTGCGGAGGTCAGCGGGCGCCCCGAAATGGGCACGCCTTCCCAGAGCATGTGCGCTGGAGCCACACGGAGACCGAGGATCGGAATTGCCGCGGGCAGGGCTGCTGCTGTGCTCTTGGTTCTTCCTGCAATCTGCCATCTGTAGGAGAGAAATTGATTTTTAAAATAAACAGGCTTTGTGTAAAATGTATACATATGTATGGTGCCATTATTAGGCTTTGCAAATGACTTTCTCCCCTCAGAAGAGCTGTCAGAGCTCCTCCACTGCTGAGATGCAGAGGCTCGTGACCCCGGGTTCCGCCGCGCCACACGCAGGGGGCCTGGCAAGCCCCTTCTCAAACTTTCTGAGCTCCTCCGCCTCCAGGAGGGCATGGCTCTGGGCGACCGTCCTTGAGAAGCACTGAATAGGGTTTTTCTGGGCAGCGGGAGGGCTGTGGGTGCTTTTCTGCTCTTGGACAAAGGCAGAGTTAACATCGGTTGCGCGTCTGGAGGCGTGCACTTGGCATACAGACGGCGACAGTGCCCGGCCCGCAGGGGTCTTGCTTGATCACAACTGCAACGTGCTCATCAGCGTGATAGTGCTGCTCACAAAAGTGGACTCGACAGAGTTCTAAGTTAACCCGTGTGATTTAGTTTTATGTGTCCACTCCGCGAGGCGATAGGACCCAGTTATGTAATTGCACCTCATCTAGATATTGCTGCCAAGGTGTTTTGCTGGTGACATTAACATCTCCAACTGGTTGACTTTAAGTAAAAGATGTTACTCTTAATAATGTGGGTGGGCCTCATCCAATCAGTTGATGGCTTTAAGAGCAAAAACAGGTTTCCCAGGAAAAAAGTCTGCTTCAAGACGACAGACAGCTCAACCCTTGGCTGAGTTTCAGCCTGCCGGCCTGTCCTACAGATCTCAGACTTGCCATCCTCTACAGCTGTGAGCCAGTTCCTTTATAAAATCTTAACATCTATGTATGTATATACATATATGTATATATTTAGTTATATCTTAATCTCTCTATTGCTTCTCTTTCTCTGGAGAACTTTGACTGATACAACCCCAATAATCCTTGCCCTTGTACATTCTCCTCCCTGGAATTTGGGTGGTGCTTGTGGCCATGATGACACATCATTCCTAGGATTATGGCTCAAGGCTTTTGCAGACGTAATTAGGGTGGCAGATTAGTCAACTCTAACATACGGAGATTACTGGGTGGACCTGACTTAATCCTACAAGCTCTTCAGATCTTGGTTTGAAGGTTGGACACAGGAAATCCAAGATTTGAGAAGGATTTGACGTACCATCATTGGCTTGAAGAAGGAAGGGGGTCTCATGGGGCTAGGTGGGTGGGCTCTTGGAGTTGAGAATGACCCTTGGCTGACAGCTGGCAAGAGAGTGGGGCCTTAGTCCTACAACTGCGAGGTACTGGGTTCTGCCTCCAAGATGGAATTTAGAAGCAGATTTTTCCCCAGAGACCTAGATAAGAATTCAGTGTGACCAACACCTTCATCTTAGCCTTGGGATGCCCTGAGCAGAGAACCCAAACACACTGTGCCTAACGTGAGACCTACAGAGCCGTGGGCTCCTACATGGATGTTGGTCTAAGCTCCGAGGCTGTAGTTATGTGTCACACAGCAACAGAAAGCTAAGCTAATACCAAAGCTGAGACCATCTTGGGTTGTATCAGGAGAAGCGGGCTCCACATCAAGGTGGTGAGAGCCGCCTGGGAACTTGGTTTCAGCTCTGGGGGCCACGTTTTTGGAGGGTCATGGCCAGATTAGAGAGTGAAGGATGGGGCATGGTGACCGTTAATGGTTGAGAGGGGCGTACTCAGGGACATGTTCACTGGCTCTCAACATCTGCAGAACGATTAAGTGCAGAATCCATTCCAGCTTGTGTGCCTGGACAACCAGGAGGAAGAAGTCTGTGGGCCAGAGCAGAATATAGCAAGTTCTTCATGCCTGACCCAAAGGCAGCACTTGATTATGCAGGACCACAGCCCTTATAAAGTGGCCCCACATACTTCTGGAAGCTTCTGGGAATCTCACAAACCATTCTGTTGCCCATGCGTTGCCATTGTTTGGGAATCTCTAGACAAATGTCCTCCAATTCTGGAATCTATGCCCACCAGGCATCGCTACCTTCTGCCATTTCTGAGGTCCTAGCATTCTTCACTCCGCTGGAGTGGACCAAGGGATGGGTGGGTCTTCATGCCCCCTACCTCTCTGAATCTCCCGTCTCCTCCCATCCTTCCCTCTCTCCCTCTCCTTCTTTTACAGGTAGGCCGCACTGCAGTATGTTATCCCCTGACCATACAACCTTTTACAATGTATGTCTGCCTTAAGCAGTTTCACCTATTCTGCACACTGAGCCCCCGGCCGCCATTGCTGAGTCTCACATGTATCAGGCATGTGCTAAGCAGGTGGCATGCATTGTCTGATCAAATCCACAGTGCTCCTTTGAAGTGGGTATTATCATTTACAGATGAGCAAATGAGTCATGTGCGATTCAGTGTGTGCAAGGCACTGTGGAGAAAGAAGAAAAGATTTAATGCATGGTTGACTGCTCTCAAAGACACATAACCCAGTGAGAGTTTAAAAAAAAAATCCCAAAGTGGTAAGGCAGACTGTTAGGACAGGGACATACATGCCTTAAGCTCATCTCTTGCTGTGCCCTCCCCATCCTACCTCCTCTCTCGTTTCTCCTATGGACATCGTGGGTCTTGTAATTTGACCACCAGTGCTCCAGGAAACCACCAGCACCTATCCCCTGCACCAGATACATTTTTTTTCTTTTTTTTTCCATTTTATTTTATTATGTTATATTAGTCACCATACAGTACCAGATACCTTTGGGAACACAATTGGCTTTCTGTCCAGTTTTATTTAGTCCCCGTAAGGCTTTTGGAAAGAGGGGGCATACAGAAATTAGGTGATTAAAACAGTCATCCTGGCATCCAGGGGCCAAGCAGGACCCCTCACCCACACGAGGTGCTCTGGAGCAGCCGAAGAGGCTGAGCTGGAGGACAGAAGTCTGTGCCTGCCACTTCTCAAGGTGGCAACTTGACAGGTCATTGCATGTTTATAAAAGGGACCTGGTAGTATTTTCCCCACAGGCTGGCCGGAGGATTAGAGACATGGTAGTGGTATGTGGTTAGTTTTCAGTTAACGTTAGTGCCCCTGTAACAACGATCATCTCATTACTAGTGTGCATTGAGTCTTGCTCCTCTGGAAAATCTCAGTGAACCAAAGTTCTAAGGTAAGTTAAGGAAATCATGATCATATTACCCCCCTTTCCAGCAAACCTATTTCCAGTTCGCCCTATTGAAGGTGAACTGACTCTGGGCGGTGCAGAAGGAAAAAGCAGCCTCCGTCCCTGCCTGGTGGGTTCCTTTTCCACATCAGACAGACAGACTAAATTAGCAATTAACATCGGACACCTCCGTGCTGCTGAGGATGGCTTTCAATTAGCAAGCAGCTGCTACCCTCCCATTAGTGAATGTCACCGTTCCTGCATTTCTTCTGAATGATAATTGCAGTATGTACCGATGCATATTTTTAACTGTTCCCTTTAAAAAAAAAAATGGAAAGAATGCCATTCTCTTTCTACAAAAGCTCAGCTGCAGTATTGTTGCCCCTATAAAGAAAAAAAAAGAAAAAACCAACCTGGGACAATTCTACCCTAGCAAGTGGCTGCAGGAAACCCCAGGCTCTCAGTCTGACAAGAAAATGTTGTTGTGTGTTTGAAACCAGTTTTAGCAGCATGCAGTGTGTGTGTGTGTGTGTGTGTGTGTGTGTGTAGGGGGTGGTGTTTATGAGGGCACAAACATTCCAGGAATAAGCTGTAAGGGAAAGTCCACAAAATAGGCAGCTTGAGCTTAGGAAACCTGTTCATTTTGTTTTTATTTTATTTTATTTTAAGATTTTATTTGGGGATATTTTGGATTTATGAAAACCTTGCAGAGATACTGAAGCGTGTTCCTTTGTGCTTTTCACCCAGCTTTCCCTAAGACACATACACCTATGGCACATGGAACCGAGGGAGATAAACTAATAGTGCAATTACCAGAACTAAGAAAATGATATTGATGCAGTGTTCTTAACTGTCAGACGTCTTTTGGATGTCACCCATTTTTCCACTCATGTCCTTTTTCTGCTCCGTGATCCAATGCAGAAGCTCATGTTGTATTTAGTTGTCTTGGCTCTTTAGGCTCTTCTGATCGGAGACAGTTTCCTAAGCTTTTTCTTTCATGTCCTGGATGATTCTGAAGAATACTAGGCAGGCATTTTGTAGAATGTCCCTCCATTTAATTTCATCTGACTAGATCGGGATTGTAGATTTTTGAGAAGCTATCACAAAGGTGAAGTTTCCTTCAGGCTGCATGGTATCAGGAGAATGGGATATCAACGTAAGTTAGCACCGGTGATGTAAACTTTGGTCCGGATGGTGCCTGCCAGGTTTCTCCAACATAAAGATATAACATTCCCCTTCCCCTATCTTGCTCTTTGGAAACAAATCACTAAATAAAACCCCCAAATCAAGAGGAGAGGAATTCAGTCTCACCTCCTGGCAGGGGGATGTGATCCATCATCTGGGATCCTTCTGGAACAAAGATTTGGGGAGTGCAGCTTTAAGGGCAGATCTGTCACCGTGTGGTTTTGGTCCACTAACTCAAGCTCTCTTGGCCCCAGGTTTTCCTTGCATGAGATGAGAGGCTGCACAAGACCCGTTAAGGGGTTGGGTTAGCTCCATGTCTACCACTGGCTACCAAGACGGCCTTCCAAAAGTTTCTTCAACTCCATCAGCCTCAGCTGTCCTGTCTATAAAATGGAGTGGCTGGGATATTGAGAGAGCAGCCGTGAGGCTTTTAGCACAGAGCGTGTGTTTGGGGACACGCAATAAATTTCAGCGATCGTTTTGAGCAAATGGTGGTTCAAGAATAGGCTGGTCAAATTTACTCAGTAACGGTATCAAAAGGATTCCTAGAATTATTTCCCTGTCACGTGTTTGAAAAGCTGTTTCCCATCCTTCCTAGCTTTGTTGAAACATGAGACCTATAATCGCAGCATGAACGCATTGCACACATCCAGCCTTGCAATTCAGTTGTGCACGATTGCAGTTTTGCTGAAGAAGATAGAGCCCACATTGAATGTCAGGTGGACAACAGCTCTGGATCAGCTCTCCCACTAAGTAGTGAACTCTCTACCAGTCTGTGCCTCAGTTTCCCTATCTGTTAAAATAAGCCTGACCATTGCAGCTCTTAGCACAGTGATCACCATATGGCTGGTATTCAGCTCCTGAGCTATGTAGCTGGCTTACCCATCATAAATTGCTTGTTGCAAAAGAAGAGATTAACTCTTGAGAGACATAAAGTACCGTGACGTCCGAAGTGAGTAGCAGAGATCATAGTAGTGGTTTGGTTTCAGGTAATAGAGTTGGTGTCCAGACTAACAATAAACAGTGAAGATTTTAAAGGGTGATTGACATTTCCTTGTAAAAATTAAATAAACATACAAATGTGAAGACTGAGGGGGAAGCTCATTACATAGGCATATATCTATCATATGGTATTGGTAAAGTGATGGTAAAACTGGTGTACTCTTTTTTTTTAATTTTAATTCCAGTGTGGTTAACATACAGTGTTATATTAGTTTCAGGGGTACAATATAGTGATTCAACACTTCCATACATCCATTCCACATGCGCTCATCACAACAAGCGTGCTATTTAATCCCCATCACCTATTTCCCCCATCCCCCACCCACCTCCCCTCCAGTGACCATCAGTTTGTTCTATACAGTTAAGAGTCTATTTTGTGGTTTGTCTCTTTTTTTCCCCTTCTTCACTGTTTTGTGTCGTGGATTCCACATATGAGTGAAATCATATGGTATTTGTCTTTCCCTGAGTGACTTATTTCACATAGCATTAAACTCTCTAGATCCATACGTATTATTGCAAATGGCAAGAGTTCATCCTTTTTTATGGCCGAATAATATTCCTGTGTGTGTGTGTGTGTGTGTGTGTGTAGGCCACATCTTCTTTATCCGTTCATCTATTGATGGATATTTGGGTTGCTTCCATAGTTTGGCTACTGTAAATAATGCTTCAATATACATAGGGATGCATATCCCTTCAAATTAATATTTTCATACTCTTTGGGTAAATACCCAGTAGTGCAATTACTAGATTGTAGGGTAGTTCTGTTTTTAATTTTTTGAGGAATATCCATACTGTCTTCCACAGTGGCTAAAACTGGTGCACTCTTACACGATGATGCATTACAAATGACTAAGCTCTGTTTAGGAAAAAAAATGCACACATACATGTAGAGAAGTCATAAGACGGCTCATAGACTCTGATCTGGTGAGCCTGTTCATGGGACTCAAACCTCAAATAGTTTAACTGAAGAAAATAGCCACATGCATGGAGACATTTATTGTTGCCTTCTAGATAGCGATGAGAGAAAAGGACATAATCTGATGGGAACGGGTAAGAACCAGCATTCCATAAATCACTCAGTACCAAGATGCTAATTACAAGAAGTGAAGCAACATGTGCAGTACTTCTGATAGATTGCTTAGTGAAAATAAGAGTAAGAACGTGACATGCACACCACACTGGGACTACGGAAATACATGAACATGTGGACAGATTCTAGAAGGAAAGGTGCAAAAGCGAAAACATGCCCCTGTTACAAGAAAAAAGCAATTAGGTAAGAGTTAAACAAACATTCTTTGATTTTATGAGTTCAAGCAAATCTTTCAAGTTGAGAAAAACAGACAGAGGGGCTCAAATTTTTCAGTGCTTTGGAATACATATCTGAGGGCTCCCGTGAACACCTTCTACTGCACATAAATATTTTCCGAGCCTCCCTTTTCCCTTAGGTGCCCCTTAAAGCTCCTAAATAAAACTAATATAGCCAACAGAGCCATTTTTAAAGGATGAAGAGAAACAATTTCAGGAGTCTCTATAAGGAGGGAAAAAAAGCTTTTTTCTCTTCATTCTTCAGTGGCTTGTTAGAGTCTCTCTGAGCTTGTGTTATTGAAACCCGAGGGTGACAGGCATTAAGGCGAATCTATTGCTGAGCCTGGATCTTTAATGAGTGCATCGATCAGAGAAGAGACGCAAGAAAGCACAGTCCAGTGACACCTGAATGAATATAAATTTAGCCCCAACTGAAGATCTTCCACAGTCGGCCTGTTCCCTGCTGACAGTGTGAGCAGGAGGAGAGAAAAGCAATTTCGGTCTTCAGTCTTGATTCTCTTCACGCTGTTGGCAGTTTTTAAGAAGAACAAGTTATGACTATTTTACCTCTAAAAGCAACGGGAACTTGTCAAAGATTCCCTCCCTGGAAGTGACAATCGAGAATGACTCTACTCCGTACCGATTTTGATTCTGAAATCAATCCGTTTGCCTGGAGGAGTTAAGTACTTTTAAACCATTAGATTTGTCCAGAAATTGGACCAGTTGCCTCAGCAGAGAGCGAGTGCCCCACCACCAGAAGAATGCCAAAGAGGGGGAGATTGGCTGGCTGGCAAGATTTTCAGATTTTCAGAGGGGCTCGGACGTGGCAGAGAGACTTGGGAGAGGAGGAGGGCTTGATATTGGGTCACCTTTCAGATCAATCCACCGCTGGCTTTCTATCCTTCTAGAAAACCAGCCCGTGGAATGATAAGGATCACAGGGGTTGGGAACCCCGATGGATGGAGTTTTGGATTCTGGCTTTGCTACTTATTGTAGGATGTTAGACAATTCCCTGTCCTAGTGTGTATATTCCTCAGTCTCTGTGTTAATCCAGTGGGGATTTGAATGTGACCTAACTCACAGGCTAGTCATGACTTTACGTTAGATAATGCATGAATGTAATGTGTTCACCACAGTGGCCAGAGTGTAATATGTTCTCAATACATGTTATCAGGATTATGATTATTCAGTGATTTTTGCATTACATTTAGTGACCACACATCAAGCCCTTCTAAGGGGCTTGGTATTTTCACCCATCTTATCTCACCTGAACTTCTGATATGGGGTGAATTATGTCCCCCAAATTGATGTGTTGAAGTCCTAACCTCTAAGACTTCAGACTGTGACTGTGTCTGGCGATAGAGCCTTTCGAGAGAGAATTAAGTCACAATGAGGTCATATGGGTGAGACCTAATCCGAGGTGAGTGATGTCTTCATAAGAAGAGATTAGGACACAGACACACATGGAGGGAAGACCATGTGAAGATGCAGGGGAAGACGGCCATCTACAAACCAAGGAGAGAGACCCCAGGAGAAACCAACACTGGTGACACCTTGCTCTCAGACCTCTAACTTCTAGAATTGTGAGAAAATTAATGTCCGTTGTTTAAGCCACCCACCCTGGGGCACTCTGTTATGGCACTCCTGGCAACCTAATATAGTCTTCCACCACCCTGGAAGGTATGGATGATTACCTTCATTTTCCAGAAGACACCGAGGTTCAGAGAGGGGCAGGGACATCCTCAAGATTGCACAGCTCCCTTAAGCAACTGTTGTTCTTCGAGTGTCACATGTAAGGTGACGAGTTCGGTATGTAGCACATGGTAGAAGCTCAGTAACAGCAAGGATCTCCCTTATGACTGAGCTGGGACTCTCACGCTGCCTCCATGACTCCCCTTCTTCCCGCCATCAGCCCCCCTTCCATCTTGCTCTGAAGTGCTGTCTTGCTCACCTGTTGCCCCTGTGTGGTAAGACTTCCCTCTCTCCCCTTTCTCTCCCTCTAGAATTGGGCACATCAGCACCTTTTTGATTTCTGCAGCCTCTTCAGAAGTATTTTTGACACAAACAATAGTCCCGGTTTTTGCCTTTTCAAGAGTCATCAGCACAATGGGAGCAGACAGTGGTGACTCATTTTGATCATTGCCTTAAAGCTATTCCCTCTGTGAGCCCGAACCTGACAGCCCTCACTGTGCTGTGAAATCTTACACTATTTTTATGCCTTTTAATCTATCTTTTAACAGCCTCCTTGTTTAGAAGTCCAGGCCCTGGATCCACAGAAAGCACGTTTTCCAGAGCAGGGAGAACAAACTTGGCCTGTCTTAATCAAAGGCTCAGGGAGCCCCAATCTGGGGTCCTTATCCAATCCTCAGCTTTTCTAGTATGTTCCCTCATGTCTTCCTTTTATAATGGCCTCAGTGGGGACTCCCAGGGCTGCTGGCTGCCTTCTCCTGTCTTAATAACTGCTGAGCTTCTCTCCAAGGCAGGAGGTTGTCAAAACGTTTATAAAGGGCCTGAATTGCTCAACTGAGTCACTGTTATTGGAGGGTCATTATGAAAGTGACATATCAGGGCGAATGTCAGCGATGGGGTCAGTCCTTCCCTTCAGAAGGCCTCCCAGGTAACTTTGGGCCAGGCAGAACAATGGGCTTCTCCGTGGGTCTCTTACAAACTTGGTACATCATTTTGTTTTGTGTTCCATTTAACAGAACAACACTCATGGAGGATTGATGGATGCATGCCATTGTATTCACATCAGTGTCTTTCTACTGGACTATACAGTGAATCCCTATGCCTTATTAGGAATTTAAGGTGGGGATGCAGTACTCTGACCCTAAGTCTCACTTCTGCCCTCTGAAGATCCAAACCAAGAGAATTACATATGGAAGAATAATAGCCTAGCGGGAGACAAATCAGTTTTATTCATATAATAGGTGGGCAAGCAATTTGTATTCTTTACTGCTGGGATGGGGCTTGGGTCTCCTGTGGACCCCCCAGTACTCTACTCTGGAAAACAAATGCTTTATCCAGGCCCCAAGATGGGCCTTGAGACCTTAACACCACCAGCATAGTGGATGAAGATTCAACAAGACCCCACAGGACAATCCTATCAAAAATGGCTACTGCACAGAGGAGAATATGAAAGGGAGACAAAGCTTGGTTCTGAGGCCTGATGGACTTGAGGTTGTGGCCTATCAGCAGAGCATTAACTTCTCCCAGTGATTTGGGAGGTTGTCAGGAAAATCTCCTCTTCCCTATGGTAAGAATGGGAAAAGATAGTTCCTCTACCCAAATATAGTAGGGGAAACGTAGGCAGAGAATATATAAGGGCTCAAAACCCATCATGGACACCACAGCTGGATGGAGCCTCTAAAGACATCAGGTCCCTTAGTAAGATTTACCCACAGTTTTTGGTTAAACCAATAAATAATGTTTATAGAATTACAACTACATAAATATTGATCCTCGCCAGGCAAAGTAATATGCAGTTAGGTAGACTACAATTTTTTTTTTTAACCTAGAGTTAATAATTGCCTTGATTTTCTATTGTTTATTTTCTGTGTACCTATTGCTTTCTTTTTCAGTGTTCTTACCTTCTGTCATATGCCTGTCAGTAGTTCTCCAAAAACTTAAACACAGTTATACACTCTATTTTATTTTTATGTTTACTGGAAACCTGTCCCCTGCATCGCTACAGCTTTCTCTTTCAATCTGAATAGATTTCTTTCTCAGGCTGGCACACAATGGCCATCCTGGGACTTCCATTTGGTCGTCTTACTCTCCTGAGTTGAATTCTCTGTCCCTTGGATTCTGGGTCTTCCTTTTCTATTTCTTTTTTTTTTTCATTTTACTAAGTGCATCTTCCAGTATTTTTCTAGGAAAGGACATGTAGATGGACATTTTAACTTATTATATTATTATTATTATTAATTTTTTAGTCTTGGCAAGTCTGAAACTGTTTTCATTTGATTTCAGAGTTGATTGATAATATATTTCTAGGTTGGGAAACATACTGTGGGTTGGCTCAACCAATAGCCATTTCATCCTGCTTTTGCTGTGCTTTCCTATAAATCAGTATGTGGAAAATTAAAAATACATTGCACAAAGTTCCAGCCATAATGCAATAACTGGTATTAGATTATGCCCCCTGCTGTAAACAAACATAAAACTGGAAAAAAAAATAACTGCTCTCAGGCAGTGGGTAATCAGCAATGCGGTCCCTGGGAGAACAGAAATTCATGAGGTGAAGCCCATGATCATCCAGCTTTATGTCTGGGACATTCTCTTGACTGTGGCACAATGAGATGGAATCTAAACAGAGTATGTGATCCTACCTAGCTAAAGAAATAGAGATCAGAGTTCAGGGCTTGAGGCAGATGGGATCCCCAGGCTGGGGCTTTGGAGAGGAGAAGCCTAGGTAGAAAGGGAGCCCCATAAATTGATGCAGCCCCTGAGAGCCTGTGGCTGAGGTTTGGCTGAATGCACACGGGCAACCCACCCAAGCCTTATCACGGAGCAGCTGTTACAGCATTGAGAACAAAGCAGAGCTACTAGAGGTCAAGCAGTGCTAGAGAAATTGGAGTTCTTGCCCTGCAGAGTAGAGAGATCCACTTAACACCCCTAGCATCTAGCTGAGACACCAGAAAGACCATGCTTCAAGAGTAAGGACCATGCCATGGACCTGCCGTGTTGGAGTCCCACCAAGTTAGAGTACCTTTTCCAAGGAAAAAAGCTTTCCACAGATCTGAACGAACAAGGTGTGAAACCAAGCCTTTGCAAGTTCAAGTGATTAACCAGTAATTGAATGGTTTGTCATCTCAGAGAGGGATAACTGAAGCCAGACTTTCTACAATGTCCTTTTCACAATGCTCAATATTCACTACATCAAAAACTAATGATGTACTATATGTTGGCTAATTAACAAAATAATTTTTAAAAAGTAAATTTTAAAAAATCTTTAAAAAAATTCAATGAGGGGCACCTGGTGGCTCAGTCAGTTAAGCAGCTGTCTTCGGCTCAGGTCATGGTCCCAGAGTCCCGGGATCGAGCCCCACATCAGGCTCCCTGCTTGATGGGCAGCCTGCTTCTCCCTCTCCACTGTTTGTGCTCTCTTGTGCTCTTTCTCTCTCTCAAATAAATAAATAAAATCTTAAAAACAATTCAACGAAGTTTTCACTAGACGTAAAAAAAAGTAGGAAAATGTAAGCCATAGCAAAAAAACCCCACAACAGTTAATAGAAACCAAATCCAAGATAGTGCATTTGCCACACTTAGCAAAGACTTTAAAATGATCCTTGTAAATATGTTCACGTAAAGGAAAATTTGATTTTAGTAAGGGAGCAGACAGAAAATTTTATTTTTTTTAAAAAAAGATTTTATTTATTTATTTGAGAGAAAGAGCACGCTCGAGGGAGAGCAGAAGCTGGGGGAGAGGCGGATGGAGAGGGGCAGACAGGGCCCTGGGTGGGGGGCAGGTGCCGCTCTCTGTCTGCAGACTCCCCAGCAATCCCAACCTCCAGCCTCGCTCTTCCTTCACAGGTACGCGCTGCTCTGTGTGCAGCATCTTTCGGGGGTTTTACAGGGTAACCTGACTCATTTCTCCATGTTCTGCTCTGCTGCTGACGTACCTGTTTTTCTGCTATTCATCTCACTTTCTCCTCTATGACCTGAAGTTAGCAAAAATCTTCCTTCACAGGAACTCTGGAAGGGTTAAGTGAGGCGGAGCTGGGAGGGAGCCTGGCCTAGTGCTTGGCCCACAGATCGTGGATGCTACGTGGCGTCTTTCACTCTCCCCCACCTTCCCACCCTCTCCCTCTCTTCCTTCTCCCTTCCCCTCCCAAGCATTATGCATTCATATATTTCAGCCACCTCAGGCTGCTTTGGGGACAGCGGTTTGTAATTACTGCAGCATGGTGTATAATGTCTATGGCAAATTTATTTCCTCTCATATTTCTTGTAAGTGTTGCTGAGGCAGAATGAACGCCTCAAATCACTCAGAGGCAGACAAATGAGACAGAAAACCCGCCGGTAATAAGGCTGGATCGGGAGGCACGTATATTATTTTTTTAAAAACGGTTGTCTTCTTTGTCTTAAACTGTGCGGCCAATGAGAGTCACATCTGTGGAGATAACTCTCCGGCCCTTTTCTGGGGGGGTGCATGCTTGCCAGCAGGCCTGGCCCTGAGCTCAGAGGGAAGATGGGGTTTTGCAGCCTAACCTGAGTCAATGCAACGGCCTTCGTACACGGAGCGAGTCAGAGTCCAAGGGGACTTGGAAGGATCCGGCCCAGCCCTTCCCGGGGGGGGGGGGGGGGAAGCCACGATCCAGGCCGGGTGTGCAGCTGACTTCTGGGAGGGCCAAGCGGTCGGTGGCGGGGCCTGGGCTGGAACATAGGCATCACCTGGTCCCGGGTTCCAGCCAGCCCACCAGGTTCAAGAAACCTTCCGTTCCTGTTCCCCCCACCTCCTGCTTCAGTCCATGACTGTCCTGAGCACCCAGCCAGTTGGCGCTGATTCTGTTTTTATTTTTAATTAATTAACTCAGCAAATGTGTGCGGTTCACTTCATGGTTTCAGGCATCGGTCCAGGCCCTAGAGACACAGATGAATAAGCCTCTGTCCCTCCCCTCAAGGTGTTCACAGGTAGCCGGGAAGATGGGCACTGAACAGGCTCTTTCTTTTTTTTTCTTTTTTAATTTTTTTATTGTTATGTTAATCCCCATACATTACATCATTAGTTTTTGATGTAGTGTTCCATGATTAATTGTTTGTGCATAACACCCAATGCTCCATGCAGAACGTGCCCTCCTCAATACCCATCACCAGGCTAACCCATCCTCCCACCCCCCTCCCCTCTAGAACCCTCAGTTTGTTTTTCAGAGTCCATCGTCTCTCATGGTTCGTCTACCCCTCCGATTTCCACCCCCTTCATCCTTCCCCTCCTGCTACATTCTTCTTCTTTTTTTTTTCTTTCTTAACATATATTGCATTATTTGTTTCAGAGGCACAGATCTGAGATTCAACAGTCTTGCACAATTCACAGCGCTTACCAGAGCACATACCCTCCGCAGTGTCCATCACCCAGTCACCCCATCCCTCCCACCCCACCCCCCACTCCAGCAACCCTCAGTTTGTTTCCTGAGATTAAGAATTCCTCATATCAGTGAGGTCATATGATACATGTCTTTCTCTGTTTGACTTATTTCGCTCAGCATAATACCCTCCAGTTCCATCCACGTCGTTGCAAATGGCAAGATCTCATTCCTTTTTTTGGCTGCATAATATTCCATTGTATATATATACCACATCTTCTTTATCCATTCATCTGTCAATGGACATCTTGGCTCTTTCCACAGTTTGGCTATTGTGGACATCTTGCTATAAACATCGGGGTGCATGTACCCTTTCGGATCCCTACTTTTGTATCTTTGGGTAAATACCCAGTAGTGCAATTGCTGGATCATATGGTAGCTCTATTTTCAACTTTTTGAGGAACCTCCATACTGTTTTCCAGAGTGGCTGCACCAGCTTGCATTCCCACCAACAGTGTAGGAGGGTTCCCCTTTCTCCGCATCCCCGCCAACATCTGTCATTTCCTGACTTGTTAATTTTAGCCATTCTGACTGGTGTGAGATGGTATCTCATTGAGGTTTTGATTTGGATTTCCCTGATGCCGAGTGATATTGAGCACTTTTTCATGTGTCTGTTGGCCATTTGGATGTCTTCTTTGGAAAAATGTCTGTTCATGTCTTCTGCCCATTTCTTGATTGGATTCTTTGTTCTTTTGGTGTTGAGTTTGATGAGTTCTTTATAGATTTTGGATACTAGCCCTTTATCTGATATGTCATTTGCAAATATCTTCTCCCATTCTGTCGGTTGTCTTTTGGTTTTGTTGACTGTTTCCTTTGCTTTGCAAAAGCTTTTTATCTTGATGAAGTCCCAATAGTTCATTTTTGCCCTTGCTTCCCTTGCCTTTGGCGATGTTTCTAGGAAGAAGTTGCTGCGGCTGAGGTCGAAGAGGTTGCTGCCTGTGTTCTCCTTTAGAATTTTGATGGACTCCTGTCTCACATTGAGGTCTTTCAACCATTTGGAGTCTATTTTTGTGTGTGGTGTAAGGAAATGGTCCAGTTTCATTCTTCTGCATGTGGCTGTCCAATTTTCCCAACACCATTTGTTGAAGAGACTGTCTTTTTTCCATTGGACATTCTTTCCTGCTTTGTCAAAGATTAGTTGACCATAGAGTTGAGGGTCCATTTCTGGGCTCTCTATTCTGTTCCATTGATCTATGTGCCTTTTTGTGATGAACAGGCTCTTTCAAGTCTGTGTGGCTGGTGGCAGGACACAGGGCAGTTTGGGGACAGCAGAGGAAATGGCCCTCAAGCCTGCTTGCAGAAGTGGGGGAAGGTCTCTGTGAGTTTCTGGGTGGAGGACTGCTTGCACTTAATTTTTAAAAGAGAGGGAAACGGAACTCATCCAAGAAAAATCAAAGATGAGGAGGTAGAAGGAGCTCATCCAGGTGGGAAAAGAACCGGAGTTTGATGGTGGAACTCGGGTTTGAACCCAGGTCTGCTTGGGTCCAAGTGCCAAGCTGATGTTCTACTTGGTGCAGGATACAGCCCGAGTTCAAGTCCCAAGCCCCTTCACCTTGACCAGGGCCTACATGCGAAGACTAGACACAAGCCCAAAGCCACATAATTAACTCTTTCAAGAGCTTCACAGACTCTGTCAGGGGCGAGCTGCGCCTGCTCAGTGTCCTCAGGGAGACCATGCCAGAGTGGTGACCAGGACAGTGGCATCCAGAAGCACAGGGCTCCCAGAGCTCGCAAAGTACTTTCACACACCTGAAACCCTTGCCAGGAAATTGCACGCGGGATAATCACAGCCTTTCGGAGGGCACCTGCCCGGAGCCAGGCGATGGGGAAAGTCCTATACAGCTTATGTTCCCATCAACTGGATCCTCAGAGCATCCTCAAAACAAGTGGATTTTTACCACGTGTTTTTACCCATTTTTAAGTTGAGGACACTGAGGCTCAGGGAGCACAGCTGGTAAACTGCAACCAAAGTGCAGAGCCGGCTCTGTGTGACTCCAGAATCCTGACTCCTGCAGCATGAATGCCCTGGGAGTGGGGGGTGGGCATTCTCTTTAGAAATCCCAAACCCTGCCTCCAGCTGCAATATCAACCTCAACTGCAAAGAAAGGAAAACAAACTCCATGAACAAAAATGTCCCTGGGATTTCACAGGGAGGAGAGTAAAACCGCACTTGCAGGCCAAAACACTGTGTTGCCTTTATAATAGATGGAAGAGCCCTGGCTCAGAGGCAGATCGGGCGCCCACTGTCTGAGGCTCTGTTTGCCACGGGATGCTATGACGCAGGTCCTTTCAGCCACACTCGGAGCCATCGGTGAGGGGGTGGCCATCGAGGGAATGGAAACTGTACTGAGCTGGGCTCTGCTCAGTCCCCACCCACAGAGACTACAGCTTCAGAGATCTCTGGTGATGGACGAGGCTGCCTGTGAGCAAACGAGCCCCCCGTCCCTGGGCGTGTGCAATCATCGGCAAAGGGCACTTGCTGGGGAAACTGTGCAGGAAGTGGTGGGGCAGGTAAAGTGAAACCCAGGGGGAGGAAGAGACTGTCCAGAGGCCTTGCAGTGTTTTGAGGTCAGGACCAGGGTTAGGTGTCTATGTGCAGAGCCCTAGCGGCATAAGGAACGTGGAGGGAGGTGGCGGGCAGGATGCCTAGAGTCTGAAGGGCACCAGGCAGAGCCACCACTCGGACCAAGACCCTCACGGTTGCACCCCTGTGACCTGGCCCAGGACTTAGGGTGTGTAGGGTTGACATCACTAGGCAGCAGGTGTTGAGATGCCCTTCTGCACGCTGGGCTGCAGAAGCCTCCAGCATTTGCCTTAGAAAACCTGGATCTCCAGGGACAATGAGCCCAGAGCTTAGAAGCCGACGCAAGACCCCCACCTCCCTCCGTCCACTTCTCCTCTGGGATTGCACAAGACTCTGGAATCTGCTGCCGGTGTTGGCCTTGACTGATGGACAGGGCAGCGATAAGAGGCACATTCCTGGGACGAGGAATGTTCATGGCCTGGCAGGAGCGTGTGGAGGGCGCTGCCAGAAAGGGGACTCGGATATGAACTCAGGTCCCTGTGCACAGGAAGGCTCAGCAGATAAGTGAATAAAGACACCTCCGCATCCGCGTTGAGACGGGGCAAAGACTGGCTGCTCTAGGGAAGGGCAGTTGCAAAGGGTCAGGAGTTGTAACCAGGTTTTTCCATTTTGTCGCAGCATTTTTTTTTTTTTTAACTGTCACTTTGGCTAACAGCAAACTGAATTCCTTTTTGAGAAACACTTCCCCATCTGGGGGACTGTACATTAAGATGCCATCCCTCCCCCTGAGGAGGGTGGGTTCATACCTGAAACTGATCCTATGGAGTCATCACTCAGGGCCACATCTTAAAGAGTAAGACAACATCAAGGGCAGCCAACAAGGAGACCATCCGCAATGGCTGGTCTCATTCAGTTGCAAAGCATTCACCTGCCCCCCCTGAGCTGGTTTGGGTTGCTCAAAACAGAAAATGTACCTCCTATCTGTCTTGAAAAATAAGAAGTGTATTGGGCTCAAATCACTGAAGAGTCCAGGCATAGATCTTGATTATTTGGGTTTGGCTTGTGGAAAGCTTGAGTCAAATTAATTAAGAATACGGGATTTTAATCTTTTACACTAGTAACCACTACGTTTCATTCATAGATCGTCACTCATTCCGCGTTGTCCCTCCCACTTCTCCCCGCCTGCCTGGCACATACACCATTCCCAGCACCCTGGCTCCCGGGGCTCGGGCTGTGGGAGGGGTATCTAGTCAGCCTGCATTTGTCAAACCCAGATTGGGGGGGGACCTCCAGCTGGAATTCCATTCCGAGGTCCATTTCCTGGAGAATTTCAGACAGAATCTAGGAGTGTGACAAACACATTTGATGCTGTAAGAAAACAGGTTCTGGTCTGGATGAAGCCTTGTATTTTCTCAGGGAAGAGTGAGGCTCCAAGGTTCTTCCCCGGGGGTGGTCGGGAGATTCTCACAGATGCAGGGAAGGAAGTCTACCTGTCAGAGGCTGCACCGTTTCAGTCCTGCTCGGGGATTACCTTCCTCATTTATGTGGCATCCAGCAAAGCAGAAGGTAGCTTTCTGCCATTCATTCCATAAATACTCATCAAGTGCCAGATATGTTGTGGTCATTGTTCTAAGCCCAGGGATAGGAGGTGGACAAAGCAGACAAAATCACTCTCCACGGGGCCTCGTTTTCTCGTCCCCTTTTCTCCTTGGTAATATTCTGCTCCTCTTTTGAGACCCACCTTGGAAACCACATCGTTTGTGCACGCAGCATGCACACATTCATATACTCCACCCGCATTTCTTGGTTATCTATCGTGTGAGACACTGAACTTTGAGGAGGCACGAGAAAGGGTCCTTTCCCCCAAGAAGCTCACAGTGTGGAAGAGAAGAGGTGACAGGTAGACAGGCTGTGATCACGGTGCTGTTGGACAGTGTGAGAAGCAGGGCCAAGGGCTCAGGGGTGCAGAAAGACTCCTCACATGGATTGAGGGTGAGGATGTCATCAGAGGGGGGCTTCCTGGGAGAGGAATGGTGAAGAGAAATCTGGGGTTGGGCGAGGTGGTGCATCTCCTCTCCCACTCTGCGGCAACCATCTCCAACCTTGTCTGGCTCCTTTTCCCCACTGTGAGCTGCACACTCTTGAGACCATGCCTCTATTGTGATGCGTGGAACAGGAAGGAGCTCTTCAGGTATTTGCTTCATGACTGTAAGTGAAGGACAAGGATGCAAACACACCTGACAAACATTCTCTGCAAAAGACCTTTTCGGGTGCTACTAGCTACAGTCTCCTCCAGGAAAGGACATGGCAGGGTTGTCTCTGGGACTCTAGCCCTCGATTCAGAGCTTGGACTTAAATGGGAACTCAATGTAGAATTTTGAATTGTGGAATCAGTGGGCAACAAATGAATCAATTAAAGAGCGATAAATATGTGAATGACTCTGGTTGCCCTCTTCCCCTCCAATTGCTGATCCAATCCTCCTCCCCGGCTTCCACCCTCATCTTTCTGGAGGA
This sequence comes from Halichoerus grypus, assembly GCF_964656455.1. NCBI lineage: Eukaryota > Metazoa > Chordata > Mammalia > Carnivora > Phocidae > Halichoerus > Halichoerus grypus. The sequence goes on along the minus strand of NC_135716.1, from coordinate 8,584,160 downwards.
AACTCTTCTACCCAGGGCTTCCATGTACAGTCGTTCAGTCTGCACACTGCACAAGGCGGCCAGTTCTAAAGGGGCACCGTTCACACTGTAGACATGCAATAACTTAGAGGAGAGTATGGGCAGGGGTAGACCTTGTAGGTCTCACCACTGAGTCTTGAAGCAATGGAGAGGAGACTCTTCATACATACAGTCATGTACATGCTTGGGCCACATCCTGTTTTGACCATGTTCTGGGCTTCCCCTGAGGTCCCTGCTCTCACCAAGGCCCAGATCTCACCCTTGCCCAACACTGGCGCTGACAGAGTGACCTCATCAGGGAGGCAGTGGGAGAAGCAGGAAGTGAGAGCTGCTGGTGTTGGAGTGGGTGTGATCTGATGTGCTTGCTTAACCAAGTCTGCTGCCTCCCATGGCCTTTGGACCCCATCCAGCCCTCCCAGAGCTAAGCTAAGGCCAGAGAGGGTCTTTTCTACTGATAAGAACCCCGAGCAAGCACTGCCCAGCCCCTGCCCTTTTACACGTGAGTCGTGTTCGGGGTTATCCATTACGGCTATGGCCAGAAAGGGCATCCGCTCACATTCCCGCTTTGCCCCAGGCCAGCTTGAACCATAATATGCTAACTTCCCAAAATGTATTTAAGAAATAGGTGCCTCGAAAAAAAACACTTCCCAAACATTTACTGCCAACCAGTGTGGATCTAGGTCAGTCTCAAGGAGCTGATCCAACTGCCTGCAGCCCCTTTCTGGAATCCTGGGTGGAGTTAAGAAAGATTACAGGGCGCACCTGTTTGGGCCAGTGGCATTGCCAAGGTCACCCCAGCTTTATCCCCCCACAGCAGTTGCTGGGGTGGGTGTGTGACCCCGTTCTACACAAGACCACGCGGTTAGAAAGTGGTCCAGCGGGAACCAGGGGAGAGCGGTGACGGCTGATGTTGATGAGGCGCTGCCTGCCGGTCACCCCCGTAAGGACAATGGTCACAGTTTAACCACAAAAAAACCTCCCCATCAATCCCCAGAAACAGCTGCCGCAGAAACCTCTGACATTCAGCGATGCTGCCCCGTTTGGAATCACCCAGCTGCTTGCTTGCCGCTTGCAGCTAGGGACGGCCAGATCCACCTGCAGACCCGCCAGGAAGACTCCCACATCCCGGACCCCGCCGGGATGGAGTGCTTGTCGATCTGAGAGTGACTCGGTATTTCCTCTGCTTACTCTATGAGCCGATTCCTTTCCAGCGCCTTAACCCCGATGAAACAGAAGTGCTAACAGGTGGGCTCCCCGCTGCAGGTTTATGAATAGACAGCTTGCATTCATTAGGATTTTATATGTATTTATTGATTTCATTCACAAAAAATATCCTCTGAAGTAGGACTATGATGTAGGTACTATCATCTTCATCATTGCCATCTTATACATACATGAACTAAGATACACACAGGCTGATGAACTTGTCCCACATCATACTGCTTGTAAGTCATGGAGCTGGGATGTGAACCCAGGCAGTCTGGTTCCAAATTCTATACTTTTACCCCTCATGTGATGTGCTTCTAACAGCAAGGAGGGGTCTTCGTTCACATTTCTGAGAGCAAGGGAGGCTGGTGGTATTTTTTTGAGGAGGCAAAGGAGTGATGTGCTGGAAATTCAAGTTCTGATGATTTGCCTGAGCATTCCCCAGGTGATCAAGCTGGGGACCATAGGAAGGGGTGGTCTGGACACAGCCCAGGCAGGTGTCCCTGGACCAGAGAGTGGAGGCTGGAATGGAAGCAAGTGTTAGCCTCGCAAGACCTCATGAAGTGTGCTGTCACCTCTCCAGGCTCAAGCCTTTAATTCCAACCACAGACCCTAGAGGCAGGTAGGGAAGACAGGCTTCTGTAGGAGATGAAGTCACCAGGTGGAGGGAAGGAATGTCACTTGCCTGGAGTACTCAGCCACGGGGGCAGAACCAGATTTCGAGAAGGCTGGATGGCACTTGATTGTGGACACAGAGGGTAAGTAGGTATCAGCCACCGCCGCTCGAAGCCGGGGTCCCAAGAGCACACCTGCCCCCTTGCCTGCCAAGTGTTAGAACAGCGTGTGTTTTGTCCCATGTGGGGCTCTTCCTGATAGATCCTGAAGGGGACACGCTCGCTAGAGTCTGAGAGGCACATGCACGCACAGCGTCCCTTTGTCCTCGGGACAAATATGAGTCAGAGTGGTCTCCATTTTGCAGCCATGTTTCCGGAGGTTAGGTGACTCGCCCAAGGTCATGCAGTCGGTAGATGGAGAAGCCAACTCATGACCCCTAAGGCTACAGTATTAAAGCCAGCGCAAGCCGCCTCCATCATCCGAGCCCCTTGCAAGAATCGAAGCAAGACAGTGAAATCGACCCTAAGCATGTGTGTGTGGTCTTAAAAAAGAAATTAAAGGATAAGAGCAAAGATCAAGATGTTCTGGCAAGTGGAGGGGAGCTCTAACATAGGCTTTCTGCTCTTCTGAGAGAGGGCTTAGCGCTCGTGCGCCCTGCTTCCAGGCTCTTTGCGACACCCGCTTGTGCTGACTAGCTGCGCCCGAGTTTATGCTGATGGCAGTGTTATCAGGATCCAAAGGCCGTCACTGGCCGCTGCTGGGTAAAGTGAAATCTGAAATGTGTGGAAAATGCCTTTTCTCCTGGGAGAAGGTGACATCTCCTCTGAGAGTCTCGGCACCCTGGAGGATGTTACCTGCGGAGAAGAGAAGAAATCACACAGGCCAGGTTATCCATCTTTAGCAAATTTTTTAAAAAAGATGTCCCCACCTCCGTTGGTGACCTCTGGTGGGGGGTGCAATGAATCACCCACTCTGAGGGAAAGTCTGGAGAATCCACTTTACCAAAGATACAGAAGTGCGGGGAAATGCACTGTTATTCAATGCACGTCTGTGTGTGTACGCACATGTGTATTTGCACACGTGCATCGATGTACACACGTGTGCATGTCTAGCATTCCTGGGGTCCAAAGGAGAAGCAGATCAAGACAATTCCTCAGAAACAGCTACTCGTAAGGACTTAGAGAAGCGGCCTTGCTCTGAGAAGCTCTGAGCATCAGATTGTAGAGCAAAATGTTGTATTATGGTCTTAGAAAGAGACAGGGAAGGAATGATTTTAAGGAAGCAGGGAACTTAAACCCGGCTCTGTCCCCAGCCTGCTGTGTGATATCAGAAGACCCACTGCCCTCTCTGACCTTTATTTTCCCCACACATAAATCTGTAAAACCCGAACTCCTCACCAAGGCCCCAGCAGATGCTACGGTGTCTGGCCCTTCTTCAGAATCAAGCCACTGGTCTCCCAGCTGCTGGGAGTGCCGGCAGCTTGTGGCTCTCCAGAAATTAATGGAGTCCCCTCAGCCGTGGTCACACTCCGCTCCCTGGGATCAGCCAGCAGGTGGCCACTGGTCGACGCAGGGTATCCGCCCCGGCCCCCTGGCCTTGAGACACAACAGCTCTGCAGGTGCAGCCCAGCTCCAGAGCTCCCTGTGGGGCCAGCTGTGGCCTCTTGTGATTTAGGCCTCGCTCCTAAAATCCTGCTTCCCTTGCAAGCTGTGATCCCAGTAATCCTCCTGAGAGCTAATCCCCATCTCAGCGTCTGTCTCTCAGAGAACCCAGACGAAGGCCCAGTGATCTGTCCCTCTGTGATGTTCCCCCCTCAACGCCCTCCCTCCCCTCGCTCTCCACTCCAGCTGTGCAGGCCTTCTCCTCATTAAACTTTCCAAGCCTGTCCCAGCCTCAGGGCCTTTGCACATTCCTTCTGTAGGAAAACGCTTTCTTCCACCGTTGTTGTTGGCTTCTTATCATTGAAATCTCAGCTAAATGGTCCTCTTCTCAGCGAGGCCTCCCCTGACCACCCAGTCTAGAGTATCTCCTGCCGTTACTCTTCATACATCACTCTGTTTTGTTTTCTTCAAGGCCCCTATACTCGCTGACATCGTGTTTATTAAATATTCAATTGTGTATCCGCTGTCACCCACTCTGCTCCTCCTTTGGAATGCCAGCTTCCTGAGGGCAGGGACAGAGGCAGGCTTGTCCGCCACCCGCCCCATCTCCAGTGCCAACCAGGGGGCCCGGAACCAAGTACGTTCCCACGGGTATGTGTTAAATGAATGCATGCCACAGTTGTCTTAGAGCAGGGGCCCTTCTGGAATTCAGGACGTCCATGACCTTAGATGGTCTATTCATTTCCTAGAGCTGTCGTAACAAGTGAGCGAGCACTGGCTGGCTCAAAGCAACTTCCTTCATGGTAGTGGATGTGGGAAAGCTGGAATCAGGGCACGAGCAGGGCACGGCACCCCTGGCGGCCTCAGGTGTCCCTCGGTGGGTGGTCGTACCACTTACATCGCTGTCACATCGCCTCTCTCTTCACACGGCCGCTCCCTTTCTCCGTGTCTTGTCCTCTTCTGTCTCTCACGAGGACACGCATCACAGGGTCTAGGGACCCCCCACTCCCTCCGCCGTGATCCAGGACGGTCTCATCCCGAGATCCTTAGCTTAATTGCATCTGTAAAGGCTCTTTTTCCAAATAAGCTCATTGGCACAGATTCCAGACATTAGGACATGGATGTATCTTTTGGGGGGTCACCAATCAACCCACTACCGGTGGGAACAAAACTGCATCTTTATTTTCCTTACCTTCAAACCGGAATGTAGGATTTGCCTCAATTATGAAAGCAGAAAATGGCCACCGTGCTCTCTGCAGTACCCAGGACTCTCTCACCAACTGATCTTCCAGTCCTTCCAAGAGGCGGTCCTTCCCAGACCCCTGGCTGCTCTTTGCCGTAGGATGTGGTGATCAAGGGGCTCACGCGTTACTGTTTTACCAGTTTGTTATTCCAATAACTGCAATATAATTGGCATCTCTCTAATCCTGTACATTTTATCTTGCGGGGCGGGGGTCCATGTCCCTGGCACAAAAGAGGCTGCAAGCCTTTAAATGAATGGTTTCTGAGGTGTCTTTTATCTTTGACCTTTACGGTTGGCCATAGATTTTGGTCATGTGTGTAACAGCCTCAGAGGCAAGAAAATGAGCTCCCGACAGGCTCATCTGAGGTTCTGAGACCCAAGAGCGGAGAGTGGGGCTTGGAGAAAGAAAATCCTCAGTCCGTATAGCGTTCGCCATTTCTCTGTACTGCACGATCTTGATGGAGGGGAGGGCAGTGGCTGGCGTGGGAAGGGCTCGGGACTTTGGCACCCTCCCGAAGAGGACTGTCGAATTCTACATTAGAGCCCTGAGCGCACAGATGGCCGGCGAGGGTCCACAACATGAGTGGACACGTTAAGGATGGTAAACTTAACGGGCTGACATTGGCAGAGCTCCAGTTCAAGCAAAACCCCAGAGCGGACAACTTAAATCTGTTCTCCTGAACCTTCTTCCCAGATTCCAGAAGCAAGTCAAGGCCGAAGCAGCTCTTCAGACACAGATTTGCTCTTCTTGGAGCCAGATAACCTTGGGCTGCTCCAGGGTAGCCATTGGCTCATGCTTGACTCCCCAGCTGCCTGCAGCCATCATGGGTCTCACCATTAATGCACGAATGCAGACTATGTCAAAGCCACCTAGGGGCGCCTGGGGGCTCAGTCGTTAAGCGTCTGCCTTTGGCTCCGGTCATGATCCCGGGGTCCTGGGATCGAGCCCCGCGTCGGGCTCCCTGCTCCGCGGGAGGCCTGCTTCTCCCTCTCCCTCTCCAACACTTGTGTTCCCTCTCTCACTGTGTCTCTCTCTGTCAAATAAATAAACAAAATCTTAAAAAAAAAAAAAAAAGACACCTAGACCGAGCTGCCAGGATTATCCTGCTGCAGAACAGATTAGATGACTCTCAAGACCTCTGCCCATCTACCCAGAGCTCATTGCTCACCCTGAAATAGTTTGAAGACAGTGATGTTAAGCCTTAAAACAGAGCTGAACACAGTTTCGAATAAGAATCCGTTGCTTTGGGGCTCCTGGGTGGCTCAGTTGGTTAAGTGTCTGCCTTCGGCTTAGGTCATGATCCCAGGGTCCTGGGATGGAGCCCCACATCCGTCTCCTTACTGAGTAGGGAGCCTGCTTCTCCCTCTCCCTCTGCCGCTGCTCCCCCTGCTTGTGCTCTCTCGCTCTCTCTCTGTCAAATAAAATCTTAAAAAAAAATTCATTGTTTTTTTGGGTGCACATGAGCCCGACTTGCAAGGTCTTGTGTTTGGGTGTACCTGCCTGTCTGAAGCCGCCCCCAACAGAGCTTCTGGCACTGGGCTGGGAGTGAGCTGCCTCTGGCCGATGAGGACCCCACTACAATCCCCCGGAGTCTCAGCGTCCTCATGTGAGACAGGCCAAAAGAATGCCTGGCTCTTCCCACCTTACAGGGTCCTGAGGGGCTGGGAAGAGACAGGGACTGTGAACCCCAAACTGAATTTGAAGAGCTGCAAGGATGATTTTATCAGCGTTTGTCATGGATCTGAGCTTCTAAGCTATGTAACAAGAGAGCAACACTGTGGTTTTCACTGCTGAGTGGGGCCAGATGGATGGTGTTCTTGGGCTGTCCCCTCCCAACCCTGCTGCACGTGGCTGTTACCATGCCCAGTTTACAGGAAATGAGCCCAAGGTCCCGAAAATTAATTCAGGTGCCCAAAGGCCCACATTCTGATTGGAAATCGGCAAAGGCAGGGCATAACCTCTGGAATTCTCCCTGGTCTAACTGCTCTGAATGGAGTTGTGCAGATGGAAGCAACTATTTTGGGTTTGCCCCAGTTCTTGGATTATTCTGGTGTAAGAAAGAAACATTAACCTTGGTGTCAAGGGCCTGGGATCGAATCCCAGTCTTTCCCCCGAGGTGGGGGTGGGAGGGCTGTCATCATCCAAAGGGATGATTTTCTTCTCTCAGTCTGTTTTTTTTTTTTTTAATCTCTAGAAGGGATAATAGTACTTGACCTTCATGCAATTAATTATCCAGGGAAATAACAAGTGTGAAATTGTCCAGGTCATAGGAGATGCCAAATCCTTATTTTTAGCTTGTTCCTTCATTCATTCATTCACTCTGTGAACTTCTGGTCTGCGAGGCATCGAGATTAGCCTTCGTCAGCCTCACTTTCCCATCCGCAGCAAGAACACTTCTGTGCCAGCCACACTTTAATCCCTTGACGTGCAGTAACGCGCTAGATCTTCGCAGTAATCTTCCACGTTGGCGTATCATCATGCCCTTTACTACAGATGAAGAAGCTGAGGCACGGGGAGGTTAAAAACTTGGCCAGTGGCACATGGCTGGTGAGCGTTGGAACTGGAAAGCGATCCTGTTGAAATCAGACTGCGTGCTCATGATGCTGTTCTGTTACTTCCCCTCCTAGAGGCACTGCGAGGACGAAACCAGTGTAAGGTGCATGCGGACATGTGGCTGGCACGGAACCAGCGTCCCGTTAATGTCGGTTTACTGTGTAGCAGAGGACTGCAGTGATCACAGAAACAGGCCCCGGGGCCTGGGTTCCCTGGGTCTTCCCTCCGCTCCATCGCCACCATGTACAAAATCTTGGGTGAGAGTCTCATTTTCCTGAGCAGCAAAAGAAGGGCAATAGGAACATTCTCCATCCGAGGCCTTCTGTCAGCAGATGCCAGGTAAAGTGTCAGAATAGAAACTGGATCATTTTAAGTGCGTTACAAGCATGGGCTTTTATTATAAAACCTCTCGCCGCTTGCTACCTGTGTCCTAGTTATGGGTACACGCGTTCCAGATCTTTGCCTCACCTGTGTGATCCAGGAGGATTGGGGAGATGTTTTATTCACCATTGCCTCCCTGCGGCCCCCAGCCTAACACTCAGCACAGAGTTGGCTTGGGGTGTTCATTAGAAATAGGTTGATTTGAATATATGCATGACCAGGGAGGCTTTGGGTCGTGTTATCTCCGTGGTACAAGAAGTTCAGAGGACCTATGCATTAATAAAACCCTGTCTAAGCAATTCGTTCACACAACGGACTCCAGAGCAAAAGATAAATGCCAAGCTGCTGGGTATGAGTTGGCAAGGGGGCTCTGTGGGGAAGCAAGCCTAGGACCCAGTGCCCTTTTAGATCTTTTTTAACTCTGACACTGAAACATTTGTCATTCGACTCTCCTTTCATTCGATCACCCACATCTGGGTGCGTCCATTTCTATTTATTTCCTCGAGAGAGAGGCAAAGCTGCACATTTAATTACTCCTTTCTTTCTTCCTCTCCCAAAGCAGAGAACCTCAGTCGTGTGGGCATGGAACACACGAGCCTCTGCTTCCGGGAGAAGCCAGGCTGTGCACCCTGTCCTCTCTCCCCTTTCCAGCAGCTTCTTGCACTTTAGCCCCCAATTATCTCTCTAACGCACCCCTACCCTCGGGCACACCCACTGCCTAAGTCCGCACTCATGCTGCCTTCATGGAGGCACTTTCTCTGCCCACCTCCTTGCCCACACTCTGGCCTCTTGTAATCCACCCTCCCTCCTGTGGACACAGCCCTTTCTAAATGTGACCAGTTCTCTTTCTTGCTTGAGCTGCTTCGGTGGCTCTTACCCGCTGCATGCCAGGCCTCGTAAGGAAAGCCCCGAGCACACGACTGTGACCGTTTCCATCAGATATCTGCAGGACTTTGAGTGAGGACACAGGGAGCCTGCCATGAATGTCCCCTTAGAAATGTTGTTGTGAGGCTCAGAGACACTGCATTTAAAGCACCTGGCATCTAAGGTTCTCATAAGTTCCATTTCTTCTTTTTTTTTTTAAATTTTATTATGTTATGTTAGTCACCACACAATCCATCATTAGTTTTTGATGTGGTGATCCACGATCCATTGTTTTCGTGTAACACCCAATGCTCCATGCAGTACGTGCCCTCCTTAATACCCATCACCGGGCCAACCCATCCTCCCTCCCCCCTCCCCTCTAACACCCTGTTTGTTTCTCAGAGTCCATAATCTGTCATGGTTCATCTCTCCCTCCGATTTCCCCCGCCTTCATTTTTCCCTTCCTTCTCCTAATGTCCTCCGTGCTATTCCCTATGTTCCACAAATAAGTGAAACCATATGATAATTGACTTTCTCTGCTTGACTTATTTCATTTAGCATAATCTCCTCCAGTCCCATCCATGTGGATGTAAAAGTTGGGTATTCATCCTTTCTGATGGCTGAGTAATATTCCATTGTATATATGGACCACATCTTCTTTATCCATTCATCTGTTGAAAGGCATCTCGGCTCCTTCCACAGTTTGGCTATTGCGGACATTGCTGCTATGAACATTGGGGTGCATATGGCCCTTCTTTTCACTACATCTGTGTCTTTGGGGTAAATACCCAGGAGTGCAATTGCTGGGTCATAGGGTAGCTCTATTTTTAAATTTTTGAGGAACCTCCCCACTGTTTTCCAAAGTGGCTGTACCAACTTGCATTCCCACAACAGTGTAAGAGGGTTCCCTTTTCTCCACAACCTCTCCAACATTTTTTGTTTCTTTCCCTGTCCATTTTTGCCATTCTAACTGGTGTAAGGTGGTATCTCAATGTGGTTTTGATTTGAATTTCCCTGATGGCTAATGATGATAAGTTCCATTTCTGAGCTCACTTGCTGCAATTCTCAGGAGTCTGTCCCATCCTGATGAAGGAAGCTGCAAGCCTCAGGGTCCAGCCCATCAGCCAGACGTGTCCAGGGACCTTTCGAGCCAACACAACAGCAGACCAGAGCTAAGGGCTATTGATCCAGCAACATCCTAGCAAAGATAGAATGTCCATTCTGATTTCTTAACAGGCCTTGGGGAGGGCCTGGCAGAATTTGACTTTAATAGAAAGCCACAGTGGGTAGTTGAATCCACTTGTCTTCACTGGGTCCTGTGTCTGGAATCATCTGGTCCTAGGGCTGAGGCTTCTATAACTGAAGGCATGAAGGAGCACCCACAGGGGCCTGGCAGGTCCTCTCCGTTTAAACACATGCTTCCCTCCAGGCCCTGACTAGAATCCTGGGGAAGGATAAAAGTCAAAACAGCCTGCTCTCTATTGTGTATCTATTATGTCCCAGATGTTGGGGCAGACACTGGGTGCTCTAACATTCAATTCTCACAGCTGTGCTTGGGGGCACTGGTTCTCAGATGGGGGTGTTTTCTGTCCCTCCCTCCCCTGGGGACATTTGTCAACATCTGGAGACTTTTTGATTGATAAAAACTGCATAATTGGAGCACCTGGGTGACTCAGTCAGTTAAGCATCTGCCTTCAGCTCAGGTTGTGATCCCCGGGTCCTGGGATCGAGCCCTGCATCGGGCTCCCTGCTCAGTGGGGATTCTACTTCTCCCTCTCCCTCTGCACCCCCTCCCCGCAGCTCATCTTCTCTCTTTCAAATAAATAAATAAAATCTTTAAGATACAAACAAAAAAACCCCAAGCCCTACATAATCATCTTAATAAATGCAGAAAAAAGTATCTGACAAAATCCCAAACCTGTTATAAAAACACTCAACACACTAGAAACACTCAACACACTAGAAATAGAACTTTCTCAACTTGATGAAAGATATCTACAAAAGACCCACAGCTAACATCATACGTAACGGTGAAAGATTGAAAGTTTTCCCCTTAAGATCAGAAACAAGACAAGGACGTCTATTTGCACCATTTCTATTCAACATAGTACTGGAGGCTCTAGCAAGCATAATTAGGCAGGAAGAAAGAAAGAAAGAAGAAAGAAAGAAAGAAAGAAAGAAAGAAAGAAAGAAAGAAAGAAAGGAAAGAAGGACGGAAGGAAGGAAGGAAGGAAGGAAGAAAGAAAGAAAGAAAGAAAGAAAGAAAGAAAGAAAGAAAGAAAGAAAAGAAAGAAAGAAGAAAGAAAGGATATACTGTTTGTAAAGGAAGATAGAAAACCATCTCTATTGGCAGATGATATGATCTTATAAATAAAAGTCCTGATTAATCTACTAAAAAACTATAAGAACTAGTAAATGACTTCAAGTTTGCATAGTAGATTAATATAAAAGATTGATTGCACAGGTATCCCTCGCTTTTCGAAAATTCACATTACACCACTTTGCTTTTATGGAAGACCTATATTGGTACTGGTTTTGGTAACAGAAAGAAATTGGAAGAGGATTTTCACTTTTACAAAAAGGCAGCAAACCCTCATGGAGGCCATGTACCCCAACAGCGAGAGTGGTGCCCCCCAGCTCCTTCCCCGGGAACTACACTCAGCACCTCAGCACCAAGCCCCAGAGCTTCCGCATGTGTCTGTGAGCATCTGTGCTTCATCTCCATTTACGTTGTGTATCCGTCAGCAAGATGTGTCCTAGGGAATCAGAAAAGCCCAAGAGAGGTTATTTTTGGGGTCTGGAAATGCTCAAAAGGTTTTCCATATAAACTAATGGTAATCGCTCTTTTGTTTTACACCATTTCAGCTTAAGGAAGGTTTTCATAGGAACCCTCTGCTTTCAGATAGTGGGGAAAGCTGTATTTATCTGCACTAGTGATGAGCATTCCAGAAATGAAATTAAGAAAGCAATTCCACTTACAATAGCACCAAAAAAGAATAAATTACCTAGGAATAAATTGACAAAAGCAGTATAAAACTTACACTCTGAAAACCACAAAACATTGTTGAAAGGAATTAAAGAAAATCTAAATAAATGGAAAGATGACTTATGTTCATGGATCAGAAGAGTTAATATTGGGAACACGGCAGTACACCTCAGATCGATCTACATATTCGACACAATCCTAGCTGACTTTTCGGCAGAAATTGACAATCTGATGCTAAAATTTATATGGAAATTCAAAGAGTCCAATATAGCTGAAACAAAATAGAAAAAAGAGGAACAAAGTGAGATAACTCACATTTCTGAATTTCAAACGTTGCTGCTCTTGAAAGATATACTGAGGTGCATTAACATTTTCAAGAGTTTCTTTGAGCAAACATCTATTTGAATTGGGTGGTACCAAAGCAAAAGTCATTGGATAGGAGCTAGGGGAGAGGTTTTTTATAGAGAAGACAAGGAAGCATTGCAAGCAAATTATTTGACTGGCGATAGCTTGAGCAGTTGCCCTATTTGGGAAAGCCTTGTTGACTGTGATTGGTTGTCCTTCAGTTGCATTGTTTTGGTCTTGAGTACACTGGCTCTGGCATTGGTTTTGGTTTGCACATGTAGGCTACTAAGGCATTCAAGACACCTCAGCCCACTGGCTTCTTGTCTAATCAACACGACAAACCTATAGAATTTAAGACTGTGTGGTCCTGGCCCAAGGATAGACGTGGAAAACCATGGATAGAAGTGAGAGTCCACAAATAAATCCTCATATGTTTGGTCAACTGATTTTCAACAAGGGTTCTAAGACCATTCAGTGAGGAAAGAATATTCTTTTCAACAACAGATGCTGGGGCAAGCAGATATCCACATGCAAAGGTAGGAAGTTGTACCCCTTCTTCACATCTTATGTAAGAACAGTCTCAAAATGGATGATAGACTTAAATGCAAGAGGTGGGACTCAAAAAGTCTTAGAATAAAATATAGGAGTAAATCTTCATGACCTTAGTCTAGGCAAAGCTTTCTTAGATACGAAACCAAAAGCACTTTGACTTCTTCAAAACTGAAAACTTTGGTGATTGTGGAATGTCATTAAGAAAGTGAAGACATCCTAAGAATGGGAGAATAGATTTGCAAATCCTACATCTTATAAAGTACTTGCATCTAGAATATATAAAGAACTCTTACAAGTCAACAATAAAAAGACAACTACCTTTGGGCAATGGGCAAAAGATCTGGATAGATATTTCTCCAAAGGAGATATACAAAAGGCCAAGAAACACATGAAAAGATGTCAACATCCTTCATCGCTAGGGAAACATACAGCAAAACCTCAGTGGGATACTGCTTCACATCCACTCAGATCATGATAATAGAGAATACAGACGGTAACAGATCTTGGCCGTGATAAGGAGAAATTGGAGTCGCTGTACACAGCTGGAGTATGCAGCCATCGTGGAAAACAGTGTGGTAGCTCCTCAAAAGGGGAAACAGAGTTACTATGGGGCTCAGCAATCCCACTCCCGGGTATACACCCCAGAAAAATGAAATTTATGTCCACACAAAAACGTGTTCTTGAATGTTTATAACAGCATTCTTCATAATAGTCAACGTGTAAAACAATGTCCATCAACGAATGATGGGTAAATAAAATGCTATGCATCCATACTGTGGAATATTCTGTGGGCATGAAAAGGAACAGCGTGCTGACCCACGTTACAGCTGTGTGCATGGTGCGTACAGGGAGGAACCTTGATGACGCTCTGCTGGGCGACAGAAGCCAGTCACCAGGGACCATGTATTCTATGAGTCCATTTTTATGAAATGTCCCAAATGGGCAAATAAATAGGGACAGAAAATAGACTAGCCATTGCCTAGGGCAGGGGGCAAGAGTGGGGCGGGGGTGAAGAAACAGCTAAAGCATACCAAGTTACTTTTAGTGGTGACAAAAATGTTCTAAAATTGATCATGCTGATGATTGCACAATTCCAAATACACTAAAATCTGCTGCATTGTATATTTTATTTTTAAAATTTTTTAAATTGATTTATTTTTAAAATTTTTCTTTATTTATCTGACAGAGAGAGAGCAGGAGAGCACAAGCAGGGGAGCGAGGCAGAGGGAGAGGGAGGAGCAGGCTCTCCACTGAGCAGGAAGCCCGATGTGGAACTTGATCCCAGGACCCTGGGATCATGACCTGAGCCGAAGTCAGTCGCTTAACCAACTGAACCACCCAGGCGACCCCATTGTATACTTTATATGAGTGAAGTGCATGGTATAAAAATTATGTCTCAGTAAAGCTGTTAAAACTAAAATCCAGGCTCTAGATTCTAAAGCACATCCAGGGTGGGTGTCTGGGGACAGGTGCTCTGGGTTAAGCACCAGTGTGGCAATGACATCTCTGGGGTCCCCTCCTTGGGTGTCCTGTCTCACTAAGATCTGCCTCCTGAATTCGTTTATGGCCAAGTTCAGGTTTTCCCTGAGTAACTGGGGCTCCAGTACTTACTCTGTGTGCACAGCATGGTGTTCTAAACCCAGTGGTGGGCTTTGGAGCCACCCAAAATCGCAGCTACCCCAAACTGGCTTTGAGTTCAGCTCAGCTCTGTGGAAGCTCTGAGGCACTGTGGGATTCGATCGCTTCCTCTGTACGTTCAGGAGAAAAAGGTGCTGTTTCCAGCGAGTGTGAGAGGGTTCAACATGTGGGGCTTTAAAGGTGGAGTTCTTTGCTGCTATAAACATTGGGGTGCAGGTGCCCCTTCGGATCACTACATTTGTATCCTTTGGGTAAATACCTAGTAGTGCAATTGCTGGGTCATAGGGTAGCTCTATTTTTAACTTTTTGAGGAATCTCCATACTGTTTTCCAGAGTGGCTGCACCAGCTTGCATTCCCACCAGCACTGTAA